>NC_092584.1:3659239-3970765 GCF_016086655.4 Lepeophtheirus salmonis | reverse complement strand
AACAATAAATACATAAAAAATAAAGGTTTGAGAAGAAGAAAAAAACAACATACAACCAATGCTCATCTGGAAGAAACTTTCTTGTGTGGAAAAAACTTCTTACTCAATTTCAAATTGGAAGCGAACAATATAAAGTATATATTTAATTCAAGTAGCACTTGATTTCTTGACAATGAGTCTCTGACGTGTTGGCATAAAAACAAGCTGTGATAAAAAATAAACAATCAATTGAGAAAATACAAATTTTTTGTTAATCTATTTTTTTACATAAGTAGGAATCATAAGATTTTTCTAGGCCACTATGGTTCCTCTTATCAGGTAAATATTATTTGTGGGTACAGAATGAACATTATTTGAACTTTTTGATGATTTTCTGAAGTTCAATGAAGAAGCTAAATAATTTTGAATGTAACTTTCAAACAATTCTTTCCTTTTTTTTAAATCAGATTTAGTTAGACATGGTTACTGGTACAAATGAGTTTTTGTATCATATTGAAATCAACTGTTTATAGTGAGAATCCTACAAGACCAAGAGTAAATTTCTATCATCAACAGGTACTACACCAGCAGATGACGTCATTCTTAACATTACTATCTTGGAGCAACACCTTGCCAAAAACTGGCCGTACACCAGCCACAAAAATATTTCTTCCCTGTTTTCCAAAACTATTCTCCTTAGGCATAGGTGCCACATGGTGCTCAAAATGAAACAAGCGTAGGAGAAAGCTTCTCCTAGTTAAACCTTCGTTGTAAAGTTAATCGAAAAAATATTTTCAATTTAAAAAAAACTTCATTTTGCATATACCTAAACTATTAATTCCTTAATTAGAACTGAACACTCGAGTACTCTCCACTTTTGTGATGCATATCAGGTCTAAAACTGATTAAATTCGACCTTTGATGACACCTTGATTTTAATAAGTTTTAGTTCAAGCAGTTTGATGTAAACACAGCCTTAAGGACAGATAGTACGGGTCTTAAGACTAGTTTGGTCTTTATTGGACAAACAGTAATTTCAGTATCATATCATTATTATATCTAATGTTTCTTTTACCAATCATGAATATCGATACCTTCAAATTATAACAAAATAAAATCTTTGGGATCATAGTCGATTAATACTATTGAAAAACTATAAATATAACAATACTGTAATGGCCACCCTTTTGTTTTTGTTTCCGGACAAAAACATCAGACTTACAAAATTATACAAATTCTCTCAAACTAATAATGAAAATCTGGAGTCATCTAGTCCCACATTAATAATGTTAAAATATGGTTCTAGAATACCTTTTACAACTCTTATTGTGTAAAGCAACTTTGGCAAATGGCGCTTTGTTTATTTGACCTGATAAATAATAGCTCCAACAAATGTGATATACACGATTAATTCGTATGAATTGTTCATTGAATCTAAATCTTTGATTGATTTATTGTCTTCTTTGTTCTTAATATATTTTTTCTGTTTCTAATTTATTATTTAATTTATTTATTGAAAAGTAGCTGGGGTTTTGGTTATAATTGTGGTTTGAGCAAAAGGACTCGATAGGAAAGAGCAGTCAAGGAAAAAATCAATAATTCACATTCAAAAACAAAAAAAGACTACGTTTGTAGAATTTGAAAGTACAAAAAAAATAGTTCAATATGGCACAGAGTAGGTTTAACCAAATTTTTTACTATTCTGATCCATTATTCTTCCTTCTGATATTACAAAAGTGGTCCCAGATGGGTCTGCAGGAGGGATGTTGAAAGGGCTCATTCCCTCCCCAAATTAAGGATTTTTTATTTAAAATGTGTTTTTATCATTATGGATAATTATTTTTCAGAGCAAAAACGTTAATATTTTTTTAAAATTCTGCAAAATTCAATTCTCTATATGTAGTTATGAATTTCGTAATTTGTTTCATAAAATATGATATTTGAAATTTAATTTTGTTCCCCCTAAAAGTTTAACAAGTGAAACACTGGTCGAAAAGGTGGGCCATTATCCCCCCCTCCCACCACTTTATTTAGCATAAAAATCTCTTCTAAGAGTCTTTTATAACCCTGGAACCACAGGTTGTACAAGTGAACTTGTGAATGGAAGTATCTATCACTCATAATCTCAGAAATTATATGAAAGAGCAAAATTGGACTTTGAAGACATTCTTTTTGATGTGGTGGGGTGAGAATTAGACAAGTAAATTGGCTTATGGACAGAGGTTTGTTCAGTATACCAAGTTCCAAGTATTCAAAGGAAGAAAAACAGATCCCCAATATGTCTTGGCTATTTTTATCCATGTAACAGAGAACGTATAGTATACATAGTATTGATTAGGGGAAAACAATGATGTATTAAAACAGCTCAAGAAAGCAGTCTGAGTCTTGCTGGGGGTCATTCCTGAGTCTTGATAAAGTTCCAGAGAAAAGGAAGTTGCATTGCGACTGATCCCATTAATTCTTTCGGATGGAATTAAGTGGGGCAATTGTATAAATTCATCTTCAGCACAACATCCTCTATTTTTTATTTGGTAAATGTGTTTATGTGTAGGATGTCTTGTGTAAAACAATATTTCGGTGATGTTAAATATCTTCAAGGATGTTCATATCAACGATATCCAGAAGAAAATATAAGAGTACCTTCTCCATCAATAAATGAGTCAAAGCGTATTACCTGAACCCAGAGTTCAGGTAATTCAATGGAAGAAAAAATGATGATGAAATTATTTAAGACGATGATATTGTATTTACAGACGATTAGGCATTAATTACAGATGAATCATCAAACAATTATAGAAAAAACATATAAATAAATTTTCAAGCGTATCACTTTATACACTTTTCTAGCTGTTCTGCTACTTCTAGGATTAAACAATCCATGAAGATGGCTTAGTTGAAAAAGGTAGCCAAATAGGTGTATTACTGACTCTGGTACAAGTTTAAGTCGATATTTCCATCCCGGAGATGATAAAAAAAGTAAAGAAACACTTGGAATTGTGAATAAGACTAGGACATCATCTCATCCTCAATAAAATAGGCTTATTGAACGGCTCCACAGATCTCTCAAAACTGAAATATTTACACAGATATTCATAGGGAGAGAAAATAGGATAATTGTTTTGTCAGTTGTTTTGTGGAGACTGAGGGATGCAGTACCAAGGATCTAATTATTCGCTCTTACAGTTACTACCAGGTAGTTTAGGGTCTTTGGCTTCAGGCATCTTCGATTAATTTCCTATTCTTAATGAAAATCCCGATGTGGGGTGCTTCTTCGGAATGATGGAGAAACTGCCTCTTGTTCCCCAACAAGTAATCCAGAGAAAAAATTTCGTCCAACTGTATGAGTAGGATTGATTTTGTCATAGTTAAAAATAAACCAATCAAAGAATATCTTTCTCCAACCTACTTGGATCCTGTAAGAATCCTAGAGAACACGAATGTTATTTTAAATTGGTTATGGCACCAACGTCGACAATTTTTACAATGATAGACTCAGTCCTTCTTTCGGAATACCCCTGATCCTACCCGAATCTCCAACTGTACACCCTTTATAATTACTGTTGTATACATTGCTTAAAAGTTTGTTAATCCTACTTACAAAATCATAGACATTCCTATCTATCATTTTGAGATATTCACTTATTTTAAATTGATAAATGGCATATTTAACTTTTTTTAGAAGTATTTGCATATTATCATATCTCCCTTTGAAAGGCAGAGAATAAGCAAGGGAACTACTAATTAGATTTTTTAAGTCTTTAACAAAGTAATTGATTTACAACAAATATATAAGCAATCTTTTAAAAAACAAAATTTGCTTCATGATAAGAATTGAAAGTTCTAGAAGAAATAAAAAGGTAAAGTTGGAGTTAACTTTAAAATTGGTGTAACAATACACTCAAAATTATTTTTGATGAAAAAACTGAAGATATTTTTTGCGTTGATTAAATATCACATTTTTTTTTTTTTTTTTTTTTGTAGCATGTAGAGTTTTTTAAAATAAGATACTTTGAGTTATTAGCAATTTTGAAATTATGTGGTATTCAAAACTTCCATTATTTAGGGTACATAAAAGTTGTCTCCTTCAATTTTACTTCTTCACAAACCTTCGGACATTTCTTTAAAAGGTATTAACACCCTGACTTTGCTGATAGCTTTT
This sequence comes from Lepeophtheirus salmonis, assembly GCF_016086655.4. Lineage (NCBI taxonomy): Eukaryota > Metazoa > Arthropoda > Copepoda > Siphonostomatoida > Caligidae > Lepeophtheirus > Lepeophtheirus salmonis. Next base: position 3,966,627 of record NC_092584.1, on the reverse strand, counting down.
ACAGAATCCTTCATTAAACCAAGTTTAATAAAGGTAAGTGATCGAAAAAAATTTCGAGATCCACTAAAGGAACAAATGGGACACTGCTTCTCCCTGGGATATATTTGGACCTAAGATACAACCTAGTTATAAGGTTATAATATTCCATAGGGGTACCATAAAATCCAAGGTTACAATTACATTAATGTGCATTAACTATTTACTATTTATTAAACCCTAACTGATATCTACTCCCAATTCATATCATATCATCAGATACACCATCAACTATATACACGTTGATATCCCAGATATGACAGGCTGTGTGGGATATCAATCCCCAGCTAAAGTTGGGAACATAAAAGTAGAAATGCTATATAAATTTAATTTCCCCGAGTATTATCTAAATATTTAATAAAATGTTTACCTCAAACCAGACTTATCTAAGAATCATATTTGGTTCTGTTAGCAAATATAATTAAATTCAAGATATATGGCAAATTAAGATACTATCGTTAGTTTTTGTATCATCATTTTCTGTTATTCTCTTATGCGTTATAATTTATTGATTTCCCCTGAAGGTGTTTTTTTTTATTTCCAAAAGTATAACATATATCAAGACAATGATGTATAAGTTTATAAACTTCATTTTAAAATATTTACAAATACGATTTTTTTTTCTTTTATATGAAATAGAACATTTATATCAAGAGTTACATTTTGCAAGATTTATTTTACACTTACAAGGATTTTGGTGGTATTTTCCAGAGCAATATTATTTGAAAACCCCTTGCCCATTCAAGCAATTTCTCTCAAAGTGACTTCCTTTTCAAGAGGTACCAAATTGCACAAATCAAACGTCTCCTCGCAGGTAGTAAATTGATTTCTGGTATAGGGAGATTTAAGTATACCATTTTTTGTACCTAATTTCTAGGTACCATTGACGTACTCCTCCATTATAACCTCTTTAATTTTACTAAATTCGGCTGTACTGCGGTCAACTGAATTAATTGGTACCATGACTGTGTCATCTACAACTGCAGGCTTGAAGCATTTGTTCAAAGATGATTATTTCATTTCTTCGGCAGAAAGGGCCATACCTCTCTTTGCTACATTCCTCTGAGAAAGTACACAATTTTTTGATCGTAAAGATGACATATAACTTGACCATGAGTTTACCAACAGGAATTTCTTAAAAATGGATGTTTATTATAACAACAGGTTGCGTGATTGGAGGTTGTGTAACTCAATGATAACTTGGTTCTACATAAATTGTCCTAACAAAAAGTTGTAAACAAAGTAGTCGGGATAGGACAATTAAAAAAAAACAAAACCGATGCCAATTCCATTTCTTGAATATTTACAAAATAGTTAAGAAATACGATTTTGCTATCAGGGGTATCTACCGGAGTATATATATTTTCTTAATCTTGGCGACGAGACAAAGACTTTTAAGGGAGGAGGTAAAAACAAGATCGATACATGGAAAAAAAATTAGTTAACTAGGAACATCATATATATACAAGCCATTGACGTCATAATCATTCAATGTTTCCCTATCAGAATAAAAAAATTTAATTAACTCCGTTCCTTCCGTTGCTTGAAGTATGTACTTAACCCTAATAAAAAAACGACAAATATATCAATGAAGGAAAAATAATCATCTAGAATTCTAATAGGTTATAAAACTTGACTGTGCTATGTTTATAGATGAAAAAATATGACAATGATATTTATTTATTTATCTCAATGTGTTCTAAAATTATGTTGAATTATGCGTTGCAACTTTTTCTGTTAGCTTGAAATTCCCTAAGTTGAATAAGACTCAAACAAAACTTACCTCAATTATAAACTTATGAAAAAACTAAAAATAATCACAAAATTCAAATCAAAAATTCTTGAATACCAGATTTGATACGAAAAAATTAGTTACAGATTCATGATTAACTTTTCTAGTGAACTAGAATTGAGTAATTATTTAATTTTTTTTTTTTTCTTATTCAATTTGACGAGTTGTAAAAGTTGATACTAATTGTCAAAAAAAAAAAAAAATAGGTGATTCGTCACCCTTTCCATCTAGTAGATAAGTCTCCATGGCCCCTATTAAGATATTTCGCTGGAGGATTTGTAGCTTTAGGTTTATTAGGATTAGGATAGAATTTATAAGGACTTTTTTATATTATTAAGTTTCACATTTAAAATATTTACAAATTAAAATAGGCTTTCATAAGAATTTACATATTTAATTCAAAATTGATAGGAATAAATATTCTCTTAAATATTCCAGTAATGGTAATTAATCTCTATTTTCAATTAGCCTTCCCAAAGCTTCCTGTATACTTTCATAATGATTTTTTCTAGTCAATGGTTTTTTGCCAGCAAGCACTTGCTGTCAAACTACTTCTTGCATTCTATTTTCTTTAACAATGTTTTTTTATTAATTTCCATATATTTGGCAGTATACATTGCAAAGAAGATTGAAAGGCCATCTGCCATGCCTCAACCAAATTGTTGGTCCTCGGTAGACCGTTACTGACTACATCCATCATGTTCCATTGTGATGGAGGAGGTTGAGGGGCTCTTTGAGCACTCCCTATTCTTCTACTAATTGCTTTGTCCCCAAAATAATCTGCTAATGCTGTGAAATTTTCAAACGAATGAATTTGTAAAGGTTTTGAATATTTTATCTATACTTTCCAATGGGAGAAAGGCTAACGAAAAGGAGGATTTAGTCAATATGCATGATTCTTCCTCGTTGATGGAAAGAAGCCTCATTTTTTCATGATCAAATAATGAATCAAAAACATTATAATATAAGAGTTTTGAATTTTTTAAATCTTTCTTATGAAAGATTTTACTTATGAACCCAAAAATGTGTAGAAATTCAAACTTCTTTTTTCTTTTTTGAATATGAACAGAAAAATGGACTATAGACACTAATCGGCAATAGGAGTGCTAATTGAATTACTTCATGCCTTGTTTCCAAATTCGAAAGAATTTGTTAATTATATTTTCATCTTTAAAAAATATTTTTTTCTTAGAGCCTTTTCAAGCAATATTAATGTTATCGTTAACGAAGAATACTAATTCAACGAATTAAGAAACCTGTTCAAGATATCATGTGCGTCAATTTTACAAGTTTGAACATTTACTTTCAGCTTGTAAATTTATTTTTTAGTGTATCGAGGCAAACAAATATATTCAATAGCTGTTACTCGTGATTATAAATATCTCTGATTTTACAAATCCATTACAAAAAAGTTTATTACTTTTAATGATACTTAAATAGACACAAAGTTTAAAAATTAACAAATCATGGAGCAAAATTAATTTCATTCTATTTCCTATACATATATAAGTACTTTTAATTCAAATTTGAACAAAGAAGTGAAACAATTTAATGTAAGTATTGAGCTTAATATGTTGTGACATAGTTTGATTTTTAAACTATTTAACTTTTTATTGCATTTTTGAGAATAATGAAATTTCATCTGTTATGATTGAATTGTTTGATGCATGCCAGATCAAAGTCGATGCCTTGGACTTGGTGTAGATTACAAAAAAAGCATGGATTACTATTGATAATATAATGACTTTAAAAAATATATAAATTAAATGTTCAATTGAATCACTGTTGCCACCAATTAGTTATTCACATCTTAGGTTCCATTCCCTATCAATAAGAAACATCATTTATGCATTCCATTTAGTTGGATACGATCAAATTTATTATAATTTTGAAAAAAAATTATGAACAGCTGCGGATTTGTAGAAAAGAGTTTTCGGAGACTTAAACAAACAAGTTTTATAACAAGCAAACCCTTTTTGTTTTATTAATATTAAGAATAATTGTAAAGGATTGGATGTCAAAACGCGACTAACAAATGGAAGGACTTAAATCTTACATTAAGTATGCTACAATAAATTTCAAATATAATATTTTCCCTTTAAACTTATTTGATCAAATAGATTCTGGTAAAAAACAACATTTTGATACCAAAATCATAGCTTTAACTTCAGTATCAAGTCAGTTAGGACAAACTTTTCTACGGAATATCATGGATTTTTACTACAGTTTATGAAATAGCCTATAGTAAAATCTGTCATCTAATAAGATATTTTAAAAAACAAAAACAGAACTTTCTTTGACATCAAGAAAAATGAATAAAACTTTCAGGAATTACAGAGTATAATATAAAAGGGAGTCTGAAGGGTTTTTGGGGAAAGTTTGGTTTTTGCAATTTTTATGAAAAAATTTCAAATATGAAATTTTTCTGAAAAAAATAGAAAAATTAATTTTTTCGAATTTGTTCTTAATACTTTAGAGCTATTCTCTATTTCTTTTTTAAATCCATCGCTATTCTCAAAAGTCAACTTTTTTGGAAAAAAAATTTCAAAATCTAGAAAAGTTCATAGAAAAATAATATTAATTTTCTAATTTAAAATTTTTAGTAAAAAAATTATAGCTATTCACAAAAAATAAATTTTTTTTCGCAAAAAATTTAAAAAATCCATAGTTATTTTATCAAAAAGTTAAATTTTTTGAAATAAAATTTCAAATATTAAATTTTTTGAAATAAAGTTTAAAATATCAAATTTTTGGAGAAATTTTTTGAAAAATCCAAAGTTGTTCACAGAAAAAGAACTTTTTTTTTTAAAGACTTCAAAAATTTAATTAAATTTCAAGGAGAGACAAAGTTCTTTAATATAGCGGAGTAATAAAGATTGAAAATTTTGTATTAACTGGTTGCAAGATTAAAAATTTATTTACATCAAATATAAATGACGTCAAATTGATTCCTCCCATTTAACCCATGAAAATCCGGCATTTCTATGAGGATCCCTTAAACACTTTTAGACTTCCGTGCACGCCACCTCCAAGTTTTTTTCGCACACTAAATCGGCATTTTGTAACATAAGAATAAGATATTTTAAAATAATTATTTATCCTACTTTTTTCGTCAAATATCTATTCATTTTTTTTGTTTTATTTTGTTTTGAAATAACAATCTAGCCTTTTTAGTAGGAAGCACTTTGATTATATTCAAATATAATTGTTTATTAGTGTTGTATCGGCCCTTATTTAGGACCGAGGATGAGGAATGAGTGTGTTTTTCCTCCTTTTAATTATTCTGTTACATAATAGAATAAATTATATAATTTTTTGCAACATATCTACAATAATCTTAATAAATATTTCATATATCTTATTTGACTCAATAAAACCATCGATATTTTTATGAAAAATTCCAAGGACCAACAGCCCTAAGGGCCCATAGGACTGGACCGTTTAAACAAGGGCAGGCACAATACAAATGTCCGTCATTGGTATGCAGTAGCTTTTATTTATTTTTAAAGCTATTTAATGAAGTTTCATAGAGATTTTCTTAAAACTGGTTACTTTTAAGTAATAGAAAAGTTGTTGCATGATACAAATAAAATAAGGACACCTACGGAGCCTCGGTCATTTATGTTCAAAAGAATGTATTTTGTATCTATGCATGTGTATTACAACAGGTTGCTTAACTCATTTTTTTGACAATAATGATGAAAATTGTATTAGCATAATGTATGTATTTAATATTAAAAAGAGACGTCTTTCCTCATATAAACAGAAAGAGAATGTATCAGAAATAACAACAATTAATTAATTAATTATATTGATTAGTAGTACGTAAATATATGTAGGTTAGTTCATATTACAAAAATAATGAAAAAAGAGGTTCTCAAATAATTAATAATGTTGGTACAATGTTTTATTATTATGTTTCATAATAATAATAATAATTATTATTATTATTTAAAATCCGTTAAAAGGCTCCAAGTTAAATAATACCTCATATAAACAGCAATGAAAAATGAGTTCTCTTTTGTAAATGTTGATTGATTGTAACTCGAAGGATGTTGATGAGTTTTCCTTTCTTTTTCTTCTTGAACCAACGCTTCAAACAAAAAAACTCTAACAAAATTCGGTGATGATAATCTCACCGAAAAAGAATGAGATGATCTTTGTCTCCAAATGAATTAAAACTGCGTCTGTTTTCTTTATTATCTTACAATAAATAAAAATGTCATCACAGCCACGAGAAAATTGGTTGTTGATTTGTTCTCTAGAGGAGAGTTGTTGTTTAATTAATTTATTATTAATTGTAGTAAATGTATAAATAACTATTGATTCATTTTCCCCGCTTTTTCTCAATTCAAATCTATAAATGACAAAATCCATATATATATATATGTATATATTATATAAATGTCTATTGACTATACGGCTGATTAAGCAACTCCACTATCCAACTGCTGTCTTTTTTTACTGCGACTAAGTTCTGGAGTTAGGGTATTTGTATTAGAAGAGAGACAGGATTCGGATGGATGGTTTTTATGCATCATATGGGGTGTGTTAGGAGCGGAAGTGAGCCGACCTCGATTGGACATGCGAGAATTGGCTCCACTGCTTGAAACGGCATGACGTGCCATAAGTTTGGGTGTGGATGGCATGAGACCAGGACCTGCTTGCTTTCCTATGGCGTTCATGTAGTCTGCCACTAGAAGAGTTATTTCTAATATCTGGAAGATAAAAATGCAAAGCATTAGACTACAATTATTGAAGTAGAGCTGTATACATTATGAGCTGCGCGTATGTAAAAATATACGACACCGATAAATGATAATTTGAATAATGTTAGAGAGAAAAGAATATAAGAAATCTAATGAAGATTCCAAACTATAGCTAGAATTCTTGGGTATCCAAAATTATCCCGCTAATTTGAATACAAAGCCTATTATTGAATTAAATATGCCTAAGAAATATTGGCCTGTATGCACGAACTGATCTGGTGATCCAGATTTCCGAATTATTCCAGCACATATTATGATCAAATTCCCCAATGTCTTTTTCTTTTGTTGTTGTTGAGTATACATGTAAACGTTTTACGTAGTAAAATGCCAAAATGACACCATTGAGTCAATAACAGAACCCTATTACATTTTCATAAGCCAAATCTAAGTACGCTATTATGAGCACAGATCTGAATATTAGCAATGCCGAAGTCTTAGTGATCGCTAAAGACCGTCTATGGATATGGCAGCAGGACTTTGCCCCCTGCCACACCTCCAGAACGACTCAGGATTGTCTCCAGGAGCACTACAAGTAACTTCTCTTAGTTCCCTCGGCCTGAATCCGATGTATTATTTTGTCTCGAGCTAACTTAAGTCAAAGGTTAACAAAGGTATTCACACCACCAAGAAGTCTCTCATTGACTCCATCGTCCTGTAATGCAATAGATTTGAAGGGGATTTAGTTTCCAGGACTGAACGTGGTTACGAACTCGGATCTATGCCTTTATCGAGACCAAAAGAGCCTATATTTATATATTAAATTATTGTATCTGCTGTTCGGTTTTTGTTTTTGAATCAATCCTACAAAATGTCCATTTTAATTTCATTTAAAGTAGATCAACAAATCTGCTATTTACTAAAATAAACTAATTTTGATTTTTTAATACCGCCAATACCCAAGACACGGAAATAATATTAACACAAAACTCACGATGGCTTTTTCCGTTTGAAACAACAACTTTGCATTGCTTCCCTGACTTTCTTGACTGCATCGCCGAGGATGCAAGTCTGCATCCTGATTTATAACTATCATAAAATCTTCTTGACAGCCTCCAAATGTAACAATACTATCATAAGGATATCTACTAGTCAATTGCATTGTGGAGTGATCTAGAATGGAAATCCCTTCCTCGTTTATTGACATCCATATACTCATTGGCACGTCTTCATTGACCATCTAAAAGAATATATATAATTAATTTTTGCTGCATAAAGTAATCAACAAGAAAAGGATGGTTAAAATTGGTTTTGGGACAATTAATTTGAATCAAAAATCGGAGATTTTTTCCGAAATCGGCATTGGGAAAATAATGCTTAGTTTGGGATTTCAATTTATTATTTATTACTCGTATTTAACTATTTATTACATTTCTAAGTTATGAAAAAAATTGCATATCTAATTGGTAATTAATGAATTTCCAAAAAATTGAATATTTATTCTTTTTTACAAAATGTTAACCATTTTAATTTAAATATTTTGTAAATAGTTAAAGATTTTTTTTTCAAAAATGTAATATTTTAAATTTAATTTTTAAATTTTTTTCAGAATAAAATTTAATTTTTAAATTTTTTTTATAAAAAATTACAAAAAGAAACCCTCAAAAATAAAGGGTATTTAATTATCTGATAAACAAAGTTAAACAATCATAATAAGAACGTAATTTTTAACTATTCCATACGTTTCCATACTATTCCTTGCAAAATTATATATTAATTTCAAATATGCGTGTATACTTTAACTGCAACTAACGTAATGGAGTTTTTTTTCCAGGGTGCATGGGCAAACTTATAAAATATATTATCCGCAAGGGGGTGTAACAGTTTGTAGGTTCTTGTTTAAATTAATTGTTTGTAAAAATAACATACACCTATATTTTATATTAAAAAATATTATACTTTAATAAGTTCTATTATTTTGCCGCAAGACGGCGCCACGATATATCGCTTTGTTTACTATCTAATATAAATAAATAAATCCCATGCCCCCTATTTCTTACGCGCCAAGGGACTTTATTTGAAACGTAGATTACAGAGCCTTAATTCTCGTGTCAAGTACATAGTACTAAAATTGAATATGGAAGGACAAAGATTTGGTAAAAACAAAACATTGTTGACTTGATATACTAATGTAAGCACAAACATACTTTAACCGAGAATAAAGCAGCACCAAAGAATTGCCACTTTCGTGTACAGTTAAGTATTATTCGCACGCAGTCATGAGAATTTTTCCCTGAGAGTGAATGCCACTTGTCTACCAATCGAGTTTCCATGGATGAGAAGTCCTCTTCTTCTTCTGATAGATAGCGTCCCGGGAAGAAACGTTCCAGAGCCTCTTTACTGTGTCCACATTTACTGCTTCCCTTCTCAAAATCACCATAGTGAATCTAAATAAAATATATTCATTAACCATTTTTGATACATACATTTGTCGTCTACAAATCATAAACCAAAAATTAAATGAATGATTTTAAATAATGAATTTAGAGTACATGTAGTTAAAATAGTTAATAATATTTTTGATAGTATTTTAGTTTATTGACAGTATACTGTCAGGGGCTCCCGCAGGGTGTAGGTTGGAGGGCCTGTAGCCCCACAAATGAAGGATTTCTTTCTTTTTACTAGAAAATGTAATATTTGAAATTTTATTTCAAAAATTTATATAAACTTCTACAATTTTTTTCCCAAAAACAATTTAATTTTCTGTGAATAGCCATCAATTTTGAAATTGTTCCCCGCAAAGTTTAATATTTTGAAAAAATAATGATTCATAGTTTTGCCATCACTATCCTATCCCATTATAATATTATTTTCATTCTTTTTCGAAGGTAAAAGCAATAAGGAACACACTATTTCAATCTAAGTCCAATAATTTGTGGACCAGTCTATATAAATGATGTCATTTTTGACTGTTTTTGAGTGAAACTGACTGTATTTATAAATATTATGTGGCACATTACATATGTTCAAATGCCAACCCAGTCATATTACTCCTAAGTACATTAAAAATATGTTTTTTAATAGATTTAAATGAAATGTTCTCATCAATGAATGGCGGGTAATGAAAATAACTGCTTTTAATTAAATAACATCTAATGCAATTTGCTTATCCTGGTTACAACTTGTACATGACCGACCAATATCAAAGTTATAAAATTAATTACTTGAGACATGAGTGCAGCTATTTCGAAAGCCAATTCCTTATTGAGAGGAAATTTCCCTTGGACAATTTGTCGTGAGACTTGATAACAAAATAAAAGCCTTTCTTTATCCACTTCTCCGGATATATTCTTTCGCCAGAATAGTCGATTTTTATACACGAATCGTATAACTTTCTTATTTTCAAATTTCCCCATTCCCTTCTCTCTAAGGGCCGTTTCCCAACGGGAGATCACATCACAAACCTAGGATTAATAAAAATAAATTATTAGAATCATCTTAAGAAAATATGAAGGATTATATGGACAATTTGCCAATTGCAATTCAAGCCGAAGCTACACGTTTACAAAAAATATTTAAACAATTTGACTATGGCTCATAAAACACAACTAAGCCTTTACGATTCCCCTTCCTGTTGCTCGGATTTTGAAAGGATAGCAAGTGTTTAGTTAGTTGGGAATAATTGAAATTATACATTTTATGATAAAAATACTTTTAAACTAAGAATAAATGCATATTTAATTGATACATTCTGGGTGTATTCTGCTCGTGACTCCTTCATTAATTCATAGATCATTTCCATCTAATATTTATAATTTGCATTTATAAGAATATTTTTGCGTAATAATTTTTTTACAAGTACATCCAAAGTATGTTATAAGAAGATTAGGGCCATGCCTATGACAATTAAGAGATATTTAGTGACATCATACAGTTGAGTGTTTTGAAACTAGTTAGTAGTTTTTGTGTTAGGGCTGTAAAGGGAGGCGTATGCCCTGGAGATGATTAGAGAATGGTGGGAGACGGATATGAATATTTATGGTCACATCAATAGTTATTGATGACTCATCACTCAAACATTAACCGTATGATATATCCCTCTTCAAAGTGGGAATGAAATGTCTCAGTTACACGAGAAGGCACATTTCAAAATAAACGATAGTTTAAGCATCATGAATTTAAAAAGTGGTCACAGTTCTGTACTTTTAGTAGAACAAGATGTAAATTATGTTTCAGATGGGAGATCGCAGCATCGTTTTGGTCATGCAAGATCCCCCCATTCCATCTACAGCATCTTATAGAAGAATTTATGAATATGGTCGATTTGAGACGTCTTTAATCAAAATTTGGAAGCCTCAAATATAATAAAGGGTATATTTGATACTTAGATGGAGATTAATGAAGGGTATTTTTGTAAATGGTTGAATTTAACCAAAAGTAATGTTTCATGAATCATAATCAAATGTATATAACGGTTCATTCCACATCAAATCTTGTTGGTTTTTGACCTTTTTCGGTGTGTTTTTTCTTGTTCTATTTGGGTGAAAGATTGGATAATACAATTAAAGTTAAAACATTTACATATACTGTAAGATGGCATTAAGTACTAAAAAATGAATCTAATTAGATCAAGATATAAATTGATTCACAATGACAAATTCTAGTTGATAAAAAAGACCAAGGCCCCCAAAGGAACTAATAAAAAAACATGTCGGTAAGACACTTTTTCGATATAATCCTAGTCTAAAAAAAAATTATTTTTTTCTTAAAATTGAAATCACAGGGTTAGAAGATTTGAAATTATGTTTTTTTCTAAGATTACAAATATAAAAAGCTCCATATTTCGGAAATCAACTTTCTGATTGCAAATAAGATTTACAGCTACATAAATACAAGATTTCATCAAAATATGTATAGTTAAGGTATACATTTTTAGGGTGATTTAATGTGGAACGACCCTCCTATATTAGTAGGTATTTTTCTGTGAAATAATTCAATTTCTCAGAATTGCTTTTGACAAATTGTCTGGCCACGAAATTTTGCGTTACTTTATCATCCATATGGAGGGCATGATCAATGTCCTTCTCGAAAGGATCATCACTGAAAATAGTAAATCCATTCAATTCTACAGATCGACATCCAATATCATTGTTCAACTCTCTCAAAAACTCTGCAATCGTTGTAGATCCATCGAAGCCAACGACTCGATAGGTTTCATTGAGAAAATGAACAGGAACAGCGTGAGGAAGGGAATGATGATCCGGATTTTTTAGAAGAATTGATAGTACTTCCATTCTAGAAGGTTTACAATGACGAGGTCCATTTACGACAGATCTTTCAAGAGCACGGCTACAATATGCCGCGTATTTTCCAGTTTCAGTTCTGTAAATTATACAAAAATTAAGACTTATCCAAATATAATTAAATAATTATCCAGTGGCGGCTATTGGGTGGAACTGCAACGCTCATCAGTATTTCTATACGTCCTTATAAATTAAGTATACATAAATTAATCAATGAGGTTATTAATTGTCATAAATTATATGAGTCAAAATTCAATTATATATATTTTTTTAACTATTTGTTTGACAAGATTGAATTGGTATTTTGCGTCCACGAAGCCATCGTTTAACATAATTCAATCAATACTTATAAAAACCATGGGCGTGATCATAAAACGATCTTTTGAACCTGTTAATGGACACGTACATATTAATTCTCATTTAACAGACTACGTTAGTTGTCTTGTTATGTGGTCATGGGCAATCTATTCAGAGATCAAGACCATCAAGTGATATTATTTTTTTGTGTGATTATATTTTATAAACGAAAATTTGAATATAATGAATTTGGTCGTTGTTAATTCAAAGGAAAAATATTTAATGAGGTCGAGACAGAATAAAGTATAGACCAGAGATCAAGAGCGATCTTGATAATCAAATAACTTATAATTGATGGAGACGTTTGTCAAATTTCAAAATTGAACGAGATCATGGGCGTAGGTAGGAAGGATTAATTTTTATAAGGACAACTTCACTTTTGGGGAAGTACTACCAACTGTCTCTGTTCTCTACGCATATGAAAGATGTATTGCTCAGATCTCATCGTTCCTAAAATATATATATTAATTACTCGCATTTGCAAACGAGGGAATTGAGTAATTTTCGAATATTGTTATTGGCAAATTTCTAAATTTTGATATTTGCATCTTTATAACCGCATTTTTTGATAGTGTATACTTTTATAACCTTTATTAATAAGTGATGGGACTATTAATTGAAATGGAGAATCGGGTGTTGTTTTTTTTTTTTAATCGGAATTGCGATCAGCATCGGGATATAGTAATGTTTAATTTGTAATTCCGATTCTTATTAATTACTGGTATTTAACTATTTATTACTTATCTAAGTTATGAAAAAAAATAGATTATTTATATATATAGATTAAAAATAGAAAATAACCCATACAAAAATAACTAAAGATAAATCATATTTTCCACTTCTATACTCATTGATTAATTTGCTACTTCTGAATATTGTTTTATGTTAGTAATATGTCCCTTAATTTATAAATATTACGAGTTATCCACCACTGAATATAACACTAACAAATTCATCGCATACTTTTGATCCTTATTCTTATTTAAATGCGCTCGGAGAAACCATAGAAGTTTACGGCTCTTGGGTACAAAAATTGAGACGGTGAGAGCCAGGAGCATCCAGCCTTGAATAAAAACGCAATTGGCTGGATTTTTGGAGGATGAAGAGTTGGAAGAGGAACTCGAGAGGTTTGAGATAGATGATCCACACGTTGCTTCCGCTAATGAGGGAACAGGAGGACCGGAGGGTGTGGCCAACACTTTTGGTTGCGTGCCACCGCTTCCACCATTGGATTCACATGAAAATAATTGACTAGCATTCATCAGAAATGACTGAAACAAAGAAAGGAATAAATCATTATTTTAAATATTTACGGGTAGAAAATGAAAGGAATTTATTAACCCTTTGTTAGTCCAATGGGGTTTTTTCCATCCCACCATTAAAACTTTTGATGTATATTTCTTTATGTTAATCTCTAGATTATTGTTTATATATATATATTGTTTTTCGATCTTTTGGGCTATTTAGAATAATTATATCTCAATTTATTAAACCGTTGTCAATATTTATTTGAGTTTTTGGTAAAAAGAAAAACTAGGTTCTGTACTTTAGTTGGATAAGTAAGGAAAAAGTACGAAGAGAACAGAAAAATATATATTTCATGTTATAATTAGTGTTCTATCCGTACTTATTTGTTCGGTCCGGTCCAATCATTCGGACCGATCCCTAGAATTTATCCTAAAAATGTAAATGACTCATTAGGACGTATGAGATATGTGCGCACATATCTTGCAAAGAACACATCGCTTTTCTGTATATTCTTCTTTAATCAAACAAAATTTCACTCCTGGATATTGGTAATAACATCCACTCATGCTTCCTTCAATCTAAAAGAATTTTCCATTAAGGGAATTAGAACATTTCATTATCTAAGCATGATATACAATTTGCGCATTGAGTGAGTTGGTATAATTTAAATAAATTGAGTTTTCTTTAGCAAAATATCTTGCAAAAATGAGAGGAAATATCTTGAAAAGTAATATTATGTAATTCAACTTAAGAGCTATCTAGCAAGTAAAAAAATAATGAATGTAAATTTATGAATATATCATATTCATGTACAGGGGGGTCCCCACTTATCGACGTTTTTGGAAACAAGAAAAGTCCATGTTCTGCGGGGACTTTTTTAGTAATACAAAAAATTCTTGTTCACCTCAATACATAGTTTTTTGTATTGTATGATCATAATATTTAAAAAACCAAAATTCCAAATACCGTGTTATGGGAAACCCACGGTGTTCAAAACTGCGTTATGCAGGGACCCTCTGTATATGATTTAAGAAATAACAATATGGTCATATTAATGAAGTCTCGAAGGAGTTTTCCATGTAGTATCAAGCTTGTTTTTCTTCTTCATTCATTCTTGAGGAGAGAACACTTATTCTCTATTTATTCAGTAACTAAAAGTGAGTATGCTCATAAAAAACGTTGAGAAACACTCATGATTTCGTGGGAAATATTCTTCTACATATTTTAAGAAACTTTGTCTGTGCGAGATTATTAAAACATACTTAGTTTGGACCAGACCTTGTATAAATGTTTTTGAGGCTGATATTCAGTTCCTGGGCAATGTAATAATGCCGGTCTAACTCGACGATTTCTATTATTTTATCGACATTTTCGATTCTTGGCCTAACGGAGAATGCCTCATATTCGACGTCTATATTACCAGAACGGAATTGTTGAGTTTGGTATTGTATTGGGCCATAAACAGCACTATTTTTTTGCCCGCCTACTCTGCCTTTACACCTTTGTCGTAGTTATGCCGAAGAGTGTATCGAATTTTCTATTATTTTTTTTTACTTCCAGTTTGTAACGGTGGTACACACAACTGGCTTCACCAAACACATAACTATAAATCAACTTTTTTCAAGAGTACGCTCAACCTGTAAGCATACTTCAAGAATTTGTAAATGTAATTTATTAATCGTAAGATATAGCTCACTAAAGACATCTGTTAAAGAGCCTCAGAAATTTTTACTTGACCAAATATTTTACTTTTTTAATGTCCGATAGAGGGACTTGACTGGGCCTGCAGTCATAGGTTCTAAATAAGAAGGGGCATAACATTAGTTAGAAACGAATAATGACGTCATCATGGTTTTTTCATTTAAATAGAGATGTAATTAAATTGAAATAACTATCATTCATTAATAAATGCGAATTCAGAGGTATTCAAAATGTGTATTGATAATTAAAAATGGAACTGAATGTCATTAATATAATCACAAAAGAAGAATTCTTTTTTTTACTCAAGTGAAAAAATCCCCATTATACCTTTCATGTGAGGTTTTATGTTGGACTAACAAAAGAGGTTAAACATATTTTAAATAAATAACTTATATGTGTACAGAGTCAAACGAGACATGCATTAACTTGTAATTAAATAACTAAATTTACTTTATGTAGTTCTACGTATTAAGGATTCCTGTGGTTAAATCATTATTTTTTTTTATCATTATGTGTAAGTGTGAACAGACATTTAATGTGAGGGGTTCATACAATGAATTTATATGGTGAGTAAGGAATGAGAAAGGCACTACAAGAATAAAAACATTTAAAATGCATTAATGAAGGTTTTATTTGCAGGGTTAAATGAAGTGAAGGTCCTGTCTATTAGAGTCATACCTATCTTTGTTTATTATGTTTAATAAATAATGAAATATATGGCTGGAATTTGCGGATTTGAACTAATAAGAACATTTTCACAAACGTCATAAATTGCATCATAATTAAAAGCGACTTCTTTTTGGGAGCTCAAAGTTAATTTCCATCAGATGTCTTTAAAAAACTGCTTTGAATACTATTTGATGCCAATGATAAACACTGATATTTGAATATAATCAGAGTAATATGTTCTGAAAATCCTTATCCAATATTTAAATTTGTAAAAAAAAAGTTGAATGATTGTAAAACTTGATTGTTTAAGTTCCCAAAATGGCCGACATTGACACTAAATAGTACTCTATAAGTTGCTTTGACAGGCCACATAAATTACAATTACAATTGAAAAAGACACCATTTTGGAAGCTCAAAGTTGATAATTTCACTTCAAAGAGTATAGTTTTAAATTTTCATTAATATTGATTAATTTATATCAAAAGGCGATAAAAACTCCATTGAATACTACTTGATGCCAAGGATAAACACTAATATTTGAATTATATTAAAGTAATATGTACTGAAAATCCTTTTGAAATATTTAAATGTGTAAACGAAATTTTATTGTTGTAAAACTGGATTGTTTGAGCTCCCAAAATGGCCAACATCAACAAGGCTGGGGTAATGTGAAAACGCTCTATCGAGCCAGTTTTCACATGACGTCATAAATAGCATGTCTAAAGATATCTACATTTGTAAAAAAAAGTTTCATTATTGTAAAACTTTAGGTCCCAAAAATAGCAGACATCAACAATGCTGACGTCACGTGAAAACGCTCTTATTGAAAATGCAATGAAACAAACATAGAACATGATACTAGATTATCTACTTGCAAATTGTTTTACCGAAATACATTTTGACGAGGGTCGTTTCGCCTCTTGATTTTATATCTTTGCTTGGATTTTAAGACTACCAATATTTAATTTAAAAAAGGATCAGTGGGCAATTTAAATCTAAAAACTAATCGAACTATCTATCTAATTTATATCTGTACCCTTCTCGGCAGTCACATTAGCTCAGAGGAAATCGCAAACGTGTTGCCTATTAGGTAGTTACTACAACATTTATACACTTAGAGACATGGGATACAATCAAAGCATCTTTATTTTTGTTTCAATTGTCGTTTCGTTGTGTAAGGAAACCTCTTAGATTAATACTACTAAATATTTTGAATCCTTACTTCTCTAGGGGAAATGGTTACACATGGGAATTTATTTCTTTAAAAATATTATCGAAATGTAATTTTCTTAATTTTTAACTCCAAGTGGATTGATTCAATTTGTATTTGATGGATTGCATTTAAATTCAATTTGTTGAGAGAATAGAGTCTCGTATTTTCTTCGAATAGGTTCAAGCTAAAGTAGACAACCATAATTATATTCTGTTAAATTTGTAATTGAGTCATGAACAAAAAGTATTGATATGACTTGAAGGGAAGTAGTAATTATGGGTTAATATAAAATATAAGCAGGGGGTACGCAGGAGGTCGGCTGGAGGGTATGTAGCCCCCAAATTAAGGAATTTTTGTTTCTTACTAAAAATGTAATATTTGATATTTTTACTCAATAAATTAAATATTTGATATTTATTTAAATTTTTCAATTTTTTTCCCCAAAAAATATGAATTTTCTGCAAACAGCCATGAATTTTTGAAATATTTTTTCCAAGAAATTTAAATTCTCAAGAGTTTCTGTAGATTTTTGAAATTCTTCTCCAAAAAATTTAATAGTTGAAAAAAAAAAAAAAATAACTGTTATTTTAATTTCTTTTCCCAAGAAATTTAATTTTTTATGAATAGCAGTATATTTTTGAAAAAAGTTAATATTGGAAGTTTTTTTCTGAAAGTTTAATTTATAAATTTAATTTTTGGAAGTTTTTTTCTAGAAGTTTAATTTATAAATTTAATTTTTGAAAAAAAATTTCCAAAAAATTTTAATTTTTGAAATAATTTTCCCAAAAGTTTTAATTTTTGAAATATTTTTTCAAAAAAATCCATAGACCAAGCCCCCCTTCCCCTTAAACATAATCCTGTAGAAGACCATGATAAGTCTTATTTATAGATGAAATTCAGCAAAATTGATAGGCGGATAAATGTCCGTCGCAAAAATGTCTTTCGGGAAAACTGTTGCCCCACAATCAGAGGGAAAACAAACAAACAAACACAACCTTTACTATATTGATCATGCCATGAATCACTCGAGTATTATTATACCTCATCACATCACGTGTCAACCACCACCATTTTATTATTAGAATTATTTTGAATATAATGAAATCGAGTAATCCACTTACTTTAGGGTGCTTGAAGCTGGACTGTCTCTTTACCTGCATCCCTTGATGCGCCTTAGAAGAACTTGCACAATGACGAGATGTTTGCTTAATAAGAGCGCACAAAAGCTCCTGATGCAGCTCTGGGACATCAATGCAATGTTGGATTGCATTTGCTGCCAGTACCACGTGATAATCGATCCCAGCAGAGTCCATCACAACAGTCATAAATAATTGAAGGGACTGAAAATAAAGTTCAACTAATGTTAATTGTTGGGCAAAAAGCTTGATTTGTAATAGACACAGAAAAATATAAATTGATTGCAGGATTCTTTGTCAGCTGTTACTGAGGGAAGTTTATGATATAAAGTGGCGTTCGCACAATGTATTTGGTCGTCATTCTCAAGTCCTCACTTTCTTTTCCCCTTAACAGTGTTAAGAAAGTCGATTGGTTGAGCTAGATTAACCTAGCTCTTGGTAATGTTGTGTCCATTCTTATTTAGGACTGAAGACTATATCCTCGTCTAGAATAGTCTAGGGGCGGTTCTGTTCAGTCCCGCATATCAGTCTTAAAACGGAAAAAGTTCAGTAATTCAACTTTATTTCTTCTTGTTTTAAAAAGTTCTAGTATTAAAAAATAAGGACTCGCATAACACAAAACCTGGGTTAGCCCTGAAAAATTAGCTACAATAATAAACTATCGTTTGTCTGTACGTATGTATGTAATACCTACAGTCACTTTTGATAGAATAAATAACAATGTTGTTAGCCTAATGAAATAACCCTTTTATTTTGCATAAAGCTTGCACTTCATGCGAAAAAGAAAACTATACATTCATAGACTTGTACACGAACGTAAAAATTAGCACTGAGCCTCGGTTCAGAAACGATTTTTTCCCCGGTTTGGTCTTAAATACTTTTACTGTAGAGCGATTTACATTTGATAATGTCAGTCCAACAAAAACATAACGCTCTAAGATCGGTCTAGGATTTTGAGACTAAACGCAACACTAGTAAAAATGAATGAAATCTCACAGGCATTTAAGTCTATTTAGTACAAAATTGATGCAAGTAATAGGACATCACTTTTAAATGTTTTAATTGTACTGATTTTTTTTAAATTAATGAACATTTATAGTTAAAGAATATAAAAAACTTTAGAAAAATAAAAGATAATTTATCACTTGAATTTTTTTTTATAAAAGATTAGCATATGATTTCTCAGAATCTTGGACATTGATCTCCTTTACTAAAGGGATGAAGCAAAACTACATATACTATGCACGAAGTGCTTATATTTGTACTTTACTGGGTTTTGGCAGAGTTACATTTAAAAAAAGTATCAACATATTAATCGGCTTTTAAATCCCCAAATAAACGCTATGAGTCCTAAAAATCAGCATCACATTGACTCTAGTTTAAGAAATTGTATTTGCTGAATATATCATTTGTAAAATTCTAAAAAACAAAAGGTTCTTCCGGGAAATGTTGGTTACTCCAAAATCATGTACGTTGGCAAGCTGAATTATATATATATTTTTAAATAAATTGTCATAATTTTTTCGTGGTTCTCGTAGAGAACAACTGCAATATACATATGTAACATAAAAACAATTTTTTTACGAAAATAAAGAATAGGATAATATCCCAATTTTTCTCTATATATATCCATAAAGACTAATATTTCATAAATATACTTGAGCCATTTAAATAGAGATTGAATTCAAATTTGTGGGATAAGTTAAGATGCCCAAGAATTTTAGCTATTGTATAGAACCTTTATTTGGATGAAGAAACTTATATTGGCCACATTATGGCCTTTTAAAAAAAAATCCCTTAATTTATCATTATTTCATTGTAGATTTAATCTCCTTCTTTCGATTGTATTTAGCAGGTTACCCAAAGGGTTAATTAGGTTAACCCTTCCCTTTTTATTTATATAAGTTGACGATGATTCATGTAATATACATTTAATTTGGAGAAAAATCATTATAGCCTGCTTTTGTATTGGCATGACACATTAATAGTTAATACATGTTTTGATTTTACAAATTAGTAAAAATAGTCCTTCAATTATTTTCTTTGCAGTGAAAAAATACATTCCATAAGGAACAAGTTTTGTGGTCGTCCTTGTAGTGATGTGGTCAAATCGAGAAAATAAAAGCTGCTTTGGAACAAAACAGCAAACCAATGAAGAACTCCTTCATTTCCTCCCATTTTAAGATTCAACAGCATATCAGCTTACATGATTCCTTACGGAGTACCATATTTTTTATGACATCCATTAAGACGTAATTTTTACACTCATCGGGAATGGTTCTTTTTTCACATCTCTTAACTATGGAAATCAGTAGTGAAATTCATATTTTTGGTTATTATTTAAAAAAAAATGATGATAATGAAATATATATCCTGTAAAATGTTCCAGGAATCATTTTCTTTCAATTCCTTTAAAAAATCTCTATTTAAAAATATAAAAAAATAAACTTAATTAAAATGTTTAAAAAAATCAGACCTTAAATAGTTTTAATGCTTCATCCACAAGAGTTTCAGACGTAAATGTTGTTAGAGGAGAGTGAATGTGCTCTTTGGAATAGACCATGAGAGGATGTCTCCAAACTACCGAGTTATAATCGCCATCCTCTTCCATGAGTTTTTGAATAAGTTGTTCGAAGTCTGTTCCTGCTTTGGGATCTCCACCACTTACGACTGTAAGTTGATAGAGCCAATCCTCCTTCTCAGTTTTGTTTGCAAAAATCAGGTAGGTTGGACCTTGATTCACAAGATTTGGGAATATTCCAATAGTACAGGGTTCATTAGGAGAGGCGACTTCATCCGAGTCACTATCTGATATATTTTCTACTTCTTCAACACGAGAATCCCGCATATTAATTTGTCCAACAGGATGCTAATATGAAAATAGAAATATGGAGTAAATTAATATTTTTAGACACAATCCCGAAAAACAAAGAAAATATAAAAACAGTACTTGATCATTCGGCGTGCGGAAATAAATGAATATTTTCCCAATGAGAACACACCAGCATTTCTTGGCATGACCATGCTTCACTTTCTTTAACCATCCCTCCAATGTAGGTTTCTGACCTTCCAGAATTAAGAGCTGTAGTGCGTTTCTCTGAATAACGTTTTGTAGTACTCGGACCCAATCTTCCATAACGGGTTGATTATCCGCAGTTAAGTAGTAGGTCTTTGACCCAGTTGCTATTTCAAAGGTATTTGAGCCTTGATTTCGAGATACTCGACAAGATTCGTCTAAAGAGATTAGACCCTGAGGTTTTCGGTGAGTATCATGCTGCAATAATATTTTAATAATTTGTAAAAATGAACCAATGTTTTTCTTTTGAGATCCCTTACCTGGGACTTCCAATAGGAAAGGGCTCCACTTTTCAAAACGAAATATCTACGTTTCCAGGATTTTATTTTTCCTCCTAGCTTTGTAAGATATCCACTTTTCTCAAGGGATTTTTCTCGGCGAGGACTATCTCTTTCAAGGGTAGACATGTGGGAATTTACTCCACCAGAGGCATCCGGGGGAATGGCGTAGTCATTTGACAAATCGGAATCAAATGAAGTGTCTGAAAGATATGAAAACTTATCAATTATATGAATAGATATTTGAGACTCACATTGACAAATTGACAAAACAGAGTAGTAATAGGTTGGGGAAAAATTCATTTCGTATTCTTCATGTTAATTAAATATTTTAAAAGAAGTGTGGCAATCAATCATCCGATTTCAAACAAATATGCACCCTTCTGTTTGAAGACCTATGCCAACGAAAATTCAACTTCATAATACCCTTCTCCTAGAGCCCTTTGACCCTTTTGGCAAAGGCCTCGGACAACTAATTTTCCCAGGTCTCTTTTGAGGACAAATATGTACTCCCAAGTACGTTGGCCATAGCGAGAACAGGTACTGGATACAGGGTGGATGCATAATAACTTCCCCTTCGAACTCCTGAAGATTCCGGCACTTCATAAAAGATGTGGGCGACCTGGCGTTTTCTTGATGAAACACGAATCCTCTCCTTTTCACCAATGCTGACCGCTTCTCTTCCATCGCAAGCTTAAAATAGTCGAATTGCTCACAGTAGAGGGCAGAATTAAGCGTTTAGTCGTAGGGGAGAAGCTCATAGTAGATTATTCCATGACAATCCCACCAAACATACTATACCACCTTCCTGACAGTAAATCCTACCTTGGTTACGGTCCCGGCCACTTTGTTCGCTTTCGACAACGATCTTTGCCACTTGATATTAACATAAGTGCTCAATGTTTTTATCTCTAGTCATAATCCGCTTCAGAAATGGTTCTCTCTACATAAGATTTTTAAAATATAATGAATTTCTTCTTTAGATACCTCCATACTCGACGCACGATCATTCCCAGCTGAGCCGGTCAAGTGCAAAAATGTCTAAAAAGTATTACACCTTATTGATGTGCCCAATAATGGACAAGATATATTTAGTTAAAAAAGGGCGGGAAATACGAAATTAATTTTTCCCCAACCTAATAATATAACAGAACAGATTTGACTAAGATTGGTCCATACCCAACTTTCCTGACGACACAAAGGTTTTATTAGTAGGGACATGACTATGGACAGTTAGTGTGTTATGCTGGTGTTTATATAAGGATGTAGAGTTAGTTGTGGTCGTCATTCTTGGGGATGGAAGGGATATTTCACCAGAAGTAGAGGAAGCTGTTGTACCTCTTCCGGTATCTCCACCATCTTCATTATCGGAGCTATCAGAGCTGTCTCCAGTAAAAGGGATGGACCGAATTTGAGAGGCTCTCTAAAAGTAGAAAATATGTTTATAAAATATGCGAGCATTCAAAAATGAAATATAATCAACTGTATTTTACCCCTTTAACGGTTGCATATACGGGCACGTTTATATCACATCCAAAAGCTCCACGCTGGAAATTCATTTTCGCTTCCGAATTAACAGTCAGTCCCTCGGACGCAACTTGATAAATCCTATCTTCCCAAGAAGGAAACCGATGAAGAGGACGCGGAGGAGGTAGGGAGAGACCAGTGAGTCCCGAATCTCCGGATCCTGTTCTTCCACCACTACTACTCGGAGTTTCATCCGATATTTCCGTACAAGTGGAGTCTACCCAGGCTCTAGGAACTTTTTCTTCATTGGAAGGAGTGTAAATTTCAGAGTAGTCATGATTTTCTTCACTCATAATGTGGTGTTTGATCTTTTTGGAACTGAGTTTTTTGATGGGTGCTACAGACATGTGTAGGGATTGATGTCGACTTAGAACATCCGTGACTCCTAAGACTCCTCCACCTTCAGATGTGACTCCGTTGTTGGGTAGTAGAATACTTTCAGATTCGGGTCTATTGGAGCGAGGATGGGCAGTTCGGGGTGTTGGAATGGGTTGATCCTCGGTGGATTTCTTGCTCGAAGACTGTAAAAATGAAAGAACAAATTTGATTATTGCAATCGTATTAGTATACAATTATTCATTATTAGTTTGAATCAAATATTTCCCCCTCAAACAATAAAATATTATGGAAGATATCAAATTCACTTAGTCGTATGTGAGTACAATAATATTTAATTATTTCTTAGAAGTTGAGACGCAAATAATCATCACCTAATAATGTCATAATAAATAAACAACCAAATGTTAATGATTCAAAAAGTAAATTTTTTTTAGAGAGTTGATGGGAAATAGACAATTTATCATTCACACTAAAGATAATTATATACACATATATCTTAGTGTTGGGGTTCAGTTTGTAAATCCAAGACCGATCTGAAACCGTTATGATTTTTTTTATAGAATAAATTTCGCTATTTCAAGAAGTATATCCTCAATTAAAAATTCGCTCTGGATCGGTATTATATCAAATTCAGTCCAAAACTATTTTAGGCCTAAATTAATTGCTCATGCTTTGGCTCTATGATATTTTTTTTTAAGTCAAAAACTTAAATTTTTTGAAAAAAAATTTCAAAAATTCCGTTTTTCATGGAAAATGATATTTTTTCGAAAAATATTTCAAAAATAAATTTTAAATGTTAAATTTTTTTAGAAATCCACAGTTTTTCAACAGTTGAAAAAATTTATAAATATTAAATTTTTTCGAAAAAAAAATCAAAAATCTACAGCTATTAACAAAAAATTTCAAATATTAAACATTTTGAAAAAAAATACAGAAATCCACTGCTATTTACAGAAAATGATTTTTTTTTGGAAAACAAATTGAAAAAAAATAAAATTCGGGAAAACAATGAAAATGGATAATTCAGATATTTTATTATTTGAGATTGCATCCTTTCTTTCAGCCAAAAACTCTCTACAAGTAGTTATTTCAACCAAATATGGCTCATAAGCAACTGTCCGCCGCGTCAAGGAGCGTTTATTGAGCATCTATGAATGATCTTCCAATAAAATTGACAACTGAAATTGTAGTAAAAACCTTTTAAAGAAAAACCATCTATGACCATCAAAGTTAATATCCCAAGTTCCTCTGTGTCAAAGCGCATCAGAGAGGCTGGTATTGTCTCTCTACAAGCCACAAGAGTATAATTCCTGACAGCAGAGAGGGTAAAAAATCCCCTGGATCGTCTCATGTGCTTGGCTTCTCCAATCACCATATCTCACTCACCTGGCTTATAATAAAGGGTGATTCAAAACGAACAGTTTTTTCCATTAGGGATTTTTTGACAGGCAAGTGCGAGTTCTGTCAAATTCATACGTCATCATTTTTACTCAGTATTACTTTACAATTCTTCATGGAAAGATATACACCACAACAACGTGTACAAATTGTTCAATTATACTATGAAAATCAGCATTCTGTGAAAGAAGTTTTTCGCAAATGACACCCAACTTATGGTCCACATAATCAACCTTCAGAATCAACAATTCGCAGAATAATCGAAAAATTTGAAGGGGCAGCAACTTACTGGGATGTCCCGTCATCTGATAGGCCACGTACAGCTCGCAGCGTAGAAAATATTGCGGCCGTAGCCGAGAGTGTAGCCAAAGATCGTGAAGAATCGATTCGCCACCTTTAACATACTTTTTGGTACCTCAAAATGAAGCACATGGTCTCCACGATATTTGGTTCCAACAAGACTTGAACACACAGCGCGCGTAACAATGGACTTATTGGGACATCATTTTGGTGAGCAGTTAATTTCACGTTTTGGCCCCGTGAATTGGCCACCAAGATCGTGTGATATTACACATTTGGACTTTTTTCTTTGGGGATACGTAAAAGCAAAGGTATATGTGGATAAACCAGCGACCATTGAAGCATTAGAAGCAAATATTGAGCGAAATATACGTGAGATTCTGGTCACAATACTCGAACGCGTCATCGAAATTTGGCACGAAAGAGTTGACCGTTTAAAGGCCAGTTGCGGCCAACATATGAAAGGGATTATTTTCTAGAAATAATTGTAAAGGATTGTTTTTTCGGTTTATTATAAAGTTGTAACCATAATTTAATATTTTATGTGTTTTATTTGTACAATCCAAAAACCGTTCATTTTGAATCACCCTTTATATTGTGGCAAGTAAAATCCCAGGCCTGCAGAACCCAACACCTAAACGTCGAGGCCTTGAGTAGACTACCATGTCAAAGGTGAACATCAAAAGCACCTTGCCACAAATTCCACAGCCGTCAGAAAGCCGTTACTGATGACAATGTGTGTGTACAGTTAATTATCCTTTTACATCAATAGTTTTTAATACTAAATGTATACAAAGTTATACGTCACTCTTTCAATCCTTAATTTTAGTCTTAAAACTGTGGCACAGGCCGGTGTTATGAAGTATATGAACATTTAAAAAAAGCTTACTTAAAAGATTAGTTAAAAGAAGAAGATTCACCCAAAAGATTTTTTTTTAAAAAGTATTAAAAAACTAACTTTTTCCCCTTCCTTGATGGAAGACTTTGATAAACAAACTTTATATATAAACTGAGACATTTAGTGTTATAAATATATATATAATGTATTTTTTGTGTACGTTCCTTTTTTTTGCAAAGGAAGGAGGGGATTTCGTCCCGAATAAGTCTTATTGTCTCTCCTCTCCCCTTTTTTTTTAGTAAACAAGAATGAATCAAACAAATTTCCATTAGTCACTTACAATGTATACATAGGGGAGGCCAGAGGTGTATAAAATATGTCCTGGAAAGCGGCTTTTTTAGTTGGCAAGATGAAGAGAGTTTGTATTTTTCAAGGCGGCTGTGATTTTTAATTAATTATTCATTCAAAAACATCAAAGTATTTAGTATAACTACTACGTGGGTTCATAAGAGACGTAGACTAAGGTTTGCTCCTCGGGAGTTATAATTGTAAGAGCTGATTGCGCGCGCGTATAGAAGACTGAGAGTAATCCTAAGGATATCTTGCGGTGCTAGAATTGTGAGTCCTTCTTGGAGTAGAATTGAGGATCGATATTTTGAATTTCGCGCTAAAAATTGTTTTGTTGTGACTGGCTGAATTATCTATTTTCCATATGAGAATTTTTTACACAGAAATCCAAGGCCATAAGAGCCTATCCCTATCCAAAGTATTTTAACAGCTTGATGGACAAGATGGCTTCATAAGTCACTTTGACCGTCAATGAGAAAAAGTTTGTGGTGGAGCAAGAAATTAATTGGAAAAATGCAAGTGTCATTGTTTGAGATCTGACTGTCCAAAAAAATTGGACCAGAGCTATGGTTTTTAGAGCTGTGGCCAGCAATGGTTTCATAATACCACCTTATTTTATTGAACCTCGAATTAAGATCAACACTGCTGAGTATTTGATCCCGAAGGACGTCTTGCTACCCTGGATGGAGGATTTTTTGTCCTAAACAATGTGGTAATTGTGCAAGATTCTACTCTGTGCCATTCCTCCAAGGCAACTCAATCCTTCATATTTGGAGGGTCTTGTTTTTAGCTAAGGGTGAAATCTGGACTAGGGATAATCCAGATTTGAATATTGTCGATAACTATCGTTCAAGAGCAGGTCAACAAACACTCCTAGCTCCCTTAACAGTACAATCTATATTCAAAACACTGATTAGATGAAACGAAAAAGAAACATGGCCGACATCAAATAAAATAATAAATTAACAAAAAAAGTAAAGTAATTCAATTAGTATATACTTTTAATATTTCACAAAAACAAATTCGTTTTAACAATAAAAATTTTCGATTATAAGAAAAGCAAAATTGTGTTAGGTTTTTTTTATTTTTTTCTATCTTATCAATTATTTTTTTCATTTATTCTGATGAGTCCTCCAAAGGCTGAGCAAGACTCACTAAAGATTACAAAAATTGAAGTTATAGTTTTAAAAAAAAACCATCTATTTAAGGGCCATATTAGAACCAAATAACGTGTCATAAACTAAATAAAGGCTTGAAACTATATTTAAACACTTCTAGTTTTCTCAAACCATTTCATCGTTTTGAATATACAGTCTTTAATTGTCAATAATATGCGTAACATATTCATAAGATATTCAAATGGTTATGACGTACGAAAAACGATATAAACATAACCTCTGTCATTTCTTAGATCCATGTTAAAAGGAAAATGGCTTTCACAAATAATAATTTTTGCCCGAGGTACCAATTTGTACATATAAAAGGAAATTGCTTCTGATTAACTCAGAGGAAAGTCCCTGCGACCACGACTAAGTATTTTATTTTATGACATGGAAATGTATAAGCATGAGACCTGTATTTTTAAAGTCAAGTCTCCAATATTACTTATACTCGTATTCCTCTCATTAGTGTTTTGTGAACATTGATTGATTGGACTTTACTTACGACAGCTATAAATACTAATGTAAATCGTCTGTATTTCGTAGATGGTGAACTATTTTTGAATTAGGTATATGAACAATGTACAGTGTTGTCATGATTGTTTACCTCCATTGTAGCCAACTTCTTTACTACTAAATTCAATTATATTCCAACACTGATTGACGTAGAGAGTCACCGGAAGGATTTGAGTTATAGAGTTATAATTGTAAGCTCTTGCTGAACTAAATTGTAGTAGAATTGGGGATCGACATCGTCGTGATTATAGCAAATGTCCTCCTTTATTTCCTTTTCTCGTTCCTTCCCAGTCACAGCTGCTAATGCAACGTCATGACAGCTAAGCTGTTCCCTGCACACCATTCTTCAATTTTTCAGGGTTACCATGTTGACATTAGGTTTCTTCTTTTAACATGCCCAAAATACATACGATTGTCATTGCTAGAGACAAAACAAATAGCACGTGAACAGTGTTTATCCAGATAGGTTGTCTTTAAGATTACTTTTTTGTCCACCAGGGGCGTCCATTATGCATGAGTAACAAAGAATAATTTTGTATCAAATAAGAAAGTAACGTTACCCATGTCGCTATCATAAAAAGCGACATCTTGTGTAGGAAAAACGAAGTCAGTATGATACGGAAAATACTAAACTAACATGCTCGTTTCACAACTTTTGCCCGGAGAAAAATGTTACTTATAGGATGAGGAATCTACTAAACTAACAAATACGTTTTGAGACTTTATTGTATAGCATTAGCTCATGGCAATCAGTGGACCTTTGCCGCCTGAAGAAAACAATCCCACAGTTGCGAAGAATTGATGAAATTTAAATAGTTTTGTGTTTTTGCGTATTTTCTTTATTGAGGAAAGGTGGGACCCTTGGGAACTTGGTACTCAAGTCTATATTTTAAAAACCAGCTATTTGACTTGATCACACATGATGCCTTGATTGCTAAGCGACTCGTGACTCGACTTACAAAATACTCTTTACTAACAAACCCTTAAAAAGAGGTCCGAATGGGTTATATCATATTTTGTAGGACTATGAGTAATTTATTTAAAGTTCCGAACGGCTGTTCCTTTCATTTTTATGTTGTGCCAATGAGGACTATTTACCATTTTACAGTTTTTGACAAGAATAATTTTAAAGTTAGGAAGAATTGCCCAAATTCCAACTAACATTGTAATTTAGGTTTTTTTCATTCTCTTTTTGGAAGGTTCAGAAATGAAACTTTGGACTCAATTCTATATTTTAAAACTTGTGACTTAACAGACCGCACAATTAAAGACCTGATTAGTTAGACCCAAGAGTCATTTCAACCATTTCGCTGGATATAAAGTACCCTTTCAATTATTTTATTTTTTTATTTTCTGAAGACGTCAACTGAACTTGATAAAATTAGGATTCACGGACTTGGACATGTGACCAAAGAATTGAGAATATACATGAAATTCTTCAGAAGTATAAGGACTTTTCCTCACTCAGGAAAACGTTGCAGGATAAAATATAGATAACTACGGGATAACTTAAAATTACTAAATATAAGTTCACTCTCTGGAATAAAAAAACTACGTGGAGGTAATCAATAATAAATCATGACGTGTTCAGAGTAATAATAATTATTAGAAAGTTATTCTTTTATTTAAAAGTAAATAAAATATATATTCAAACTATTGACAGCAATTTGTCTCGAATTTACGGGGTGTGAACGAAAAAATGCCCAACATAACAACAGAACTTTGATTTTATAGGCAATGTTTCACAATGGCACATGAAAGACAATAAATTGTAAGTACAGTTTTAAACCAAATCTAATCTATTTATGTCTTCAACTATGTACGTTCCTTGATCCCACCTCAACTCCTGGTATACAGCTAGTAGTAAAAGCTTTAATGAGGCCATTGTCAGGATATTGGATTGACTCTTTGATGGTCATGGCAGGATTTATTTTCTTGAGCACTAAGTTTATAAAAAAAAATTTTTTAGTATGTTGTAATAGCCCAACAGATCAGACATTCCCAATAACATACTCAGCAATTTTTAGGGATGTAAAAATTGTTCAAATTGCTGTGTATGTAAAACCCACGCCTGATAGAATGTAGAGAGACAATACATTCCCTGACAGAGGTTACTATATACTATTATACTGCTTCTAACATGACCATACGTTATAATTTTCAAATTATAAATAGTTAGATGAGCACCAGTAAAGTAAATAGCAAAGTGAAAATGCGATTATTTTTAAATGTGCAAGGATACAATTTCCTTCTACAAGGTACATCAGAGGTACAACAAATTTTACAATTATATCTAAGCTAAGATAGAAATGCACACATTTCCACATCTCTTATCATATCTTGCAGATTATCAACATAAACTTTTTTTTTAAATTAACACTCGCCGGGGGTTCGACAATGTTCACATCTCAAGAACTTATGACCCAAATATAGATCAATGAGATCTTGGATTCTTTGCAGCTCTGTTATTTTCAATCGTCTGAGTTTGGTCAACCACCCTTTTGAAAACAAAGGTTCATTGTTTGTAGAAAAACGATTGTATAAAGAATTACTATATGTCAACGCAAAAGCAACTTTTCTCCCAATTGAGTGTGAATTACATTTGTTCCCTTTGACAAATTATCGTCAATTTCTATAAACAAATTATTCTTTTTAACCCTTTGGAGGACCCTCAAATTGCAATTAAATTACCCAAAACTGATCGTCACAATAGAAATAATGATAAATTGACAGATTTCATTTGAAAGAGCATATCGGGGACAATTTAAAATTCTTAAATCAAGTACAGGTTATGAAATATCGCTACAATCATGGAATAACTAAATTCATCCCAGTAATTTGAATAGAATGTCTATAAATGAGTCGAATTCCTCAATGAAATATTGAGCTGCATATATATGGGGAAAAAAATTAATTGGGATTTTGAGATATTGACTCAAATAATGTAATTGGCCGAAATATTTAAGTTATTTACGGTACATTCTTAAGAAAAGGAGTAGAAACAAACAAACAAAAAGAATACGGATATAGACAAATAACAATGTATTGTACAGAAAGTTACATACAACTGCAAAAGAGAAAGGTCATTGCAGTGGATAACCAGTATACTAAAATGTAATTACCGAGTGTGTAGTTGAAATATAGACAGTTTTTACCCCAGTCGTTGAATTTATAAATATGAATAGCCTTCTGAGTTTTTGTTCGTAGTTGTACTTTAAGCTATAGTATGATACCAAATTATATTCTTAATTTTTGAGTAAGTTTGCAAAGATAAATAAAAATTTGACATTACATATGAAAACATCTTTGTTGATGTACTTCTAAAGGGTCATTGGTCAATATAGGGCTACAGGAGATACATATGATAATCAAACGAGAGTAATTGATGATTCCTCCGATCAGTTGACAAACTGTGTGTACGGATGACCCTCTCCAATAAAAAATTTAAAGAATCAATTGGAAAATCGTCTCATCAACAGACAAAAGAATCGAGATTGCTGGAATACGCGCTTAAACAGAGATATGACTAGGAGGCAGACTAGTTACAACATTACGCCGGTCAATCATCACTCTATTGGTAGTATTGTGTTGGTTCTTATATGTTCGGTCTAGTCCAGTTCAGTGTTCGGACGAGTGTTATTTATTTTTGAAATTATTCGCATGTTTAATGTTCATAAACAATGTTTCTTATTAAATATTCAGAAGAACAAATATGTCTTTGACCCTGAATCATCTTCAGAAATATTTCTACCGTCTGTAAATAATATTCTCGCATTCGAAAAAAGAACATCCATATGATCAATTATCAAAGGCTTCAGATAATTTTGTTCGTTTTTTGGTTTTTTTAAACTCCTTTACAATTTTAAGTTCTCAATTTATAAAGTCATGGAGGCCAGACGTATTTAGACTGAGCCTGTTGTTTGGTTGAGATAAATTTTTGACAATTATTTTTTTTTGTTATCGCAGAGTCTGTTTTTAGGTTGTGGAGAATATGATCGCAGGTAATCTTCCTCCTCAACTGAAATACCCCACAATTGTCAAAGGGTCAACTCTGCCGCATTCATAAAATGATTGATCACATCAATAATTACAAGAGATTATGCACATTCTACCAATCCACGTTTAGAACAACATTGATATAGAGAAAAGAAGCGGACACATCTTCAGATCACGAAAAAATGCAGTGTACATTTATATTTGTTCCTATCTATTTCTGATGACTTAATTAATTAATATGCCATGAAATTCGTGACAACTTCATGTTGCACACATATATATAAGGCCCCACCTACTTTATCTTATAATGGTCCTATTACACATATTAGGTGGTTCTGCAAAGTTTGGGATTTTGTACAAGCAAATTGTACTAATTACAATTTCCACGTCTCACAATGCCTTATGTCATTACAGCATCAGTGTCTCTAATAACAAAATGTACATTGATGCTATTACTTATGTTTGAGTTGTAAATTATAAGCATTTTACTGAGTGCGAGATTTTTGTAGTTGGCAATCCGAAGAGTGTGTTTTATTTGACAACGCTGTTATGATTATTATTCAATTTAATTCTTAGGGAGAGAACATCAAGTATAGAGTAAGTACGTGTGTGTATTTGGCACTGAGGATGTGTTGCGTAGCATATATGAACATAATATTATAACGGATGAGGGCTTTGCTACCTGAAAATATGTTTGTTTTATTTTCCAAAGCTGTGCGTCAATTTTCTCGTATTCTTGAGAAGAAAACATATAATTTACAAGTATCAAGTAATTACTAGTGTAAGACAGACTACAAGTAAGACTGATTATGTTTTGCAGGGCTATTGTTTTAAGTCCTTATTTGACTCGGAGTAGCATTGAGAATCGACATTGCTGTAATTCCTTACAACACAATTGATAGAAACGGAGTACTTCCTTAATCGGATAGCTACTTCCAGCTAATTTAATGAAACGGCGTGACAGCTATTTGTTTTTTTACAGGTGTTTCATATTATTTGAACTTCAATGCCGATTATACATCCGATTCCAACCTTATTGAGAGCGCTGCTCAATATCTTTTCACTATTTTCCATATCATCATGTATCAATTAGAAGATTACGCTATTTTTGTATCTGCTATCTGAACATAATATCCTGGTCAAGTTGGCCCCTACGTCATACTTTCTCTTTCTATCTCGAAATTGGAGACAGCGACAGAGGGTAGTTGAAATTTTATTATCGCAACCTTTTAATAATAACGAAATAACTTCCGTATGCCAGGGGTAGGGACGGGAAGAGAAGAACAATTTCACGGATGTAGAGGAGAAGTTTTTCGAGTTATTCGGATAATTAGCACATCGAATGGATAGTAAATTGATGAGCTTTATTGAAAAGGTACCACATCGGAGCCTATATAAGGGCTTTAAATCAAAGAAAGATTAAAAAATAGTGCTAAAACTAATGAGTATCATAACTCAAGGGGAAATAAAATATTTCCCTTGTCTCTGAGGCCACATTTTTCGGCGGCCTTTACCTGAAAATAGGCTTGAATTGTTCATATGAATGTTGAAAAAGAGCTGATTTGATGGTTCCGCCTCCAACATCAACCACGGTATGGATCAGGGAGCGGAGAGAGGAGTAAGCGTACCTTGGTATAATGGTAATTGTCTATTTGATGAAAGAAATCAGAGATTTCTTTATGGCATGAGATGTTCGATTTTTTTAGGTCCAAGACAAATTAATTCCGCAAATTAAGGTTTCAACTGCTGCTTGTGGGGAGGGGGGGAGGGATTTTTCTTTCACAATGAAGTCCTAGCTCAGCCTGAGACATGACAAGGTGCTGAGATAAATTACATGCTCATTAGGTTCTATCTATTTACAATATATAAAAATATATTGGGATTTGTTCCTTTCTCTTGATTTTTGTTCCAGATTATTGTTATTTTGACACACTACATATGTTCATAATGAAGAACAGTAAATACTCGTACATTTTCTAAAGCATTATTTCAATTCGAAAGCACATAAACTAAATTAAATCTACACACGAAGAAGAAGAAATATATTCAACTATGTATGTATACATATTTATCTACAAACATGGTATGCTTCCTATGTAGAGAGTCTAAATCTTTTTCTACTTTAGGAAAAAAGTAAAGTAAAACTTGTTTTCGTGTCAGTTACAAAGAAGATTGATGATTGTGAATAAATTCTTGGTAATAATACTCTGTTGTGCATTTGTATAAATGGACTTATGAGCAAAGGTATTAGATACCAATTTATCGTTTACTTATGTTTACTTCGTTGGTTTTGAAATAGTATATATCCATAAATAATATCAGAGTAATCAACAAAGTGTAATTGACGAGTGATGAAAATCCAGTGTAAAATGGATATGTTAAAAAAAAAAGGAAAATATACAGGGTTAACCTTACAATTTGAAGAATGTTTTGGAAGAGAGAAAGAATAATGGTAATGACGTTTCATTACATCAGCTACAGTCAACTATGGCAAAAAGGGAGGGTGATATCATATCAGAATAGAAAGGAAAAATGTGTAGTCAGTCAGTAACAATTAAAAAAAAACACTTTATATTCTTGGAGTGAATATGCGTAGGTTTGCACCCCGGTTGTTCATAGAGAATGAGACATACATACTAAATGGACTTCAAAGATAAGTAGATAAGAATAGATGCTTAGGTGTCATGATGTTTTTTTTTAGATCAGCTACAATCTACTGTGAATTGGGTGAGAAGAAAATCTGGAAGGGCAGTGGCAAGAATTACTCCAATGACGATCCCCAATTCTACTCCGAGGCCGCCCAGAAGGACTTACAATTATAACTTTGTAACAAATCCTCGGGGTTACAAACCGTCTTTATTGAGCACACACGAATGCTCAATCAGGGTTTTGAATATAATTGAATCTATTTAGGAAAGGATGTTCACTACACAGGAATTAAATAATAATGACAACTTCTGTGGAAAAGAAAATTCCTTCTTTATATAACCAATTCCAAAATAAACGGGCGAGCTAAAAAGTACAGTGGATTTTGTCACTGCATTTGACCAGAGATAGTGATGCATCAATAATACGTCGTGCCGGTAAGTAAAAATAAAAGAAATTGAAAATGAACGTTGCCATCCTGACATTTTGAAGAATGTTTAGGAGGAGAGGGGTTTACCTGTCATGACGTTTGGTTAGATCAGCTGCAAGGAGTCGTGAGAGGAAAGAAATAAATACACACAAATCCCACTCCTCATATTGCAAGGACATATAATATGAAGCTACTTCGATCCTCAATTCTACATTCGATACCCACAAGGACTTACAATTATAACTCATGAGCAACCCTTCATTGTTATTTTATCTTATTCTTGAATATAGACTAGCTACTACTTTATACTTAAAAGTTCTCTCGTCTAGAAATAAATAAAAATGATAGCAGCTTTTGAAAATATGAAAGTCTTTTGGATAGCCACTTTTTGTACATATTTTCAACACTTCGGAGCATACGCCAGTCCCACAGGTGAGAAGATAAGTGAAACTACTCATTATAGCTTCAAAGTGCTGCTGTACTTCAGTCCGAACTCTATGTCCTCTCGAAGGAATAACACTTGAGTCTCATACATGTTAGTCACAAGCCTCTTATGTTAAACTTCAGCTATTTCGTATCTTTGAAAGAAACTATGGGGTAACTTCAACAGGGGGAATGATGTAGTCATTAATTACGTCATTTCACATGTTGTGGTTACCATAAAAAAAGGATAAGGATTGGTTCTAAGACTACAAAAATGTATTAGGAACGGACTGACGAGTCTTTTCATTTTGTTTTATATCGATCCAAAATTGATTTTTTCTTTGATATCCGTCCTGATTTAACTTCTTTATATGACCCAATTAGTGTTGCCACCTAAAAATTATAACGGTCTCAGACTGGTCCACGATTTTCAGATCGAATTCCAACACACATAACTACCAAACGTTTGGGAGATCAAAAGAAATCACGTACCAAATAAGTTTGTATGTAAAAAAAAAAAAGAAAAGCAAACTACTATTAAATCATGAAAAAAAAGAAGAAGAAGAAGTAAATCATTAATCAAAGGAAATCATTAACCTACCGTGGGATTGAGTGGGTCAATTACATACATACATGAGTGCAACCCATTAGCAAGAAAGTGAGGAGGGATTTTAGAATATCTCTCTTTACATGCACATATTATGTAAATGTAAAATGAATGAATTACTAAAAATATTAGTCATTCAAGGCCCTTTCCTTCAACTGTTTCAATGTTACTAGTAGAGTTGTAAATTCTAAGCACTGCCGGCATGTTTGTACAAAAAGACAAAAAAAAAACCCATCAAATGGTGGAGTGGAGAGTGCCTTAGCAGCTGTCATGACATTTCATTTGATTAGCTACAAACAACTATAAAAGGAAGGAAATAAATATATATCACAAGCGGTATGTAGCAGGGGCGTCCGCAGGATAATATATTGGGAGGGGCTTAGTATTTGGTTTTTTTAACATCCAAAAATTGTCATTTTTTGGAAAATATTCCAAATATTATATTTTTTGAAGACAAATTTCAAAAACTCTGAGCTATTCGATATTTGTTTGTTTTTTTTTGGAAAAAAATTTGAAAATTAAATTTTATTACAATAATATACAGCTATTTAAACAAGAATTAATTTTTTTTTGCAAAAAAAAAAATCAAAAATTCGTAGCTATTCACAATAAGTTAAATTTCAAATGTTTTAAATATATTTTTATATATTAAATTTTCTAGTAAAAAGAGAAAATTCTTTTTTTTTTTGGGGGGGGGGATATAGGTGTTTACAGCCCTTTCAGGCCATCCCCTGCGGGCATGAACTAATCCGATGTCAATCCTCAATTCTACTCCAAGATCAAAGAGGACTTACACTTGTAACTCACAAGGAACAAAACTTCATTGTTAATATCCGTCCTTTATTAATACAGGTACCAATCTCTTACGAAAATCAAATAACAATGATAACAGCTTTGGAAAATATAAACACTACTCTTTCATGAGCAGAAGCACTATTGAGTCTACATACTTAGAAGAATATCTTCTGCCCCTATCTAAAAATAAAAGAAACCGAAAATGAGAATCCTGACAATTACAAAAATGTTTTTGAGTAGCTTAGCTGTCATGACGTTTTCATTTAAAGAGTTACAAGGATCTATGAAAACATCCACCTGCATAACTAAGAAAGTCATAGACAAGAATTACTCTTATGTCGATCCTCAATTACACTCTGTGTCACACAAGTTCTTGCACACATTACTCCCGAGCAAAACCTAGTTGTTAATCTCAGTCTTTTATAAATCACACTTTCTTACTAGTGATGTGTCGGTCCTCATTTATACGGTCTAGTCCATTCACGTCTTAGGGGCGGTCCTATAAATCCTGGGGTCTGGATGAATATCACCGTCGGTCTTTAGGACTGTCAGTAATAGAAATGATTAAAAAAAAGAAAAAAATTGTATTCAATCCTTCATCAAAGACTACACTTTATCAGTTTGTAGAACTGCACTGGACCGAACCTAGACTGAATTGACCCACTTGAGTCTTAGTTCTAAGGTAAGACTCCCACAACACCCGCTGCTACAGATTCTGGCACTTGGATACGTCTGTAAATTCGTCTGTTTTTGTACATTTTTATTTTAAGGTTTTTGTAAAACTACACTATGAACATATTTTCTTGTGTGCTCAAAAAAGAGACTATTTGGACTACTTGGAAGGGTAGTAACTAGACTCTCATGACGTTTTAATAAATTATTTACAAGCAGCTAACCAAGGAAGCAAGCTGACACGAGTCTTACTCCAAATTTTGGTAGGACACATACATGTATGAAGAAATTACTACGTTGTTGATCTTCAATTCTACTCTGAGTCACACATGGGCTTATAACTACCCAGCAAATCATCAGAATTACCCTCATTCACTCACTCACTCGAACAATTATAAGGGCATTGGAAAATAAATAAAATAATACTGTTCTGACTGTCAACTACAAAAAAATAAAATAAACGTGAGTATATGCTTATAATTTACAACTGCAATTGTACAACAAATTTAGAAGCATCTTTATTTTAAATGCGAATGTCTGTCTGTCTGTGTTTTTCTCCAGGAATCACAGCCAAGCTAAAGAATGGAGGATTTTACTAAAAAATTTCGAAAAAGTTCTTTAGGGTCAAAAAAAGGTTATGCCAACAATTTTGTAGACCTTCAAGGACATGGTGCCCATTCAAAAGCATTTTTCAAAAAACGAATTTAAGAATTACCATTTCTAGAATTATGTTGATATGTATCTTTGCACACTTTTTTGCAAAGGAGATTATGAGGTTTAGAGAAGATCAAGAAGGAGAGACAATAATAGAACAAAGGATTTTTGACAATATTATGAAAGTTGAGAAAATGACAGGTCAACCAGAATATTTTTTCTTCATTAAACCTTATCATTTCCTCTCAAAAATTTTGTGCAAAGATATATACCAATAACATCCGGCAAGAATAACTCTAAAATGCCAATATCATTATTTTTGTTTTATATAAAGCAGAATACATTTTAAGTCCATAATTTCCCCGGCAACGCCTGGATAACTACCTCACGTATAAATTAAATATGAATGTACAAATTATATGAAACTTACCTCCTCAATGCTCGTGATGCTTGTAGTTTGTCGACTCTTCGTACTTGCACTCAGGACTTGAAGTTGCTCAAGTCGATTATGGAGTAATTCCATTTGTTCATTGCAATGGATATTTTGGACTTTTAAATGATCGTTTTGTTCCTCTAATTCACGGAGTTTATTTGTGACCCAGTCCTTAATCCGAGCTGCTTTGGCTTCGACTTGTTTTGCATCCGTAAGGCGAAGTAATTTCTGTAATATAATATGAAATTTTTAATTTAGGACATTGTGATTAATATGATTTACAAACGTACTCTCAACAAAATTAGGGGAGTCTCTCACTCACTCTTCCCCAATCTTTCTTTATTCCCTTGCTACCCTACATATACATTAGGTAGGTTTGTTTTTTTAAATTTAAAATAAGGTATTTGTCATTATTTTGTATTTTTATATATAGATAGTTATTATTCAAACCTATGAAAAAAATAATTAAAGTTTTTTTCTATGGAGGAAAAAGAGAGAATTTGATACGTTCTGTCAGATAATGTAAAAAAAATGATACACACTATACTCGGATCATCAAAAGTTCCCTAACTTTTTTTTTTTTTTTTGTTCCTTAGGATAATTTTATAATTCTAAGAAGCACTTCTTATAGTTTCTAACAATTATTATTTGCAAAATAGCCAAAAATGTCATCTTTGGAACTAAATTTATTAACTAAAGAGTTTTTGTCTTTTTTTATAATTTGATTGAGATGTGCGATCTAAAGAAAACCTCGTAGGACAATACAATTTTGCAAAGGTAATTTTTATTCCATATTAGAATAGGTATAATCGAAATTTAAAAAAAACAAAACTGAAAAGCAAACCCCCCTAATATACAGTTCTCTTTCAAATATCTTATTAATATATAACGACTTAGTGTCAAACACAGTCATCATATTAAAAGCAGACAATATTTCTTCCCCTACCATGACAGTATATTAACAAAAGGGACTTTGGATCCTCCTTTTTCTTTTTAAACATATTATTTTGACTCATTTTTGGAAACTGAATCCATTTACATATACAAATATATACAAACCTTAAAATATGTGGATTGTCACTACAAAAGCCGTCTAGAATGATTTTTCTTGTAGATAACATTTATATCAGCAAAAATTATTCTTAATAACCCTTCGAGTGCAACGCAAACTGTACTAAGAGTAGCCAAATTTGATCGTCACAATAAAAGAATAAAAAAATTGATAGATTTTGTTTCAAAGCGGGCATATTGAGGCCAATATAAGTATCTGAAATCTAAAAATGATTTCTTCTACTATCAACACTACATGAATGAGTAAATCCTAGACTTAGATGATAAATAACAAAGTAATTCTTGTACAGCCCTGAAGTTGGGCATCACTGCCTTAAGGCAGTTTTTCTTTTTTGCTTTCAACCCTTAAAATATCTGGCCGGACAATGTACACCTCTCATTCGTAGATGAATATAAATTTGGAGTACATTTAATGCAAATAGAAGGCCAAATAACCCCAAAAAAGTTCAGTCCAGAGGCAAATAAGATCAGTTATTTGACTCTATTGATCAAAAATATAGATCGTATTTCTAAATATAAGAAATACAAGGAATAAATTAAGTAAAAAAAAAAAAAAAGACTCACAAAAGCATAACATTATAGGATGTTGATATGATGCAAACAAACAAATCAAGGTTTTAATTTGACGGATGTGCATTGAGAAAAAGATGTATATTCTAAGTTTTATTTTTTTGACACAGCAACTCAGAGATCATCCTTCACATTTAGCCGCGATCTGTATTTATTTTTTATATAAGTGCATAGTGAAAAGGTCTTCTCGCATAACTAAGTGGAATCCCATGGTATATTTGAGTATATCTGAAGCTACTTTAGCCAGAAGTGGGTATTCATTCATCACAGAAAGTCAGAATTCGTCTAGTATTTCAATTGTTACATAAAAGTTCGATAAGCGTCAGACAACCAAGCAAGGAAATACATTTTAAAATGATCCAGAAAAGACTTATATAAAAATTGTGCATTCATCATTATTTAAGTTTGAACGCCAAAATTTGAATTATACTCTTCTTTTTGGAAATCATCTCACGATCCTTCTATTGTGTCCCAGGACCATTACAGATCCCCACTTGGTAAACCACTGACTTCGATAATCTAAGTAAATAAGATGTAATAGAAAATATAGATAAAGATCCCTTAAGGTCAACCGCATCAGTGAACACATATCGAGAGAGTTATTTTCCGTGGCGTATTTCGCGGACTCTGTTGACAAAATATCAAAAAAAAGTCCGAGAGGTGGGTGAAAAAACTTTAAGGGAACCTCTGAACTCATTGTGATCTTTCCTGATGAAAATACATTTACTGTTGACCCTGTCTTCAACAGAGAGAATGATCGAGTATTGACATTTGGGGATGTACCAGAGGAACCCCGAAATGCCTCCACCGCCAAACACCCTGCTTCAGTGATGATGTTAAGGGCGGTTGCATCCAACGGAAGGAAATGAATCCCTTTAGGATACAGGCTGAAGGTTAATGAGTAAGTCAAAATTCTGGACAACAAATTTTCCAAGAATATGGAGGATCTGTCCATACAACAAAGAACCCCAAGAGTGGCTGCAGGCCAACAAAAACATCTGTGAAAAGGGCTCTCACGCCAAAGGGGCCAGAATTGAACCCCATGGACTTTTCCGTACCCGAAGGCCTGCAAGGTACAACACAACAACATCCGTGCCCCACGACCTCAATCGACAAGGCCTGGGATTTTATGAGCGCCAAGTACATTCAGAGGGTTTGTAGCAGCTTCTGCCACCACCTTGAGCTCACCATCAATTATGGGGGGGGGATACATTGACTACAACATGTTCTTTGGGTTTCAATTAATAATTAATTAACTTGCTTTCTAATTCATCCAGGATCCTCCCATGGATTTCAATACATTGTGTATTTTAATAGGTGAATAATAACGGTTGGCTCGGTAAAAGGTTGAGATGATGTAACTTCTAATTTCTGCATTGGCCGTCTCCAATTTCAAGATAGAAAGAAAAAGTAGGACATGCAGGCAAACTTATACAATATAGCCGTTAGGTTTTTTTTTTTTTGCAAAATACTTCATAATAAACTGGTATCAAGACTTTGGAAAGCATTAATATCACATGATAAAAAGAGGCCCACTTTGCTATCTGTAAGGTCTTTATAATATATTTATTTAGTAGTATGATAATAATAAAATTAATTAATTTAACTTTTCCTCGCTGTTTCTCTCCTCTCAGTCTTTAAGTGAAAGAATATATAAAGCATAAAATTCAACACGAAGCATGAAGAACATGGAATTATATGTGCCTATACAAATATAGGCACATTAAGTCATCCTCATGTATAAAGTATTCATCATTCTTATAAAAGATATATGAAAATAATAAAAATTGGTGTTGAGTAGAGCTGAGTCGTGAAGAATGGACTCGATTCGAAAGTTAGTTGGTTATGAAACTGTTATTATAATCTAATAGTAATTCCGAGTAATGTTTCATCCACATAAAGTTAGTCTTGATTCGGTCCGACGTCATTTTTTTATAAAATAAAACAGCGGAATAAAAGGACGGTTTTAAAAAACGAAAAGAAAATAAAGAAAAATAATTGCACTCGAACGGAGTTTCAACACAGAGCAGATTTTAGGTCAGGGATGTCTAACCTTAATATCAAACCTTATGCCAATAAGGTTGGACACGATTCGAAAGTTATAATGGAAACAGAAATAAAAGAAGTTAAGTAGCGACTACTCTTGAATTTTTGGGTCATAAACAATTATGACCTAATGGTAATTTGGAGCAAAGTTTGATCTACAAATACAAAAATCGGTAATGAATCTCTCCCACGCCATTTATATTTCATTTTAAATAATAAAAATAAATTTGATTAAAAAATAATTGTTTTTTAAAGAGAGAAAAAAAATCCAGTGGTCCACAGTTTGAAATTTTGTAGGACTAAAATTTTGGCCACGATGGTTCCAGTAAAAATCACCCTTGTTTTATGATTTAAATCAGCTAGCTCCACATATTATAAACTCAAAAAGCATGAAAGATCGAACTGAAAAAAACAAGAGTACTTAATCCGAGTTTTGATACAAGTACCTAGGTACAAAGGGCCGGTTTTAGGACATGGAGACATTTAAAAAGTATATAGCAAGGAAATTTTTGTATAGATAATAGGACCGTAAAACAAAAGGATTTAGCTTCTTTTTTTTTTTTTTTACAAAAAGGTAATTTTATCGACATTGAATAAAATATATGAAGAATTTATGGAAAAAGACTATACAAGATTTGGGCTTTCATTTCATTTCGAGGAAGTTAAAAAATTTAGCATGAACATAATTCTTGACAACTTCCAAAATAATAAATAAATTTGAAAGAGCAGAAATGTTTTAAGAAGAGAGGGAGTTTGAAATGAATCAATTATTAATTAATGAACACTTAGTGATTGTAATTCGAGGCAAATAATTAAACATTTTGATTAGAAAATTGGAGATAAATAAATTTAAATTACAATTACATAGTATGGTGTCATGGGTATATATATATATATATAACAAATAGTACGGCAAAGTTTGTCTGTATTTCTTTCTGTAAACTGATTTTTATAAAATGTAGAATATCCATGGATAAAAAAACAAAATATATTGGTTACATTTCATGTAGCATCGAGCGTGTATAGAGAGTGCACTGAAATAATGCGCCCTGATATATATCATACATATTTTTGATGAAAGAAATATCAATGTAGTTGAATAAATTAAATCTCGCAGGAAGTTTGCTTGTAGCAGCATCGACCATTTATAAAAGGTGCACTGTATAAAGTGCTCCCTGATGTATATCATATACATATATAGTATAAAGCAAAGTTGGTTACAATCACTTTTTAGTTGCATCTTAAATATGATTAGAGGACTCATTTTAACAAGAAGGGTGTGTAGCTCATTAAAAAGAAAAAAAGTAAATGGAAGTAATATATAATAATGAATTTGACTTTTAATGAGGCTTAGCAACAAGTGCTTGTATCCCATGCTTAACCAGGTCCCAGGCTTAACCTCTAGAGACTAAAGTATCCCTTCCTGGCTCCTCAAGTCATAATATTAAAAAGAATATCCAGCTGATATTGTGGTTCTTTCATTCTTGAGGAGAGGTCATCAAAGTATCGAGTAGCTACGTAGGTGTGAGTATCTAATGAAAAAAGTGAGTAACCCTTAGGATGTCTCGGAGAATTATCTTATATATTATACAAGCAACGTTTGTCTCTTCTCTTCTATCTAAACCATTATGGCTGTTTGATAGTAGTATAAATTTTGTTCTCTGTAGGACACAAGAAGTGACAATTAGGACTAACACTGTTCCTTGGAGGTAACAACACCACTCTGGAGCAAGCACAACCTTTTTAACCTAAAGGCAATAGTTTGTTGACTAGCAGTGAAATAATTGTTCGAGTTGACACAGCACTAAAAGTAATGACGAGACTTAGGCTACAATAAAGGAAAGAAAATAAATCAGCGTTCATATAAGAAAAGAAAAGCAGAACAGGGGGGATTTGTAAATTACACTAATTATAATATCCTTCTCCTCTTCGTCTCCTTGATGTATAAAGTAGTATATTAAGTACATCTTTAAACTTATAATTATAGTAGTATTAAAAAAATGGGTAGCTGTGATAAAAAAAAATAAAGACGTCTGATGTTGAAGCCTTTCTTTCTATGAAGGGGGGGTTAAGTAAAAAGCATTATAACGAAGGTACTATATACATTACATGTATATATCCCCACAAGGCCCATTTTTTTCAATTATTCTTTCTCTCACTCTCTCCTCACTCACTAACATGCTCCTGCAACGTGCATAGACCTTCATCTATAAATAGAAAAAAATCTACATCAGAAATACATACGAATAAAGTGTTTCTTAAGAAATCAGTTTCTTTAGTATGCGAGATAAAATCGTTAGATTAACGCCTTTAAATTAATCTGTATTATTTATAAATGTATCTTTTAAACTAATAGGTATAGTTATTAAAAGTATGCCCAGAGTAAAATCCCATTGGACAACCTTCAAAAGGAAAAAAAAAGCAATGTCATATATGTATAATGATAACTTATTGGACGGATTGGATAAAGATTTAAGGAACAGTTTGTCCAAGAAAAAGGTTATTTTTCAAATAAAGAATGGGTACACATATTTGTAGTTTCCATGTTAAAATAGCATTAATTGGCCTACAAATTGCTCCTTTATACCCTATAT
This sequence comes from Lepeophtheirus salmonis, assembly GCF_016086655.4. Taxonomy (NCBI): domain Eukaryota; kingdom Metazoa; phylum Arthropoda; class Copepoda; order Siphonostomatoida; family Caligidae; genus Lepeophtheirus; species Lepeophtheirus salmonis. The sequence goes on along the minus strand of NC_092584.1, from coordinate 3,921,749 downwards.
TCTGCGAATTTAGGCAGGAGTGACTAATTTTTGTTGCCAAAATTTATGAAATGGCTCGCCCTAAATAAAATTGACTCCAATAATGAAATCCTATCACATCTATTTTAAGGATCTTTGACAATCTAATTTTTCGAAGGGGTTAAGAAATATGTAGATAAATTAAATGATTTCATGTCAGGCAAAAGTGTTTTTCATCTAAAAGTTCAGAGACTTATTTACCCACCCTCGTATACTGTTTTGAATATAAGAAAAGACCAACTCCTTGCATTGACTATTCCGTGATGCCAATGATAAACAGATATGTTTGTATTCATATATAGAGGAAATCCTTTTGATTAATTATTTATCGATTAAGGACGAGAGAGATTGTTTAACAATGTCTTCATATAGTTTTAATACGTTTGTAGTATCAGATATATCATAAAACTAAGAAATAAAGGGATAACATTTGATAGACAGCTGAGCTTAGTCCTTTTATTTGTTGGTGATCTTCACTACTTTCTTTAATATTACTGAAAATAAGTACTTCATTGTTATAAAACTTGGTTGTTTAGGACCACAAATGACAGAGGTCATATGAAAATATTTTATTCCAGATGGTGAATAAGTCTTGCACCGATTCTCTAACTGTCAATTTTAGGAAATGTAAAGAGTTTTGCTAAAAAAGTTCCGAGCATTAATAAAAAGACGTTATCTTTCAAAAACGAGATATTGCAAAAAAAGTATATTGATGTAAATCCCGTTATTTTTTTAGCTGGTCCGGTTTTTTTTTTTTGGAATTAGTAGTCTGAAGAATGAATTTCCTCTTCCTTACAAGCTGCCATTATTATTTAATTCATGAGTAGTGAATATCCAGCCCTAAATAGACTCAAAACTTACTTGAACAGTCGCAAGTGCTCATGAAAAGACGAAGCATAAGACTGAGGATTTATAGCGGATATAATAGTAAGTACTTCTTGGACTCAACGTAGAATTAGGGGATCGACATCAGAATAATTTTAGCAAATGTCCTTGTTTATATCGTTTTCTCATTCCTCCCTTGTCATAGATGATCGCAACTATCTAATGACACGACATGAGGATTATTCTTTCTCTCCTTCAAAATATCTTTAAATCGTCAGGGTTACTATATTGATTTTCCATTTTTGCTTTTTTAACATGCCCATTCAACACATAATTTTCATCACTATATATATCTCACTTTGATTTGAACCGGTCATGACATCTAGGACAATTTTAAGCAGCTTGGAGTCAACCACCAAACCATCTACTGCGTTCGTAGCCCCTAGATAAATGATCCAGCCTGTGGGATCTTCAAGGCTAGTAAAACTAAACACTGAAAATAACAAACCCTCCTTTGAGACCACCCAGCCATGTCCTTGGCCGAATTGAAGAAATAAAAGACCATAGACAAAGATAAGCCCAGTCCAGTATTTCATAATATACTTATTTCAGTCAATTTTGGACATTGTATTCAAATTTAAGGTGTAAGTTCAAATATCCAATAACTATAACGGGGGTGGGGCGTATTTATATTGAAGTGCACACTAACTAATTCAATAATTCATGAAGGTTGAGTGATTGAAATTAATTCACATTTCGATATATTAAAGCATAAACAACTAGTTACAAAAAAACAAAAAACGAACTTGAGCTCTTTAGCTTACGTACACTTCGAGAAAATGACGATTGAACGTGTTCGACGAATTTCCGTTCGCACATGACTCCAATCAGTTGGTCGTGTGTGGACTACGTTGTCAGCAAGTCAAAAATGTTTGAGAGGGAGAAGGGCTATGCAAAAAAGGCGATACTGGACCTGGATGAGTTAAAGAAGACATCTCAAGCTAATTATCTCAAGTCCATGAGGCCCATGCAAGAGATCTCAGAGTTTGAGACCACACTGACCAGAGGCTACTTTTGACACCAACCTATTTTCTTCGTTATAAGACTCTTTGGAGTTCTTTAGAATTCTTTTTTTTACCCTTTTGGTCCCCCTATATCACTGATGTTCACCCACTGGACTTCACTCAAGGCGCATGCAGTGTACATCATCCAAGCAGGGAGGCCCTCAAGGCCACTATTAGCTAGCACTCAAATGCTATGACAGAGACAACATACACTTTGGGTGCCAGGCATTCTGCAGCTACCTGGAAGCCGTTAGGACGGCTACATTAATGATTAAGAGAATTCTTATACACATCAATTTAGAGTATTCTTTTAGTTGAAATTCTATTGTTAATTGGTAAGTTATAACTTGTTGAAGTTTAAAATTCAGTGTTTTAGTGTACTATTCCGTAGTTTAGAATCTAAATTTGATTTATGAGGCTTAACTGGATTAATTAGAATAGTTTGTTAATAGAAATTGACGAGAAATATTTTGTTTTATTATTATATATGGCCTATGCAATGTAAAATTTATTTTCTTAAATTTTGGTGACTTTATTTTCAAAGGAATACTGATAGAGAATATTTCAATTAACCAAAAAATAAATATGCTTTTTATCAGAAAATAAAACCCCAAAACATTCCCTAGTTACTCGATTAGGTGTACCATTCAAATTGTTAAATTATTCCGTAAATGAATAGTTCATAAAATTAGGTTAAGTCTTTTCATAGCAATTTTCAATTTTAAGCTTTCTTCCACAAAAAAGAGAAATAAATAATGCTTATAATGAAGTGTTACCTCGTGAATTACGCGTCAATCTCTCCAGCTGTAGGAAAAATATGTTCACTCTTTAAACTATTTGTGTACATTTTATGTGACCCTCTATGTGAGTAACATACACGCATTTGATATATAAATCATCCTGTTATTGGGAGTTGTATTACTTTGCCGCATGAGGGCGCTACTCTCTATATCTTTGTTATAAAGATAAAATATAAGGTAGTAACGTTCATGTCTTATTCAAAGTAAATGACCGATTGTTCTTGTTAATGTTCTTTTTTTTTTTTTAATAAATGATGTTTTCCTTGTAAAAAGAACTCTAAATATAGATTTGTAATTTTACAAAAAAAAACGTAGTTTAAGAACTTTTTCGATGGTTCAATAAGTGTGCAATTCCGTACCATCTTCATGAAACCCCCCTTCGTAGACAAATACATTTTGTCTAAGCACGTCTGAAAGGGGTAAAAATAGAGCTGTAATAAATATGACAGAAACCAAGTGTGGTATTTTTTACGACATGAACAGTGTTCTGTTTAATTTTCAAGTTGTCATAGTTTTCATTTTCAGTATCGTTTCTTTCTTTTGTACATACGGTATGTCATATTTTTTATAACTCTAGTTATAAATCTTTTACCTCTTGTTTTTCTTCATTCTATTTTATTTTTATGTTTTCTTAATTCCAGTGTCTTAATCTGTTTTCTTATTATACCCTCAAACATATTTAGCAATATATAAGAAATGTTGTGCACCCAAAAAAAAGTTTTTGTTTTTATAAGTGTGTAATCCCACTGTCAAAGTAAAATTATACACAAGAAGTAGCAGGTGAAAGACACTTTTTACTTTTATGCTTTTGCTAGAGGAGATATTTTTTTTTTCTGTGATGAGGATGGTATCATTTGTAAAAATGGTAGGTTTAGTTAAATTAACTCCATTTCCCACCTCTAAAAACTACACAGCCTCTGAAACTAGATACTCATGATGTTGGAGTATTGTGATCGTGTTTTGTTTCTTATCCTTCTCAATTAAAAAGGAATTTATTTTTCTTATATGTTCAAAGCCTAAGGAACAATAGATATATTTCAATTTATTTTTTGTCAAAGAGAGTCACAATAAGTATATTAAAAAAGGTTTTTTAATCAAATATATATAAAGGGTATAATTGAAACTTGGACTTCATCCAGGAATTTTTATATCCTGCTATATTTATATATTTATACATGTACAGATGGTTGAAATGAAGGGAAATTTTATTTTTTGAACTAAGTGGACAATTAATCGGAAATGGAAAATCGGGATCTCTGGCTGGAATCGGACAAGGGAAAATAAGGTTCAATTTTATATTCTGATTTTTATCGAATTACTAGTATTAAACTATTTATTACTTTTGTAGGTTATGAAAAAATAAATTACTTTTAAGAAGAAAATTTAATATTTGAATTATTTTTCACAAAAAAATTTATGTTCAAAAAATATAAACATTTTTTTGAGAACAGCAGTTGATTTTTGTTTATGAATTTTTTTCCAAAAAATTTTGATTTTTTGTAAACAGTAGTTAATTTTTAAAATTTTTCTCCATCTAATTTAATTTTTCGAGAATAAACATATGTTTATGATATATTTTTTTTACAAAAATTTTGATTTTTTGTAAACAGTAGTTAATTTTTAAAAAAATTGTACATAAAATTTAATTTTCCGAGAATTAGCATGTGTTTATAACAATTTTTTCACAAAAATTTAATTTTTTGAGAATAACCATATTTTTTACGATTTTTTTTTTTTTTTTTCAAATTTCAAAAACCAACCCCCCTACAATATAACCATATTGACGCCCCTGATAGAAAAGTTGTATTCTTTAACTATTATTCAAAATTTTAAAGAATCGGCATCGGGATTTTTTTTTTTTTTTAAATTGTCATATTACTAATTTTCTGCTTTGAGTTGGAGGAATAATTCATGGTAAGGGATGAAAATAGGTATATCTGGAAGTCTATGAATATAACCCCTCTTTTTTTCTAATTGAGTCGTAAATCCTTCTTCTTCCATTAACTTTACTGGCGATAGTGCCCAACATTACCAAAAGTTGTTAAACGCTGAAGAACAGACCAACTTTGATTCATTATATAAATTTGTTTGATAAATATAGCAAATAAGTCCTTCTGCATATTCTCGCGTAATTACTTGATATTTAAAATAATATTAACAAGAAACTTGAGAAAATAAAAAAAAACATTGTTCAGTTTACCAACAAATACAAAACTCGCACGCTAAAAAAAAGCTTAGGATTTACAATCCTAACTACATATTAATTTAATTTGATTAAATTGCTGTGAGTACTCAACTTATACTTTATTCAACTCTTTCTTTAGTCTATAGAGTGTTATGGAATTTCATTTCTTATTACAAGCCCTTTATACACAACTTTATACGATTATACAACATTTTCTGTTCATTTTAGTATGATGCGCAGGCTTAATTGTGTATCTCTTAGATAAAGTATTTAGATAGTCCTAAAGTTATTTTCAGACAATCAAACAGAAAGACAGAAAAATACAGACTCCGGACCACAAATGATTTAACCATTTTAATTACAAGGCATCATTACACAAACAAACGACAGCTGAAACAAAAATGAACAAATTTTGATTTCATCCCATGTCTCAAAGTATAAAAAGACCAGTTCTATCACGTATCTCCACTTAGACTCCCTACAACATTAAGAAATTCATTATAGTCGCATACAATCAAGAAAAACCAAACCTGGTCACAGCCACAATATTTCTGACTTCTGGCTACGCTGTATGTGGCTCTGACTTCCACCTCTGGGACTTGGCAATATAGAGGCAATTTGGTGAAAAAAAAGTTGTGTAAGGATGTGACAACATCTTTAAGCGTCGGATATAGTTGTAATAAAACTACCCAGTAGAGAAATAATTGATTTCTATGTAGACGACAGTAAGGATCGAGACTTTATTGGACCTATTTTGATAGGATCAAAAAATGTTTCCTACTTTCCTTAATCCCTTAATAAAAAAATAGGATGTATTTTTATCAAACTTGGTTGTGTAGTCCCCAAAAACAGCCGACATTAACAATGCTGACGTCAATTGAAAAGGCTCTACTTGTAGAAAAGATGAACGTTTTTGGAGAAGTAGAAGAGTTTATTGCATAGAATTAAAAAGCTTAATGACCGTAAATAGAAAGACTCTTAGGAAAAGTCGACAGATGTATCAATGTAAAAAAAAGTATCACCTTCAATCAGTGGTTGGAAAACAGGGGTAAATTACCCCATAGGGGGTAATTTAGAGCCTTTTTGGGGTAATGGAAGTAACACTACCTGGTGTTAAATGAACAAAACCAAAATGCCACAACAGGGGCGTGCGCGGGGGGTGTACTGGAGGACTGTAGTCAACACCCCAAAAAAATAATAGTTGAAGAATTTTTTCTTTTTAATAGTAATTATTTGCTCAGGATCAAACTTTTTTAAGCGTGATTAGGGGTCAAACTTAAATTTTTTGTGAATAGCTATGGATTTTGAATATTTAATATTGGAAATTTATTTTTAAAATTTTTTCTAATTCCTTGTAAATAGCTGTGGATTTTAATTTTTCAAATTTATTTCCACAAAATTTAATATTGGAAATTAAAAAAATAAAATTATTTTTGTAATCTTTAAATAAAATTTAATATAGGGAATTTAATTTTTAGTGAACAACGGTGGATTTATGACATTTTTTATGAATAGATTTTGTTCTTTTAAATTCCAAAAACCAAATCCTGCGAGGGGTTGGTATTAGTTTTAGGGTAAATTAATTTTACTACTAGTTCTTTTGGGGTAACGCCAAAAAAAGTTCCCCGAGCTCTGCCTTAAAGAATACAAAATTATCTACTTGCACAATGCACAATATAAATGATTTTGTGATTTTCTCGCCTCAGTACTCCGGGATCACTATAGTAACGTTGTACCAAACAAACCTTTGAATCTTTAATAAAGATATTCCTAGTATCTTTGACATTTTGAATAGAAGAAAATGAGTCTTAACAATCAATAATATATTAATTATGTTTCCGATGAATCATTTTTTCCTTCATAATTGACTCTATAAATAGAATTAATTCTTCATCCTTTTTGAAGAAGCTCTATGATACCATCCTCATCAATAAATAAATCTAATTGCTTCAAAATAAGGTATACTTTTCTTTTCTTCTTCTTACCTGTTGCTCGACCTCAGATTCTAAACTGCGGATAAGGCAATCTTTTGGATCATGAATAGAGTTGGAGGATGCATTTGGAGACCAGTCGACCTCATTGAGACGTTGTTCCATAACACGTACCTGGAAAAAAGAAAGGAGTTGTAAAACTATTGACAATGTAGAGTGAGCCCTCATTTATTCTTAGTTATATTTTTGTAATATAAAAACTCTTTTTTTTCTATTTTTTTCATTATTTATTTGAGAACCAGCATTGGCAATGGTCCTTAGTAGTTATTGACTTAATAATCTGTTCATGTCACAATGGTTAACAAATCAACCCCACAAATGTAGGAAGATAAATAAAATGTCGCAAATTTAATCATTTAAAAGGCAGTTTCTCAAGTTCAAAATGATAAATAGGGACAAAAATTAAATCTCTAAGTATATTCGAAATATAGTAAGACAATTAATATCAAAAAACGAGAATTCAGAACTAAAATATAAGGAGAAAAAATAATTACAAATTATGCGCGTAATAAAAGATATTAAATGCGACATATTTAGTACTAAAATACTCAGAGTATGAGGCCAATTAGAGTAATTTTGTCCAAATATTATTGAAAGAAAAAATTATTGTTTACAAATTTTAATTTGATAAAAATCCTTTATTCTTATTTAAATCGATAATTTCGAAGGAACAACATGAAAAAAATCATTTTATTTTTTCCCTTTATAGAGTTTCAAACCATTTTTTGGAGGATGCAAAGTTATTTTTTTGTTTAGATGATATAAAATGCAAACTAAAGAATATCTTGCACTACCAAATTCCGAACTTTGGGGATATGAAGTGTAACGAGGAGAGATGTGGGTCAAACAAGGGAAGAATAATAATAAAAAACTCTAGAAAAATTATAGTTGTAGTAATAAGTATAAAAAGACCCATTTTCTTTTATTTGCGTGGATTTTGCTAAGTAATCCCCCCTCCATATTTAAAAAAAAAATAAAATACTCTCAACCCAACATTTTTTTGCATAGTATGAGGCAATTTTATAACATAAAGGCTCAAATATGTGCTTTACATTGACATCTTTGTGTGTGTATAAAGAGGAATTACCCCTATGGACATAAGGAGGTGGATTAATACAAAGACAATATTGCACAAAGTTCAAGAAAATAGGTCATGAGCCTTGTTTACTTAATTTAGTCTGTCAAAATATCCACCGGGAGTGGTGTTGTCTTGCGACAAACTAATACAACTCCCTTAATGATCCTACTATTCAACTAGAAATGGTACCTGGTAGAGCTCAAAACCCTCACGTAAAATCAAATTGAGTTCTTTATCTCAAAGCTTTGATCCAAAATTATGGTCGATTATACATTTCTTACGTTTTGTCTCAAACTTGACATCTAAAAATGTGACCATATATATGTAATATTTGTAATTGGTTTGATTAAAATTGATTAGTAACTTTTGCCATACTCCTCCTGACTAACAAACAAAACAGGTGCAAAAAAATAATCACCCTTCAATTTTGTAGGCTCCTCCTAATGATTTTACAAAATAAGAGTACGTTAACTTTTGCTTTCTCTTTTTTTTTTTAAATCTACATATTTGAATCTCCGACAATCATACACAGAAACAAAAGATATAATTTACAGTAATAAGGTTTATTACAGCTACAATTGACCTCAATTAGCCTTAATAAATATGTACCTCTAACCTGGGTCTGAAGGCAGAGCATGACCTCTTGACCCATTGTCCCGCTGGCAGAGGGTTTTAGGCCCTCGGTGTTGAGGTGGCGTTTTCCACAGGCCTTGCTCTCTACGTACACTCAGAAGGAAATTTATAATGGGTTCACATCCGTTGAGTATGGTGGCCACATTGACAAGTGCTAAAAAGTCATGTTCTTCTGGGGAAGACTGAGTAACTTTGGGGGTATGCGCGAGTACTCCACCATGTTGGATAAGCACATTGGCACTCTGAGCTATCTTACATAGACATGAAATACTGAAAGTAACCCTGAGTATTTTTTGGAGAGATACAAGTGTACGTCCTGTACGGAACCAGGGTAGAATTGAAGGTAGAGTGAGAGACAGGGAAGTAATTCCCGCCTATGTCATTGCTAGATACGGAGTGGAGTTTGTGACTACTTACATAATATTATCAGGGGTTCCAGCTTATTTAATGAAACGTCATGATAACAAACCTGCTCTTCTCCCCAACATTCGACAAAACTCTTAGGGTAACTACGTTATTTTCGAGTTTCTTTTTATAAAAATTTAATTTTATTTAAATTTCTGACACTCAAACAGACAAAAACAGGCAAAATCACTTCTTAAACACCTTATATAGCATATTATTTTAATCGATTATCGACAAAGTATTCGAATTTCTATAAGTGTACGTCCTTGATAGACGCAGAGTATAATTGAGGGTTAACATTGTAGTAATTCCTGTTGTTTTATTAGATTAGCAACTTGTAGCTAATCTCATGAAACCTCATGACAGCTTAGATCTTCTCCTTCTAAATAGTGTTTAAATTGACAAGGTTTCCATATTTATTTTCGGTTTCTTGTACACAGGACTATCAAGGTAAATCTGGAATATATCTAAACCGCGAGTTTTGAGACTTATGGATATTATGTAATTAAAATTCCAAAACTATCAAATTTATTCACAGCGTATTTATTATATCGTTGTTCAAGCATGAATGAAGTCAGAAGAATTTCCATCATCTACGCTCACCGAGCGGGCAATCCGCGGAGGAGATAATTTCCCTCTTTAAAATTAAAAAATCAACAGCTCATGACGTGACGAAGGCTTTTTAGGACGAGAGAAAGACTAAGGAAGCAGCTCATTCAACAAGATATAATAAAATCCGAAATAAAAGGTTCATAGCTCTCTTGAAACGATCAATTGACATTGATCCAGACACGCCAATCGCTAGGCTGGCCAACAATCTGAATAAGGTAGACAGAATGAGCAAAGGACAAGATTCTACATACCTGTAGTCCTTAAGAGTGTACACCCCTTCATGAAGGAGTTGAATAAATTAAAAAAATAATGAATACTTGCATTTTCTATAGGGAGATGTCTCCTCAACATCCTTTGTCCTCCTCTGCAAAAGACAGACATTTCACGGAATTGATTGTGGTGGAAAAATGAGAGACAAATAGATAAGGTATATGTAAAAATAATTCGTAAATATACGAATAATGAAAATGATTTCCTTATCTTGAGAGCACAGGAACAACTTACAGCTGAATAGAAACGAATTTATGAATACACATAGACACACGGGGGAAAATAGTATGTACAGCTTTCATTGGAGAGCAGGAGGGGGAAGGAAATACAGAAAGAGAGTGAGTGAGTGATGAGTCATTCCATGGGGGTCCTATTGAAGAACCAAACAACATCCCCCTTCCCCTTTTTGTACGTAAGAATTGTAGAAAAAGAGAGAGATTTAAAACATCAGACGAAAAAGATCCCACAACTTCATATTAGACAAAATAAAGTAAAAACCTTATTTTTCCAACTATTCCTTCCAAAATATCAAGGACTTAACAAAAGATTCAGGCTACGTACCATTGTCTCAATCTGAGACAATGGCATTTTAAGCTTGTTTAATGTATGTGTATATTGAGTCTGTTTTGACAAGCTTCTAATCTATTTAAGTGATGCCCCTCAACAACAGTCAATGCTTAATGTCCTTGACACAACAAAAAGTCAAAATGCTAATGATTTCTCGAGAAAAGTTACTTACAACAGCTTTTGTGTCTTAAAATGTTTCCTCGTCTCTAGTCATCACATAGAATTACTTCAATTTTGCCCCAATTTTTAGGTGGATTTTAAGGAATTATGGGGTAATGACGTCAATTTTCCAATGTAGATTTGTGAGACCCTTACAGATAGAATCCCCCTAAATACTTACCAGTATGTATATTTTAAAATGTTTTATATTGCATATTCTTACTCTACACACTTCTCCCAGCGAAATTGCAGAAATGGCGGGTTACAGAGACGCGAGCATTGCTGGGAGAAATGATAGAGTTACAGGGAGTCGAAATTCCGTATTTTTTTTCACAGAAACACTCAAATCAACTCACTCAAACGACTGTTACATAACAATAGGCCGTCAAAAATGTCTACAACTTGGGTGAGTAACTGTTAAAAGAGGCTAGATAGATACAAATAATTTTTATTTATGAGTGTCGCCATCTTTAGGGTGAAGTCAGAAACTTTTCCAATCACTCTTCTGTGTGGACTTCTGCAACAATTCCTTGGTCAGATAGATTAATTTGAATACCCTTTCACCATTTAAATAAGCATTTACAAAAATCCTTCTAGCTTAATTTTGTATTAACGAGTCTCATATCGTTTAGCAAAAACATAATTTGTATTAAAGAGCAAAAAAAAAAAAAGTAAAGAGTCTCTTTCACCTGCTACTTCTTGTGTATAATTTTACTTTGACAGTGGGATTACACACTTATAAAAACAAAAACTTTTTTTTGGGTGCACAACATTTCTTATATATTGCTAAATATGTTTGAGGGTATAATAAGAAAACAGATTAAGACACTGGAATTAAGAAAACATAAAAATAAAATAGAATGAAGAAAAACAAGAGGTAAAAGATTTATAACTAGAGTTATAAAAAATATGACATGACGTATGTACAAAAGAAAGAAACGATACTGAAAATGAAAACTATGACAACTTGAAAATTAAACAGAACACTGTTCATGTTGTAAAAAATACCACACTTGGTTTCTGTCATATTTATTACAGCTCTATTTTTACCACTTTCAGACGTGTTTAGACAAAATGTATTTGTCTACGAAGGGGGTTTCATGAAGATGGTACGGAATTGCACACTTATTGAACCATCGAAAAAGTTCTTAAACTACGTTTTTTTTTGTAAAATTACAAATCTATATTTAGAGTTCTTTTTACAAGGAAAACATCATTTATTAAAAAAAAAAAAGAACATTAACAAGAACAATCGGTCATTTACTTTGAATAGGACATGAACGTTACTACCTTATATTTTATCTTTATAACAAAGATATAGAGAGTAGCGCCCTCATGCGGCAAAGTAATACAACTCCCCTCAACATGATTATTTATATATCATATGCGTGTATGTTACTCACATAAAGGGTGCTGAGAAAGTTATTCTAAGCATATGGCATGTTTTTAAGAACAACCTACATACTATCACGCCACCTTGTGGATAATATATTTGTTAAGTTTGCTCATGTCCGATTATAAAAAAATATTTATCTCTAAATAAAAACTTTATCCTTTGTTTACATAACAAATCTTACATTTTGACCAATTTTGACAAAATTATCTAAAAATAATTTTAATTCTAAGAAATGAATAGTAATCCTAATTTCATCTGATTCCACATTATTGTTTAATTATTTACCATTGCTAAAATTAAATTGTTTTTTGGTGAATCTTTGTAGAAAGAATATATATATTGATCGTGAGAGGCCATTTAATTTTGAGAAGTCAAGATTTAAGGTCCAAATCATTGCATAATCGATGATAACTTTTGAATAAATTGAGATACTTTAATCAAATAAGTGTCATTTCGTAGGTATGACTAAGTCACTAAATATATATTCAAATAAAAAAAAGATACACATTAAGGATGAAGGTGATTAACTCAAAGGAATTCTTAAGGATTTATCTTCTATATTTGTTAGGCAATTTTTTGTTTGTTTGACGATGTCTAATAACTCTGGGCAACACTGGCTACTATCGCTTTTCAAAGGGTCGTTTGAAAAGTCTATGCAAAGTCCATGCAAAGTCCAAGAGATTGAACTAATGGCATGCATCGAAGATATGTTTAGTTAGTAGCATCTCTTGGAAGAAACCACACCAACTTTCAGCCAGATCGTTCTTTTTTTTTCTGTTTGACATGCGCTTGAATCGAGGAATCGGTCAGAAAGATTGTTAGGAATGTCTTTGGGATCCCCTAGGAAAAATCCTCATCAACTTTGAGGAAAAGGGTAAAACTATTACGGATGTATATTGTTCAAGGTAATTGGACAGTTTGAAAAACGAGCTGCAAGAAAAACGCCCACCATTGGTCCACAAAAAAGTAATATCGTGATGGAAACAATGCACTAGCTCACACATCAGCCATTGTGGTCGCAAAATTAATGAAAACAGGGTTCCAACTCGAGATGTCCACAGTACTAGTACTCTTATGCACCTTCACTCTTATGGCATCCATCACCATGTCATGGATTTGATCATTGATTTCTGCAGAAGTAACCTCAACAGGTCGTCAGGAACGTTCAGCGTCACTCGTGCCCAAATGGCCACTTTGAACATTTTGAAACTACTTGTAAACTGTTTTAATCAAAAGTGTAGAGTCACCATAATGTTTATCAAGCTTCTTTCAGTCTGATGAGGCATTTTGCCTTTCATGAAGTAATGTTTAATCAAGACATGAAATTTTATTTCATTTTTCCTTTTTTTGAAAATCAATCAACTACATTGATTCAAACGAAAACCAAACAGAGAGAAATAGACCGATTTGTGCAGGAATTTGGTGTTTGTCTTTCCAAGTACTGTGTTACTAACAAAACATAACCTCTATACGCGTCAATAGTATCATCTCTCGGACTTTGCACGCACTTTTCAAACCACTCTTCTTGTAAAAGAAAATAAATGTGGCGAAACGGAAAGAATACAAATTGAAAATTTGCTAAGGAAATTAACAATCGCAGCGCTAACATGTTTTGTATACGAAAATATGATGCATAATATTTTTCTCTATAAATTTTTAAATATTTAATGGCCGCATTTATTCTGATTATTTAAAGCATTGAAATTATTTTTAGGCTTTATATATAAACATATTTATATCTGCAATTGATTCATGTTTTTAGTATGCTGTGTAGTCCGGGAGAAACAACCCTATGATGCCTTGATTTATGGGCACAAAAAAGAAAAAAGTACATACATTTTAAGTCTATATCCATATATAAATAAAATATAATTTAATAGAAAAGAAATGTTTTTTATCGTGTATTTTACATAATATTTAAGTAAACATCATCACTCAACCTCATGTGATTATCAACATACTTGGCTTCATCACTTAATACTATGCAAACGGGCACTCATAATGAAATTGCGGTTTTAGGAAAAAATGGCTCCCGAAAAAAGTCGGAGAAGGTATGGAAGTGAAAAAAAAGAGCGGAATTATTGTAGGCTGATATAACATCTATTACCAATATAATCTATATTAATAAAACAAAGTGTATCTATATAAATGTCGGGATGAAAAGTAGTCACACTAATGGAATCTTTCTCGCATTTTCCTTGTAGCACTGAGCGGTTATACAAGATGCACTATATAAAGTGCTCGCTGATGTATATCATATACATATTCTTGATTTAAGAAATAACAAATAGTCGTATTAATGAAATTTTCCTCGTGTTTTACATGTAGCATTTAGGATATGTACCTACAACTCACACAGGGGGTTGAGTAATTACATGTGAGTGGCTCATCAAAAATGGCAAGCAACACTGAGGATTTCTGGGACAAATATATATTATTAAAGCGAAATTTGTTATTTAGACAACCCTAATGACTTCGAGTAAGATCAGGTACAACCGCTAGTGGATCATAAGATAAATAAAAAAACAAAAAACACGAGGGCGAGTCGAATCGAAGGAGTACTAATTATTTCGTCGTTATAACTAGTATTAACGGATTATTCATATTAGAAAAAAACTCATGGATTGACAAACAAGGACAATAAAAGGCAACATCACTTATTTCTACTTCGTTATGATGGAGAAAAATTGAACTAGGGGGGAAAATAATGGCATCACATTATGAACCAGGAAGTACTTTAGTCTCACGAGTGCTACCTTGCTGAACTTTAGGTATACAGACGTTTCTAAAGTCACATTCCTTAATTTTTTAGTATGTACTTTTTTTCTTGAAACTTATTATTTAATAGCTTCTGTGAGCTATTTGCATCTTAACAAGAGTTAATTATCATGCAACCAAGAGTGATTAGAAGTAAAAAGGTGAAGAAACAGCTAGACAGCTGACCCCTAAAAAAAAGCCGTATATTATTTTATCATTGGGGCAATATCAACAAACACTGATGAAAAGTATGAATGGACAGAAAAAACAATCTCAATTGCTTCAGTACTTTAAAAATATGCAGAAAAAAGAACCAATGAAGACGTACATAATCTCATTCTGTCTTTTTAAAAGAAAACAAACAAAAATCTCTCTTGTGAATGTAACCATGCACCAAAAAGTGTGACTAATCTTATACATGAACAACACATGATTATAGCACCAAAAAAAACCCAACCCAATTTCTTTAGTGTTCAAACTCATTGAATGGGTTTTAAAGACAATAACTAATTCATTTTTTATGCGTGTTCAATGAGTATATACAAAATATCTGTATAAAATTTATATAATAGAGTTTGTGCGTGTCCTTTGTGGGTGACAAACCGTTTTGGCATAGGAGGCGGAAACCATGCATGGGTGTGTACATTGAACCTGGTCAGGCTAAGACATGGGGGGGGATGATTCTTTACCCAAAACTCAAGGAGACTAGATTGGGGATGGAGCTATGAATCAAAAAGTGAGTCACCACTCAAAAACAACTATACTAAAAAGTACGTTGTCTAAATTTATTCAAAATCAAAAAAGTTATGTGCAAAAAAAAGAAATTGTTGAGAATTGTACCTTTGTTCATTTCAGGGATAAAAAAAATCAATTTCCAAAGGAATACTGGATTCGTAGATAAAATAAAGTTTGTAGAATTTTTTTTTAAGGAAATTCGTTTGCATATTACATTTGACACATAAAAATTGGTATTTAACTAATATATATCTATTATTTTCTTAATATTATTTTCAATTATTTTCCTCAAACGACCAATTACAGTTTTTAAAAAGAAATGCCACATAAAAAATACCTTTTGGACATAAAGTTATATATTTGCAAAAATGAACCAGTTATCTAGGATTATTTTTTCCACGACATTATTCTCCATGACTTAGTTTCGTTTTGCATGGTCGAAAAAAAAATCTTAATACGTTTGTGTTCCTCTTCACAATGTCAATAAATCCAAATGTCTGTAAAAAGTTAAGTTTAATATACTTCAATAATATAATAGTAAATAATTTAAACCCTGAATTTATACGACAACTTTACAAAATTTCAAAAATTGTATTTTGCTTTCTCAAACCTTTTCAACCCCCATCAAATTTTTCTTTTATATATGAATCCCACTCAATTTATAATGACACAACAACATGGCCTTCAAGTGTAAGAGTTGTAAATGCTCTGCTTTCTAAAAATAAGGTACATCATGTAATACGTAACACTCAAATCTAGACTTGATGGGGATCGGTGTACATTGGAATCTTATGTTTTGGATAGATAATTTATTTTAATTAATGAAGAATGTGGAAAAAAGTTTGAACGATTAATCAATGTCCTTTAAAAGGAATCATTTTGAATTAGAGAAAATAGTAAAACATTTACATTATTTTACTAATTTAATTCCATATAATTTAAAGTTTAACTTTCATGTACTAGAATTGTTTAACATGAATCTCAATGTACTCTAATTAAAGTACATTATTCTTATAAACATTGCATGTTTATACATCCAAGAGAGAGTCAAGTTCTATTTATGAGGATGTCAGGACTGATATTAATACTGAATATATCAAGCAAAGTTTGCTTGATTCTCACAAAAGCTGTTTCGTTAGAGATTTGAAATCCTTAGCTTCGGGAGTTTGATAAATTTTTGAGTCAAAAAGGATGCAACTTAAGTATATGATGCAGAAAAATATCAAATTTTTCACTAATGACCTCCCAGTGTTGTTGTTGAAAAATCCAAGGACAACAACGTTATTTTGGTTTTAAATTACAAATTTAACTTCAAAAGTCTAAAATACGTAAGATCGCTTAATATTTTTATGTAAATGTTAGAAAGACGAGTCGCACAGTTTCATATTTTTACACATTTTCATCTGAAAAAACATTTGAGTTGGAGATGATTCTGACTTGGGCTAGGCTATAAAACTCTAAGTAAAAGAGAACAATAGAAATCCAGCTTCAAATTTAAAAAAAGAAGATAATTCCTATTTATTTTTTTAAACTAAATAAATACATAGATCCAAATATTTTATTCACATATTTGAGTCAACTATAGACTTTGATTTCGAATTAAAACAATAATTTATGATACCCATTAATGTTAGCTATAGTTTAAAAGTGTTTATTATATTTAAGAAACTTAAGCTAGGCCCCTATGGCTTTTTAAATAAAGTATGTCAAATTTATCCGTCTTTTTTTTGAGTGGGGGTTGGGGAACGAACCATTTTGAGTACTGGAGTGCAATTTATGACAATCCAAAAGGTTTAATAAAATTAATTTATATTTATAAAATGTTACTTTTATGTTGAATAATGTACTCCACACTCAATCTAGTCTGTTTACAGGCCACATATATTTAAAAAAAAGTACAATAGTACTAAATATCGAATCCATCATTTCATGTCGAAAAAAAAAAGAAGGACTCTAGAATGAAATAAAAAGAATAGATGCCTATGCAATTAATTACAAATGTATTTAAAATAGATCAAACTGCAAATATTGGGCAAACTTTTAAGAAAGAAAACTATGGGTTCAATAAATAAAAAATATAATTTTTTCATACCAATGTCTATAGGCAGAGGAGTATAAAGAATGCAAAAGACGAGTAGATAATTTTTTTAAGCCTTTGTGGTAAGTGAAAACTTTGTTTACGAAGCATAAATATTTTTTGGGGTTAATTAACTCTTATCATATATATAAATATAAACCAACATTAAAATAATCTAGACAAAAATCCCAATAGAGAGAAAATCCCAATTAATTTTTGTGTTTCGATTAAATGTAGACCTAAATTCAATATACATCCATTTTTATTAGACATATTTATATCAGTTATAGAGCTATTATTCAAATTTGTGGTAATAGCTAAGATACCCATGTATTTTAACTATAGTATAAAACCTTTTTTAGATGTCCAAAATTTATATTGGCCTCCAATATGATGGCCAAATTTAAAGACAATCAATCGATTTTTTCATTCTTTTATAGTGACGATCAATTTTGGCTACTTCAAATGCAATTTGGGGCAACTATTTAGGGTTGCAACCCGACTATTGGAATATAAAAGGATGAAAGAATTATGATAACACAACTTTAGGGACGTGTTTAGAGAAACATTGTGACGGTTGACATCAAACAAAAACACATTTCAATCCTTTGCAAGACCTTTTTATTAAAATAGGAATTTAAGATACGGTTTTTATACATATTTAGTAGATAGTGTTGGAAAGACTCAATTCAATTAATGAAAGAGCCTTCAGCTTCAGTGACTACATCCACTCGACCTTAGAAGGGAGCAAAGGTGTTGTTAATTTTAACTCCATCGACTCAAAATGTGTGTAGCTGTTACCTTGAACCTTTACCTATAAATTGTTTAAAAGCTAATAATTTAAAGGATTCATATTTAGGATCCTTGAAGACCAATTTTTCTATACCCTCAGTATTTCAAAAAAGAACTAGAATGGGCATTGGGCACTCTGTAGAGTGCAAACCTCCGCCTATGGGGATTTTTCATCCATTATATTTTTAGTGATATAAACCATCTTTATTTACCTGAATATTATCCAAAGTTATGGTCGATTTTGATTATTTAACATTTTGCACTTCCTTGCCTTTTTCCTTTGACGGCTCAAAATTTAATGGCGTCTTTCTGTGACCGTTTATAATATTTGTAGCAAGTAAGATTATAATCAATCTGTAACACTTGCCATGATCCTGATGACCGACAAACATACATAGGCTGAAGCATGACCTCTTCTCAAATTTGTTCGGTGGAAGTAATAAAACGTTAAGTTCGTATATAGCACTGACAGTCTCTTACAATCTGCAGTATATCAACAGATCCAATATGGCAGATTTTCGGGGGATGACCTAATTGATTTGAGGGGAAACTTGACAACAGGGAAACCGAGCTGTTGAAATATGAACTCATATTACACACACCCAAAAAAAGAGAAAGGGAATATAGAGGAAATGGTTCTTATAACGAAATAATACTAAAGACTTGATTCATTTAGTCCTCACACTACTGTTTACTGAGGGGCATATTGTGTTTAAATAAGTAAGTAGGCTACAACTTATTACCCTTAAGAGAAACAAAACCTTCAAAACTTTTCATTTCATTGTCAATAGTTGTTTTTTTTCTGTTGTTTTCAAGTTCAAGATCATCTCTATTCAACTTATAGTAGTACATTCCCCCTTACACCTCTTAGAGACTTTGATTGTGGATTGAGCTCCTTATACATACATATATAGATACTTGAAGAAAAAACTAACAAGAATAATAACGTACCTGACTCTTCCCATTATTATTATTATTATTATTTAACAACTTCTTTTTAATTTCCACTGCAGGAGGACCCCCCAAAGGCTTTCGTGAGGAGTTCTGAAGCCCTGCCAAATTCCTCTCTTCATGAGACCTTGACATGAACCGATTTGACGAAGAGGATCGACGATACAATGGCCGTGAGGAAGAAGTGGAAATGGGGCTCCGCGGAAGGGATCCCCCATGAGGAGTAGAGGCTTCTTTTTTGGGGGTCTTGGACGAACCTCTCGGACTATTAAACTTTGACGCCGTCGTCGCCGTTCCGCCTCCTCCATTGGATCGATGATTAGTAGTACTGCTGGATGTGGTCTTTTTGGACTTGAATGACTCAGTGCTTCGTGGTGGCGTGGGCATGTTGTTGTATTTGTTGATTCAGCATTTTTTTAGTACAAAAAAAAAGTTCTTTTAAAAGAGTAGAATTGAATGGTATTGCATTTATATCAAAGGGGATGCCTTAGAAGAATAATTAGACATGAATCCTCAGATGAGAAAAGAGCACTTCAAAATTGGTATCACACAAATCAACTGTCACTTTATAACTATGTACAAATTGTATGTACATACAAACCAATTCTTCTTCTTACCCTGACTGCTGTGTGGTTCTCCCCTCTTTTCGAGGGCCCGCAATGTGGTAAAGAGTAGTGAATTAGAAAGCACTGCTTTTTTTTCTACACACGCTCGATCGCCCGCCCGGGTTTCTATATATGTACGGAGTAGTAGTAGAATCAAAAGAAATGGATCCCTTTAGGAAGAGAGAGAGGAACAGGGAATCAAGTTCACCGTATATCTACAACTAAAAAGAATGTTTTACATAATAGTAGCAGAAGAACCGTAGCTTCTCAAGGGGGGGAAGAATACGCGGATATACAGACACTAACATACCATAGTTAGTGCTGCTGATAATATGTATATTATGAGCCTACATCAATACAACGACTACCCTAACTGTAGGAGCCTTCCCTTCTTGAACATCCATTTTTCTTCTTCTTTTCCCTCCCTCTCTTCTCTTCTCTTATTGATTTTTCCCTCTTTTTAATACGTTGTAAAATCTACAATATATACTCTTGTTCTTGTTGGTGGTTGAAGGTACACTTGGGTGTAGCCTTTGCCATGAGATAAGATTCACACTATATAAGTAACAAGGATTGATTTCAAAGCATTCAAATAAATCAGGCATTTTTAATTAAGCAGGGCAGGGAAGAAGCAACCTAAGAAGTAAAAAGAGAAAGGTTCCTTGTAGACCCAATTTCTCTCTTTCTCTCGCATTCTCATGAGAATATTCTTCACTCTTCTTTCCTTAATTCATTCAAAAGCTCATCGACATAAATTGCAAAGATAAAAGAGAAAAATAAGAAGGTCCATTAAGATAAGATTAAGACCCTTTAACTAAAATTATCGGACATCTGCATACTAAATAGTATAAAAAAAATCCTTTTAAAGGGATTGCAAAAAAAAATAATAATAATAATATTTTACATACAATGGGGCAAAATAAAAAAAAAATGGTAGGGTACAAGTCTTTATACTGCAAGTCCAAGAAGACCAAGTCAAGTTCAAGTCCTCTGAATATAATGAGTAGTCTAGTGTCTAACCACACTTAACAATCCTTACAGAAAGTACAATCCAATGTTATTAGGCAAAAAATCAAACGGCAAATACAGGAGATTTATCAAGTCACTCTTTTTCATACTAGTGACGTCATTGGGAATATTGGTTAGGACTAAATGTAAGTTTGTGTCAGTCCTTATTTATTCAGTCCAGTTTTAGGACCGATTCTATTCGCCTTTGGGACCAGTCCTTCAAACCATGGTTCATAAGCACCCTGGTACTAACACTGATTTTTAAAATACTGATGTACGAGACTAACAAGTTGTCAGTCCTTGATAAAGATCAACAAATCAACACTACGTATATGTAATATGTGAAAAGTGAAGTCATTTTAGTTTTTTTTTCAGTTGATTCGTTATTTATTCCGAAATTCAGGCTATGGTTAGGAGTATTTCCTGAGTCACCCTTTATGCTAGTCAGTTGTCAGTGCTAACTGAAAATCGTTGCTGACTAACCTTGTAAACATATTGGTAAAATCGATCCCTCGTGACGTCATTAAGGGGTTTTTTTTTTCTTCCTTTTTTTTAATTACTCTGTTACATAATAGAACACATTATATATATACATAATATGTTCATTTTTACATTGCAACATACAGGATATTTCACGTCAATCCAGGCCACCTTTAACCGCATTTTGATCATTCAGGAAGGGGGTAGGGGGGTTGAAATTTTATTTACATGCTCTGACAATACAAAAGATAGAATTTATTTAATGTGTCTTCGACAATCATTCGCTCGATACGAAGCCCAAGTTATTTCCCGCCATTAACCACATCCACGGGGAAGACTTTGTCCAAGTACTTGATGATGGAAGCTTTCAAGAAGTCTATGCTGTTGTATGAATTGGCAGAGACCTTCCTCTCTAACTCCCTTTGAAAGATGTAATCCATGGAATTGATATCGAGGAAGTTAGTGGACCATGTGTTGGGCTTCCAAAAATGCCCCTTTCTCTTCTGTCAAAGTGTTTTGGCTCTTCTGAGATGGGACCGTGATATTTTTATGTTGTGTAGTGTATAAAAATATCCCATGATTTTATATGTCTATTATTGTAGTGGTTGAGTATGTAATTAGAGAGCCAATTTTTTTAGCACTATTATTGGAAGGGCCACATGACCACCACAGGCTTCTAATAACTTGATATGACAGACGCTACAAATGATTCTCAGTAAGAAAGTATTATTTAAGTATGTTTATTGCACCAACATACACATATTGTCTGCATATAAATGCCTTTTTACATGTCCTTAATAAGCAACAATGACAAAACATAGCATTTTTAAATGGATCTCTTTCCCTCGTCTTAGATAGTGGTTTTTGGACAAAAAAAAAAGGAAGGAAGGAAGGAAGAGTAGGGGTCCTAGTTCATAAATAGATTAGGACACGAGCATAAATAATTGGGGACTTTATTTCTCAATACATTTTCTATTTCTTAATTGAACTGTGTTATTGATTTTGTACGCCTATTAAGGAATTCTTTAGAATAAACGCTCCCATAAAGCCTACAAAGAATCAAAACGCAGCATTGATGTATTCTGTAGAAGTTATAACTTGTATATTACACAGATTGTACAAGTTGTAACCAATTATTCGCATAAAGGATTTAAAATGAAGAATTTACTGGGTAATTCTAATGGAAATACTGCAATAGATGGTAGACCATATGTTGATGTCCCAACAGTCTGGAAAGTTTTCTTACAGGAAGGTCTGGGTCTTAGCGGATTATGACAAGGAGGAGCACAATCTTGTAAGAAAAAAGTTGTCACAATTTTTTTATCTGGGCCAAGGTAGCATTTTCATATCCAAAAGTTTGATGTAAGCATCTGCATTGAGCACTCCTTCCTCTCCTCAAAAATGTCAGGCCAGAGTTCACCTATGATTGCTACAACACCCAAGACCATGGTGGCGGTGAATCAGTCCCTGGTACGATACACCATGGTTAGGATGCATCCTAGCTCCTTGGATATGGGTGTGGGGGCATTAATTATGTTTTGAATTGAGTAGAAACTTTACATAATGAATCTCGAGTCAAAAAACCCTATTTTTCGCCGAGTAAATGCTAAAAAGGGGTTGTCGCTATCAGCAAGGATTACAAGGAAGGCTTCGTGCCTTTTCGAAATATAATATTTGGGACAACGAATTCGTAAATTGATTACATTTTTCCCAACTGGTGTAGGTTAGAACCAGCTATATAACTAAAAGGAAATGACCTGCCAAAGTGAAAGCATAGATAACTTTAGCGTCTAGTTGGTAGACATCTAGCTATATTTGAAATTCCCATAATACCGGGTAGGCAATTGAAATCTGAATTATTACTAATTCAATAATTAATTAAGGTTGAGTTATTGACATTAATTCATATTTTGATATATTAAAGTATAAACAATTATTTACAAAACAAAAGAAATATGAGGTTCTGTAGTGAAGGTACAAGTAGAGGCAATGTCGCTTGAACGTGATCGACGAATTTCCATTCCTGCACTCCAAGCAGCTAGGCGTCTACAGGATCAACAACTACACTGTCGACAAGTCCGAAACCTTGGAGAGGAAGAAACGCTCTGTCATTAAATGCTAAACTGGATCCGGAGAAGTTAAAGAAAACAGGTAGTGCAACTACTCAAGTCCATGAGGACCCATGTCAGAGATCTCGGGGTTTCACACCAAACTTTCCACAGAGCTATAAAATAATTGGGTACAAAGAGCCTTGTAAGGGTGTAAAGACCACTTTTGACATCAGCTATGAAAGAAACTACTTCTTCTGTTGTATGACTTTAAATGAGTCTTTGATTTCTTTTGAACTCTTGTTTGACACTTTTGACCCCCTATAGCCCTGATGCCAACACCCTCCACTATACCTTTCAGATACATGTTGAGGGAATGGCCGTTATACAAAGCCACTATCAGCCAGCACTGGGACGCTATGACAGTGGTGTCAGGTCTTCAGAGTTTAATGGAACACTCGGTACATTTAATTTCACAGAGGAATGATCCCTTGGATTTTTTTTTATATCTTAAAATAATCACGACTTCTTTTCCCATTTTTCAAAGATAACTCTAATATATCTATGTATATATGCTGAGTAAATCTGACATCAAAATGATATGTATGATATACAGAGGAGATTATTCTCTTTGATAAAGAAGGGCTCTTACTTTATGAAAGCAAGTGCATATGTGGCTCATCAACACAAAAGAAAGATAGAATGATTTTTGTCAAATTTGAGTCCATATAACATTATTATTCTTCATTTATTCTTATTAATCCTTTGAAGGAGTTCCAAAATTTCTACCCACAATGAAAAAATAATAGATTTTAAGTTTCAAACCGTACATCCGAGAGAAATTAAGGTTCATCAATACAATGAAGACTCTTAACGACAGATAACAATATTGTTTATCTTAACTCATCCCAGAAATTTGACGAATAGGCATATAAAACTGATAGAAATACGTCTGGTAAGTATTGAACTTTTTTTATGCAAAACTTATGAAAAATTTAAAAATTATATTCCCACCATCTATTTTATTCACATTTTTAGCAATTGCGTTGGGCTTTTCCTACATCAAAATTGAGCATAATTGGCTTCTACAGTATCAAGACCTTAAACACTATTCCCAATTTTAGACACCTGGTTTGAGTTTTTCCTTTGTTTGAAGAAAACTGTAAAGTATGAAGTTTTTCTATTTTTCCGGCTCTCCATTGTTGACGCACGCTCAAACAAAGCTGATTCCAATCATTATAAAATTATCCCATAATTTTGTAAGTACGAATCTTTCTAACTGCATCCCGCGTGCATTAATTGCATTTATACAACGCAAGATACATAATACTAAAGCCATTTTTGGGAACAATATTGCATTTCTTTTTATAATACATTTTACACTATTGTTTAACTAATCTTTATTTCTATAAACAACCTTATCCCAGTGATCCAAATACTTGTAAAAAGCTACCTTGTAGTCATCCGTGATGACAATGCTACACCTCCCTTACCCACTTAATACCCTTCCCCAATTAGGGACCCTTTGGGCTTGCAAAACAGGGAAAAGTCCGCTAACGCCAGGTCAGGTGAAAACGGTGGTTGAGTAATCCATCTAAAATACCTAGCAGCAACGAACGTTGATCATGATGTGTACTACATGTGGACCACAATCATTTTTCCAAACTGGGGAAATTTACTGCAATTGGTACCCATGTGGGCTATCTAACTATTTTGAAAGGTTCATAGAATACATAAAGTTCAATATCTGAATTACAAGTATTTTTAGAAAAAACTAAATCCTTCTGGTATCTTCAATATTTCTCTACCAGCTTTTCAATTAATTCAAACAGAATTGTAAAAATAATTGTCCTTCCAAACTAATTATTCCATCGACATAGGGCAGATTTCTTATTTGGATTTTGAGGTTTTATGTGATCAACAGATGGATCGTATCTACAAAATTCCTAAGACACACAGTTGAAGCATCATCAAATACAAGTGCAGTCGTTCTGATTTGTTTCCCCAGCAAAAAATACTCCAGGATATGTTGGCAATATAAAAGTTGTGCGCAAATTAAAATTGCTCATTTACACAAATATTCTTTTAATAGTTAATTTTAGTGCTACAAGCATCTGCAGGGGTGTTTACAAATTGATTGATTGATCTATTTATTTTTGGGCTTAGTTCTTGGATTTTTTTTTTTTTTTTAAATTCCAAATTGGAAATTTTGCATAGCTTCATAATTTGCTCGAATTACTTTCTTTAGAAAGGAAATCCTTAAAAAAATGTTGTCTTAACAAAAATTTGTTGATTTGGGGGGGGGAGCTACTTTTACTTCTTATCTCTAGCTAAGTCCTTCACTTCTTTTGGAGTTTGAACAGGAGATTCATTTAATACAAAGGAGTCCAGACTGGACGGGACCGAATAAGTATACAGAGGTGTATAAAATATGTTTTAAAAAGCGGGAGCGGATTTTTTTAGTTAGCAATCAAAATATTTTTTAATGGTTGACACTTAATGCTCTCTCCCTTAAATTCTTCAAATTGTGAGCATTACCAAGTTCATTGTTAGTTTTTTTATTTATTTAACAGACTGACAAGGCATATTACACCATCCTATAAACAACATTTTGTCCGGGAGACCGAACCCCACATTTATTATTGTTACTTAAGCTGTAGATTACGAAAATGATCAGTTTAACTTTCAAACTTTACAGGTTTGGACCTTAAAACCTTTTTTTTATATACAATTTATAGTGTATAAAGTCGATTCTTTGCTGTATTTCTACGTAAAAGAACTATATAAATGAAAATCAAAGTAAATAATAGTTTGAACCAGACATTTCAGCATTTGAAAATAAATTATTTATGACTTTATCTTGATTATAATTAGTACATAATGTATGTAACCCCCCCAAATTAAGTAAGGATCTTACTTAGAAGTTACTATTTTTTTTTTTTTTCTTCAAGTATTTTATATCCTAGCTAAAGTTAGAGAATAAAATTTATATTTCAAATTAAAAAAATGGTTTACAAAAAAGTGGATTTTGATTGATTTTTGGTCAATTTAGTTTTTATTATTTATTTAGAAATTTAAATATAATAGGCCGGTTAAGTTGCGTGAATATAAATGTCAATAATACTTCGGGAAGAGAGAATTGAACCATTTATTATAATTCATACTACAATATTTAATAATTTAGATGTAAAGAATTAAAACAAGGTTATAGATGCTTCATATTCGAAATAATTGACTAATATATAGTTTTTTGATTAATACGTAACCGATCACTTATTTTATTTATTGTCTAAATTTTTATTTACCTATATAAACTTACTCAAAAGATAATTCTCTGTAATAACGTAGTTTGATGAATATTTTAAACCAAAAAAAAACTCAAAAGGCTCTTCTGTTTTCCAAATTCAACTGAAGCAACAAATGAAAAAAAATCTGGTTCATTAAGGGTTAAGTGAATTAGAAAGTCAATACCTGCTGCCTCTCTCCTTCGATATAAATATCTACTTAATTATGATGATATTTCTCAAAATTCCCATTGCAGTATGAACGTATATATTGTATATTAATAGAATTACACTTGAGAAAAAAGTTATTCAATGATGGGTATTGTAAGGGTCTTTAGAGGCTATTATGAATGTTATATACCTTCAAAAACAAAACAAAAAAATCCCAGATTTAACTCTAATGATACTTGACAATAATAACTAATTCCTAATAACTCCAAGTAATGTCGACTATGACTCATCCTGGTAATAACGTACATATTGTATAATAATAGAATTGCTGGAAAAAGCTTAATATGATATGATTCTTTTTTTCCCCAGTTCCTTCATATTAATATATATATTTATATACGCACGAAATATAATATTAATATAAGAATAATGTCCGGAGCTATTACGTACAAATACATACAAAAACATTGTCTAAGTAATTGATATTTTAAGGGTTGAATGATAAGGTTATATAAATTACCAAAAATATATATATATATATAATTCCATATTTAATTATAATGGTTCTTGACAAACGTAACTACTTCCAAATAAAAACTAAATTGATACAAGCGTTTTTGCATGAGTTATTTTTTATTTTAACTTGATTAAGCTAAAGTAAATTTATCCACGCTTCATATTCCAAATTATTGATTAATATTCACTAATTTATTGATTATAATGTTAGTTATAAACTCATAGGCGATTCATTTTTCCTCCCAGAATGGCATAGTAATCTATATTCAAGGCAACCTTACCCACTAATTTTATTAAATTTATTAATAAATATAAAAAACTAAATTAACGAAAAATCAATCAAAATCAATCTTTTTTTAAATTGACATATAACTTCAGCTAGGATATAAAACATTTAAATGGGGGAAAAAAGATATTAGCTTCTAAGTAAGGTCCCTCATTTTACTCAATGTTTTGGTGGTTATATATATTTTATATTAATTGTAATCAAGATAAAGTCATAAAAAGTAATTTTTAAAAGCTAAAATGTGAACATAAATTAATAATAATTATTAATAATAGCCAAATCGATATCCGTTAAATGTGCCTGTGCTCATATTCCTGTTATACGGCTAAATAAAAATAATAAATGTGGGGTTCAGCCTGCCGGCGCTCAAAGTCCTTCATTTTGTTCCATAGTGTTGACTATGTTAATTAAGCAAATTTTTGTTTGAATGTGTTAAAGGAAAGCGAGTCACATATACTTTGATCTAAGAAATGATAATAAAGTGGAATTAAAAATATATATATCAGGTGGCTGTATAAAGGTTATTCGCACTCACAGAGGCGTCCGCAGCCTGTAAAGTGGAGGGCTGTACCCCCCTCCCCCCAAATTAAGGAAATTATGCTTCTTACTAGAAAATTTAATATATGAAATTTAATTACATTTTGTCAATTTTTTTTTCCAACAATTTAATTTTCTGTGAGAAACTATAGACTTTTGAAATTTTACTTGAAAAAATTAAATGTTTGAATTTTTTTTTTCAAAAAAGTTTATTTTTGGAATTAATTTTTTTGTGAACATCTTTGGATTTTTCAAACTTTTTTCTAGAAAGTATCATTTTTTGAGAATGACTATGGATTTTTGATTTTTTTTTTTCTAACAAATTAAATTTTTTATGAATACTTATTTTTTTTCCAAAAAATTTAAGATTTGAAATTTTTCTCCAAAAAAATTAAGAGTTTAGTTATTTTTCAAACAAGTTTGTATTTGAAATAAAAATTTTTGTGAACAGCTCTAAATTTTCGAAATATCCTTTAAAAAAAAAAATATGTTTTTGAGAATAGCGATGAATTTTTCAAGTTTATTTCCAAAAAGCTTAGATTTTACGAATAGTTGTGGATATTTGAATGTTTTTTGGAAAAGTTAAATCTTTTGAGAATAGCGTTGTTCCTTTTACCTTTAATGATATATCTTTTCTAAAGGTGGTATGAATTAATCCTCAGGTGTGTTTATGAGCCTTGAGACTGTTGGACAGCTTATTATGTGCTTTTTTTGGCCTACTTTAATCGTAGACTCATATTCTTTAACCAACATGAGAATAATTCTTACGCTCTTTATTTTTTGTCCTTTATTAAGCAGAAGGGTTCATAGTTAATTCCAATTTTTTAATGTTCCAGGTAATATTAGACAAACCTACTCTAGTCTATATTAATTTAGACAAGAGTTTTTAACTGTTTCCATAATTTGATCGAGATATTCGACGACCTAAAGATGAGTATTTTTGGAATTTAAATTTCAAATATTATTTTTTTTGAAAGAAAAAATTGAAGCACCCGCAGCTGTTTCCAAAATATTAATTTTTTGAAAAACAAATTCCAAAAAAGATTTTCTATGAAATAGCTAAAATTCCTTAAATTCTATCAATTCTGAGAAGACACGGGACAGCCTAATAGTACACGTTGCACAAAAAAAAACGGACTACAACGTAGTGTTGCCGTTGAGAAAGCCACTCTATGAAGCTTTACATATTATAATGTAGAGAGGAGGGGAAAGCGAGTTATTTAGAATTTTTTGGAAGAAAAATTGAAAAAATCATGTTTACCTTCAAAAAATTAATTTTTTTCAACAAAATAATTCAAAAGTCCATAGTTATTTAGAAAAAAAAAGAGTCTATTATTATACGAGAGTTTTTCTTAAAGAATTTAATTTTTCGGAAAAAAATTCAAGAAAGACAGGTGTTTACAACAAAAAAAAAAAATTTTTTTGGAAATAAATTTCCAAAAATAAATATTTTCTAAGAAAATTTCAAATATCCACAGTTATTCAAAAAAAAACAAAATTCAAAATTCCATAGCGTTTCTTAAAAAATCTAACAGAATCAAGGCTGTTAATAAAAAATAAATTTAATGGAAATATATTTCCAAATATTAAATTATAAATTAAAAAGCAAAAATTCCTTAGACTCTAAAAATCCCAAAAGACAGGACAGCCTAATAGTACACGTTGCATAAAAATCAGCATACAACTACATAGTGTAGCCATTGAGAAAGCCACTCTATGACGCTTCACATGTTAGAATGGCCTCGAAATTTAATATATGTATATATATTTATATTTTTTTTGTTTTTTGGAGGTTGGGGGTTGGGAGGAGAGTTATTTAGAATTTTTTGGAATAAAAAATTGAAATAATCATCGTTACCCTCAAAAATTAAATTTTTGATAAAAAAAATTTCAAAATTCCATAGATTTTCACAAAAAAGTTCAAATACTCATTTTTTTGGAAAAGAAATTCAAAATTTCAGAGTTTTAATACAAAAATTTAATTATTCAAAAAAAAAAATTGGTCATTTTTGTGCTTCTGGCTTTAATATCGATAATGAATGTGGATTTCTCCCTGGAGGCGAAGAAGCTGATGCATGTTGTAGTCAATAGTCATTAAAAGCATATTGAGTTTAGATGTGTCAATTATAAACGCGACCAAGGGTTTTGCTGTTTGGTGATTTGTTAATTAATAACACAATGTGTTTTCAGTTACAAATACATAAGTATTTATATTGAAGTCTGGAGTTTATGAATTTGAGTAGGAGTCGAGTTTAAAGCAGGGATCCTTATGTACTCGTACTAAAATTCCTTAACTTTTACTATCAAACAATTTTTCTCGTATAATGTTACTTAAGGTTTTCCCTATAGTTCTAGAAAATATCTAAGGAAAGTAGGAGGAAATGTTTTTTCTCTCTTCTCAGATGTTATCATTATCAAGTGGTACATTGAAATCGCAGCACTTACTAATTCAATAATTAATGAAAGTTGAGTAAAAGAAATGAAATCATATTACAATATATTTAATCATAAACAATGAGCTACAAAACAACACAAATCTAAGCTCTCTAGCCTACGTAAAAATCGAGAAAAGGAGACTTGAACGTGATCAAAAATGTTCATTCGCGTACTCTCAACAGTTCGGCGTCTCCCAGACCATCGTCTACGCTGTCAGTAAGTCGGAAACGTTGGAAAGGAACAAGGGCTCTGTAAAAAAAAAAAGGCCAAACTGTACTAGGAGGAGTTAAATTAAAAAGCTCAGCCCAATCCCCTCAAGTCCATGTGAGCTCATGCAAGAGATCTCGGGGGTTTACACCAAACTGTCTAGAGAGCTATCAAAAAGTGGATGTAAAGTGGATGCACCCTTTTGAGGGTGGAGAGACCATTTTTGACATCAGCAATGAAAGAAATCATTTCTTCCATTGTAAGACTTTGATTGTGTCGTTTGACTTCTTTTGAACACTTTTTATTCCCTAGTCCACTACACCTTTTAGACCTACAGTTTCATTCATCCAAACACCGAGGGTCTCAAAGCCATTGACGGCCAGTAGTGGGACACCATGTCTGAGGACTACACCCACAGATTTTAAAGGATCAATCGCCATGCAGGAACTGATCACTCCACAACAAACTCTTTGTCTTTCACGCACTAGAGATTATTTTATACTTATTGTTCTCTCTTCGAAAATAAAGATGACGAGGGCTTTGGAAAGAAATTTCCATCATTAAAAATAATGAAGTCGATGACATGACTAATTTTCATTTCCTATAAAGTGTACAGATATCCTTAAAAATTGTATCAAACATGCTCAAAAATCTCATTAGATTTGGAAAACAAAACTAATTATAGATACATCATCAATCAGAGTCAAATGCAAAATTCCCATCATTTATCCATTTTGGGCTTGCAACCATACAAATAAAGTATTCCGGCTTACTTAAATCGATATTTTTCGAAAAGCACTTTTACTGTAAAAGAGTCCGACAACGCGTTTCACACGTCGAATTACTTGTCTAGAGCCTTCTACAAATTGTAAAAAATAAAAGAAAGAGTTTGTTTTTACAGACTGAATGCTCTCATTTTCCACATCTCCAATAAGTAACAATAAGATTCTCATTAGATATGTAAACATTCTTACCCCTCCGATAGTAAACTGGGAACTTATGTGGTCCAAGACAATTCAATCTGACTACCGGGTGTCCATTAAAATTTAAAAAATTACTAATTCAATAATGAAGGAAGGTTTGCGTATTTGAAATCAATTCATATTTCGATATATTAAACCGTAAGCAATTAGTTACAAAGAAGGACAAGCCTGAGCTATCTAGCTTACACACAAGTCGAGAAAATGAGACTTGAACGTGATCAATGAATTTTCATTCTCCAAGAAGTTGGACGTCACTGAGACCACCGTCAGCAAGTCCGAAATATTAGAGAGGAAGAAAGGCTCTGACAAAATGCCAAACTGGATCCGAAGGAGTAAAAGAAAACAGCCCAGGCCAATCCACTCAAACCCTTAATGCCTCATACATAAGATTTTGGGGGTTCACCCCCAACTTTCGAGAGATAAGTGCGTGGAAAGAGCCTTGTGAGGGTGAAGAGGCTACTTTTGGTACCACGAATGGAAAAACTCTTTTAGGTATCTTTTTGACTATTTTTTGGCGTCCCTACTGCCCTAATGCCAACCCCCTCGACTACAGATTATGGATGTATGTCGACGGGGAGGCCTGCAGGCGTCGTCATCCAAACACTGATGCCCTCAATGCCAGAGTACGATACTGGGTGTCTCCTGGAAGCTATATATATATATGTAAATCATAGACGCACATATATTTATAGTTTATTAATTTTTTTGTTGAAATTCCACTGTTAATGAATAAATTATATCTTGTTGAAGTTTGAAAATCAAAGTGTTCAGATTTTAAGGGACCACTATGTATAAGCATTTCTTTATTTTATTAATATTTTATTCATCAATTTCACAATTTTTAATAGAGGTTTTAATGAATTTTATTAACAGTTTTGCTTAAAAATCGTTCCTTTGCTTTTCCTTTTGAATTCTTCTCTTTTTTTCAAGGTGATGATTGAGGGGTACAGGGCTCGCTAGAAAATTATTATATTGAAGATATTATTTTATAAAATACCCGCCACCTCATCCCAAATGGGGGATACAAATTGATTTCCAAAATACGCATAAAGTAATTAATGTTGCCTATCATTTTTTATTAAAATACAAATTTTAATGTTGTACTCTAAGAATTGCAAATTATATCTTTTGGAAAGCTTCAACTCATGTTGCTAAAGTTACTTTCAATAAGGATTCATTTTTTTAAATGTCAAATTGATGAAATAGTTTAAAAAGGGATAGAAAATTGCAATCCCATATTTTTACACGGTTTATTTTTGAGTTTCTTTTTTACACTTCTTTACCGCATTATAGAGGATTTAATGGCTCAGATTAAACCAATTTCTTTTTCGGTAGGACATGATACTTATTGAATGACAATTAAAGAAATATAACATCTTCTAAAAATATTGACTTGTAAACAGTCCCTCCTCGACATTAAGTCAAAAACAAATTGGCCTGCGTAACTCAACGAATTTCTTTTAATAATCAAAATTAATGTCATCAAATATCTAAAATCCCCTCAAACCATATACAAACCCTTCGGGTAGCGTATGTCATATCCGGTATTTTTTGTACCGGAACGGGTAAATAAGTATGGGTATTGTCAGAAAAATAAATGTCATATAATTGTTTATGAAACATAAAATAATTTTTTTTGTTGACGTGTGTATATTTTTAATATTGTATTCATACAACAAATTCATTAGCCTATTGCACAGTCATAAATATGTATATGGCATAGCCATATAGTATCCTTAATGATCCGGCTATATTTTCTAATACTGCATAAAATGTCTATGTTTGTATAAAGGCAATTAATTTGTTTTCTTTTTATCCAAATTATTGGTCCCTGTCTGATTACATTCTGTGATGAATAAAATATAGTCAGGGGACGATTAATCGAAATGAAAAAATTGAGTGTCTTTTCTGGAATTGGGAATATGGAAAATTATTTATTACTTGTATTTAATTATTTATTACTTTTCTAAATTATAAAAAAAAAAAAAAAAAAAAAAAGAACTAAGAAATTTTTTTTGGCAGGAAAATTTCATATTATTTATTTTTTTTTTTCAAAAAAATGTATTTAATTTTCGGAATTTTTTTCCAAATAATTTTTTTTTCTGTGAATAACTTTGTATTTTTCAAATCCCAGGAATTCCTCTCACAAACACATGGCATAAATGAATTTATTAGTTCCATAACTTCTGGGAGTGTTCTACATATACCAGAGGAGTCCGCAGGAGGTGTCCTGATGTCCAACGACCCCTCCCCAAATTCATTAATTTTTGCTTTTTACTGGACTTGTTTTTGTTGAGGATGAAAAAAAAATTAGTCAAAATAGG
The DNA here is from genome assembly GCF_016086655.4 of Lepeophtheirus salmonis. Taxonomy (NCBI): domain Eukaryota; kingdom Metazoa; phylum Arthropoda; class Copepoda; order Siphonostomatoida; family Caligidae; genus Lepeophtheirus; species Lepeophtheirus salmonis. Next base: position 3,887,549 of record NC_092584.1, on the reverse strand, counting down.
GATAAAATTAAATATTCAAAAATTTTTACAAAAAAATTAATTTGTTTGAATAGCTGTAAATTTTTGAAATTTTTTTCGTAAAAATATCATAATCAAATTTTTTTAGGGGTGGACTGGAGGCCCAGTAGACCCCCAGACAAATTAAGCATTTTTTGACCTTACTAAAAAAAAATTTATTGAGGAGGAAAAAAATTAAGCAACATAGTGCTAAAATATAATAATAAAAAAATTTTTTTTTTAAATTAGTTTTTTTGAGAAAATCTGTGGATTTTGGAAACTTTTTTCGAAAAAATTTAATATTTCAAATGACATTTTTGGTTTTTTTTTCAAAAAATTTACCTTTATATGAATAGTTGTGAATTTTAGGAATTTTAGGAATAGAACTTTCGAAATATTTTTCAAAAAAATTTAATTTTTAGAATGTTTTTTTTTTTTTTCCAAAACATTCCACCAACCAGGACCCCCCTAAAAAAATATAAATATAATCCTGCAGCGGACGTCCCTATTTAGCTAATATGCATTGGCCCAATCATATTAGGAACTCAGTGAATAAGTTATTAGTGTGAATTTAATCAAAATTAAATGAAGTGTTAGCTATTTTTTCTATTATACCAACTTTTTCTTTAATTATGTGGGTACATGCAGTAATCATAGACACCGAGTTTTTTCTTGCATGGAATAATGCAGTTATATACAAAAGAAAAAAAAGTATTACTCATTAACAACAAATGATATAAGTAAACATGAAACCTACATATGTTGTTGACACCTAGCGTTTAAAGATTTAGTAATTATGTATGTCATGTTTTCCATTAGTAGCGTAGAGTATCCAAGGTCTTGGAAGACCGAGACGTACCATGCCATGGTCCTCGCACACTCATATATGGGGCCTTCATTTAATTTTTTGCCCGGCACATTAGTCGGCATTCAAAATAGAATACAAAAATATCAGTAATTTAACAACCCTCCTTTCCATCATTGAATAGTAAATTAGTAGGATATCACAAAACCTAGTCATTAGTCAGCTATAATGAATGTAATGAGGTCATACTTGAAGCAATTTAATAGCCGGATTTCTGGGTGCTGAACAATGAACACCCAAGGATTAAACGGATCAAACATCAAATACAATGGGAAATCACTTGCTGTTTTTATTGCTAAAATATTATTTTTTCATCATGATTGGTAGTGACGGTCTGGCATGATTTTAAAAGGGAAGGGAACCTCTAAATAGCTCGAGTACTTATAGACAAGTCTGACGTTATTAAGACCGTTTGAATCCTAAAGCTGATAACATCAAAATAAAAATGTTTGTCTCCAATTTTATTTCAACAACATATGTTACCATTATTATGATATATCAAAATTATTTCTTAGAAAATTGGTTTTTTTTTTTAAAATGCATAATCAGACTTTCTATTAAGAACCCCCTTTAATTTAGAAAGCTCACTTCAAGATGCACTAGACAAGACCTTATAGGATTTTAAATTGTTTAGACAAGAGGATAAATTAGGAAAATCAATTTTACATTCCTAGAATAGCATAGCCTAAAAAAGCATTTCAAATTTATTCCTGTTAAAAAGCGTAGAAATCGATGTCTATGGACAGTATTGAGCATGCGAATAATATGTCTACGGAAGTAATAAAATACGTTTCCTACCTTGTCTTCCGCATCATCAGCACGAGTTTCCGCTTCAATCACACGATTTTCCAGATCTGATAACTGCAAATTGAAAAAAAATATATACAAAAATTATTGGAGAATTAATAGAATTATATTACATTAGTTGGTTTTTTCTCCAATAGATGGAGACCATATCAGAGCAAGAGAGAACTCCGCCCTCTATTGATGAAAAAACAAACTAAACATAATTATTAATATTCTTTTCAAACGTATTAGAAAGCCTTTAATGGGTGGATGAATAGATGGAGTATAGACAAGGAAGGGAGATAATTATGTCAAACTTCCCCGATTTATCTTATCTATATTATGAGCTGTAAAAATAAATATAAATTCCTGGGCATTCTTTACCTGTAGTATTAGATCGTTTAACGAGTTATCTTCCTCCATGATTTATGCTAAATGTGTAAAAAGTGTTTAAATAAATTGGGGGCGACTTAATCGTTCGAATTTATCATTTAAAATATGAAAGGAGGGAATAAAACAAATGAAAACTCACTAATTGAATTTACTAATGATTTAAGGAAGAGAAAAAGATAGGGCATTGGTGTTGTATCGTGTCAAACCGAGTCGTTAAACATCAACTCGGGATGAATAATTAGAATTAATAATAAAAATGAATTAATTTGCTGAACGATTGATGAAAAAGTGACCCCAAATACAAAAGTGATGAGATTGACACGAGGAAGAGAGTTGATTTAGAAGAACAACACTAAGACTGAGGAAATTATGAGGAAGCTACGTCCAGAGATGTATCCCAGTTTTCTTTTTTTTAAATTGTGAAATTGTGTATTCTTATATGTGTAATTATTTTACTCAGTTAGGATTGAAAAAGCTTCCATGAAGGAGTGATTTTTTTTTTTTTTAAATCAGAAGTCCAACTAGGAGAGTTCTTAGTTATTTTAATCTAAAATTAATCTTTAGATAAATTAGAAATAGATACAAAATTAAGTACAAGACCAACTCTTGGGTAATTTTATCTGCATTGAAAGTTTTATTCACGGATATAACTTTAGTTAGTAACTCATTTTGCCGAATGGACACTTTGGCAAAAAAAAAAATTATAAATATAATATCTGTATTAACAATAAATCTATTATTTTCCTTAAAAAAATTATTTTAAATGTGTGTGATAAATTTACTCGATATGGCGTTAGAAAGATAATACTTTGACCTAAAAAAACTGGTAGACAGTTTTCTGATTATTTGACTTATATATCTGAGAAATTGCATCTTAAAATGAGTATGTCAAACTTAGTAAGCGACAACTTTATATAGTAATAACGTTTATTGGTAGGAGTCCTTTGCAATTGCTAAAATATGTCACATAATTCCTTCGAATCAATCTATAAAATCTAATTCCACCCTTTAACAGTTACGAAAGAACACTCTTCCTTCACAAGAAAAAATACTCCCCTCATGGCTTTCCCCTGATATAATTAGGCCCTTCACTTCCAAATAAATTCCAGGGCCGGTGCCATATAAATAGGATAAATTAAGACTAAATTCAAAAATACCTTGGATACAACACCGTAACAAACCTTAGAACATCATTCGTTGAGGTTTGGTGATAAAAATATGAGGACTCAATAAAAATATCAGGTCGACTCATTGGTTTTTCAAGTTTGAAAAACGGTTCACCATTTGAGTAAGGTCGAATCGAGTCAATAATTGTTTGAGTCAGCAGAGAACACTAGTCACAAACTGAGTTTTTTAATGATTTTCGGCAGAGGAAATATGGACTACTTAAAAAAATCCTCTGAAAAAACTAAAAGAAAAATAGAGCATGAAAAATGTAGGGGGTGAGATACAAAAGTTATCTTTTATTTTTATTTTTTTGTCGGGAGAGAAAATAGTCCTTACAAAATAAAACATAATTTTCATTCTGTATAACGAAAAAGTTTAATTATTTGGAAAAAACATTATAATGTGTTTAACATAATTTACATAATTATTCTGGCGCCTCTTTCTTGATGCTCTTAAAGAAAGAGGATCGATAGACCCGTACTGAAGGGAGAGGTCAAGGCTTTTGCTCTACGTGAGGGTTCCGTCCTCACTGATAGGGACTTTGGACACCTGCACTATCATTTGACAGATGTACAGCCCCAGTCAAACTCCCCGCCTCGCAATGTCCTCGGAGCAGGTCTCAAAGAATAACAACCATTCAATGATTGATACAAGAAAATATCTTCAAATCAAGAATACCCTGCTTAACCGAGACAGCAGAGGAGCGATCTTATGTTACATCTTGAGTCTATCTCTGAACCTTTTCTTTGACAAAAAGAGAATGAATAAAAAGCCGAGACACAAAAACAGTTTGAAATTACACATTCAAAGGTATTATTTCATTTTTTTAAATTCTACTCAGAGTCTAACAAGGACTTTTAACTCTTCAATGTTAATCCGTGTCATTTTATATACTAATAAAGATTTAAAATACAAAAATGAGCATGGTAACCCGGACAATTTCTAAAATTTTTGAGTTGAGAGCAGCTTCGCTATCATGACGTTTTCTTAAATTAGCTGCGAGCGTCTATGAGATGAAGGATATAAGTAGAAACACTCCTTTGTATCTAGCAATAACATAGATATGAATGATTACGATGTTGATCCTCAATTCTACTCAGAGTCCAACAAGGACTTTCACTTATAACTCAAACGTTACTCTGTGTCCTTTATGAACACACATACTCTTGGTTACACTTTACACTTATGTGTTCTCTCCTCAACAATAAAAGAATAAGGATAACAGCTTTAAAAAATAAAAATAAACACTTATCAACAATAACAACAAAACTCGCAGCCTAAAAATGCTTTAGATTTACAACTCTACTAATTAACCTTATGGCAGTCATAATTTATTTGGTTCAGTCCAGTCTTAGAACTGTTGGTCCTAGGGATCGGTCCTTATGACCCTCAGTCCTTGACTTTAACTGTCGGTCCTATGATTTTTTTTTTTCGATGGTTTGTTTATCCAAAAAATAATTAAGAGCATGGCAAAAATATTTATGTTTTTATTATAATGCAATATAAAAGAAACAAATTATATTTTGACTCAGTTGCATAATTTATTCGATGGTCTAACAGATTAGTTTTAAAAAGAAAAGAAAAACTTTCAATGACGTTATCAAAGATCGATGTTTTCTACTTTACGAACCAACAAATGGGACTGGGGGCTTAATTGGATGATACAAAACTAGACTGGATAGCGATGCGGCTCTAAAAAAGGGTCAACACTTCACCGACTGATACTCATATAACGAATAATTCCCAAACTCTCAAAGCCTTATTAACGCAACGGGAGTTATTTATATGGAATTGTCTTGATTCTACTGTTGAGCTAAATGTATAAGTCATGTCTTGTCGGAATGTCAAAATAAAAGTGACCCGAAATTAATGTGCTAATCTTGACAACATGAAGAAAGTTGGGGGGTGAGCAGCTTAGCTTTAATGACGTTGTATTAGATCAACTGCATGCAGCCGTGAGAAACAGGTCATGAGCACAATTCCCACTTGGTACTTAGCAAGGACATAGGCTGGAAAATCTCCCACGTTGATACACAATTTGACTCTGAGCTCAAAAAGAACTAAAAATAATAAATCCCAAAAAGCAAGCCGTCATTGTTACTCTCCGCCTTTTATGAGAACACGTACAAGTTATTACTATACACTTAGATGTTCACTCTTTAAATATGGAAGAAGAATGATAACAGCTCCAGAAAATAAAATACTGCTCAGATTACAAGATAGAAACACCATCTCGTCCATATTTTAGTTCATATTTACACCAACTTAACTGATCGTACTCTACCATCAACAATAATGCATACAATGAAATGGGAAAAGTTAAATATAAAACGGGTGGCCCATCTAACGATTGCATTTTGAACTACCACTTTTTTGATGTCTGACAGCTGTAGTAAGATTCTCATTGTATCTAATATTTTGTAAAAGGTCTCCAGTTTACGAAATGGTTAAGTTTACGCTTGAAGAAAATTGGGAAATACCAAAGACTTACTTCCAAAATGCAGAGTCTTCAAACGAAACTGCAAGAAAATTACGTCGGTCGAAATAAAGCGCCTTCCAGGCAGTTTGTGGATAAATTTGTGAAGCGTGTGCGCGAAATTGGTTCGTTAATGTATAAAACAACGCGTTTCAGTGTTCGTCCAGTGGACTCAATCGAAAATATCCTACATTGTAGAAAATATTTTATACACATCTACATATACCGGGTGATCCTTTGAAATCTGAACACTTACTAATTCAATAATTAATCATGGTAGAGGGATTGTCATGCATTCATATTTCGATGTATTAAAGCACTCACAATTAGTTACAAAAACAAAACAAAGCATTGCTCTCTATCTTACATACAAGCCCGGAAAAATATTCCGCCGTCTGTAATCCATCATTGCCGCTAAGAACGGGTACATTATTGATTAAGAAAGCTGGTACACACATCTATATATAGTTTTAATTTTGATGAAATTATATAGTAAGTGTATAATTATAGATTGTTGAAGTTTAAAATACAAAGTGTACAGATTAGAATGGACATCTGGGTATCTATTATTCAAATTGATCCAAGCAATGGCATGTGTATATGGTAAGTCCAACTTAATAATTCAAACCTCATATTATTGTAAGATACAGTGTGCAGAGCCCATGCCAAATAAATAAAGAATATCCCTGGTAAATTCCAATAAATCTATAGCCAATAAATATATGTATAGGTATGGCATTTTAACGATATTTAACTGGTTCTTTATAGACTCAAAGAGGAGACATACTTTTATTAAGATTGTCTCATGAATAATTAATATGTTTGTTTATACAATTTATATGTATAAATAAATATACTTGACATTCTAAAGGATTCAAATAAAACTGGATGGAACCTTTTTTTTTTTTTTTTTGTTCATGTAGATATAAGCGATTCATCATGAATACATAATGTCATAATTGAATAAATAAAAAAACCAATATTAAAAAGCGTTCATTCCTTTTCTTTCGAATGAATATTTCCAGAGTTTTAATAAATATTTCATAATATATAAGTATTTTATGACAAATTCCTTTAGAAGATCAAAATGATTATATTATGTATAAAAGAAAGGACTTTTGTATCTCCAGAGTGAAGGAAGTAATTTTTGAGAACTGTTCCTTTTATTGGTCAGATGGTGTTGTTGCTCTGAATAAGTAAAATTCAACATTAGAGTATTACATTTACTCTATCTGACCTAGGAACTTGTGTGAAATCCATTTACATAGTGTACATTTCTTTCTCTAGGAATGACCAGGGCACATAAATACACACATGGAGTTGAAGAGAATAATTTCTCCTAAGCACGTTGTCCATTGAGCTACGTCGATTCTATTTTTTTTTTTTTTTTTTTGCTTCCAGCATTATCTGAGGACTGAAAATACGACAAAAAAACAATCAGTTGACAGATTATTTGCTTTTACCTTCCTCCTAAATTTAGATTTTTTGGGAATTGGACGAAAATTGAGTACACAGTAAGAAAAAAAGCATCAAGTGTCTGTACTTTTGGAGACTGAAATTTTCTATGGCAACCAGATATTCACTTTGGACCAAGTGTTAAGCAGCTTAAATGACAGATTAGTTTCAAAATCAGCCGACAAAGTTAAGAGTACCTTCAGAACAAGCCCTCCAACAACTCATATCATGTATCTGTGGGTTGTAGCGCCTCATGACAGAGGAATATGAACACATATACAGGCATAGAGTAGCCATTTATTCGATATAATCACCGTTGGCATCAATAACGGCCTCAATACGGCCTCTGAACCGGCCGCAGGCTCTTCTGCCCATCTCATTGTCCGTGTTGCCGAATACCTCCTTGATGGAGTCCATCAGGATGGCTTTGGTGCTATGGGGATGTCTGTTGGTATGTCTCTCGACATAGCCCCAGACAAAATAGTCCAAAGGATTAAGGTCAGGAATGTTAGGAGGCCACAAATCCTTGGTTACGACGTCAGAACAGTTCTAGGTTAACCACTGCATGGAGATTTTGGACACATGGCCGGGTGCTGAGTCCTGTTGCTACACCCAGGGCCTGTCTCCGGCCACCTCTTGGATCCAGGGCAGAACCACCTTCTCCATAACATCCAGGTAGACATCTGTATTGACTTTTAGACCTGGTAGGGTCATCCTCAACCACCTTCTTCACCTTGTCGACAAAGTCGGTGTCCCTGACCTTCCTGTCGGCGCCCTCCCCTCCTTGGGTGCCCTCTTTATGGTGACATCAACATCCCAGGTGTCCTCTAGCTTCTTACGGATACGCTGAACAGTCCGTAAATTCACTCCTAAGGTTAAAGCAATCGTTGAATTGGAGATTTCACCTCTCATTATTAACCAATGCCATGACTACGGCGGACCTCGAAAGCTCCTCGTTCCCCTTATAGCTCTTTATCTCCTCATATGATGACGGCATGATGCTAACTGAACTATGTATCGTCAGCTAACAAGAATAGCTTTCCTATTTGGTAACCGGTTTTTTATTTGATAATGTTGTCTTCAAGTTATCAAGGTTTAAAGTAGGCGACAATTTGATCCCCGCTCCCTGTACCTACAAGCACATGGTAAAAGTCATATGCAAAGGCATATTACAAGGTATAGAGTTGAACCGTCTTGGCAAAATTGAACATCAAGTACCCTGAGGGAAGTTATGATTGGATTTGGGGTAAGGCCTTATCTAAAACATCTCCCAAATGTTAAAAGTGTTGTACGGAAAACTTTGGACCCCGGGGTAGTCCTTCTGGTACCCTCCTCACCGGATCCAAATCATCTAGGCTACACTGTGTGGAGCGTTTTGGAGACCAAGGTTAGTGTGGGGTTGGTCTTGATTTTTTTGTAAGGTCTAGCCTTCCTTATAGAAGGTAAAATCGATCACTCTTGACGTCGTGGAGGGTTTTTCCTTTTTGCAACTATTCTTTTATATGTGTAAAAGAATAAATTATGTAACAAAGTGAAAATATAATATTGCATAATAGGGAACAAAGGGGTATTTTTTGCAAGATATGTTCACTGTTCTTAATACGTACATGATATGTCTACTTTGGCTATATAAACCCTTGGAATTTTTAAGAAAAGAACGGTTAGGAACGGTCTTAAAGACGAGTATAAGGAACCGATAGAACAAGTTCTAAGACTGGATTGTACAAAATAAATCATCACAGACACAAAAATAGCCAAGTTTGTTCAGACCTCTCACCCCAATGTGGACAAGTTGAAGAACAGAATTATTGAGCAATGAACACGGATGTCCAAGGAATATATCCAGAAGATAATAATTCTGCTATTGATGCGTGTGGAATAGTGTATAGATAAAAGAGCCTTCTTTTTTATTCTCCTCTTGAGTACGTCAGATCTCTGCTACAGATTCACGCCATGTTTCGATTTCGCATCGAGAACGTGATTATTTCCATGGGTGATCAAATTGAGTGATGCTAGTTATTTGGACATACATGACCATATTTTTCCCAAATAAAAACTTGAAAATGTTCTTCCCGCACTCTATAAATATATGTAATCATAATAGAAATAGAGTGCAAGGAATATTTGTCCTCCTTTTGACAGTTTTTTTTGTTTATTCTCGATCCTACATCATTCATTATCAAATAAGAAAACTATGGAAAATGCAGATATGGATTTCTGAAGCCCTTTTACAACGTGTATAGAATGAAGTTTCTAATCTATGAGTATGTCGCTGTATCTGTATATAAAGAGAGGAAAAACCCTGAATCAGAGCATTTCCTTATCTTTGATGATGAATAACTGATAATAACAATACAAGAATCATTTTATTTTAAGAGGAATACAAAGAAATAAGAAGGATACAATACACGTTGCGACATAATTATTTGATCATTGTCCATCAAAAACTTCATATAGATCTAGCACGAAAACAAAAGGTATATGCAGAGGGAGAAGTCCTCATACTGTGTGGTCCATTGAAATCTGAGCACTTACTAATTAAATAATTAATTAAGGTTGAGTGATTGGAATTAATTTTTATAATGCAATATATTGCAGCATTCACAATCATCTATAAAACAAAACTGATCTCTCTAACTTAAATACAAGTAGAGGAAAGGACTTTTGAACGTGATGGATAAATGTCCATTCCCGCATTCCAAGGAGTTGGGCGTCTCTAGGACCCCCCTATACGGAGTCAGCAAGTCAAAAACGTTAAAGAGGAACATGGGCTTAGTTAAAAAGGCGAAACTGCACCCGAAGGAGTTAAAGAATCAGCTCAGGGCAATCCCCCAAGTCCATGAGGGCCCATGCAAGAGATATCGTAGTTTCACACCAAACTGTCCAGAGAGCTATCCAAAAAGTGGATGGAATGAGTCTTGAGATGGTGGAGAGCCCACTTTTGACACCAGGTATAAAAGAAACCCATCTCCTCTGTTGCAAAACTCTTTTTAATGAGACTTTTGAGTTCTTTTGAACTCTTTTTTGACACTTTTGCCCCTCCCTCCCCTTCCTTTACCCCTGTTCAAATTCCCCTGGACTATTGGGTCCATGTAGAGGGAAAGGTCTGCAGTCTTCCCCATCCAAACACCGAAGCCCTCAAGGGCACTGTCAGCCAGCACTGGGACGCCATGACAGAGTACTATATCCACAGTGGATGCAGGCCCTTTCGCCGTCCCCTACAATGTATAATTTCCGCTAAGGAGTTTTCATTGATGATTAAAAAAGCTCAGACAAATATCTATTGATGGTATTAATTTTGTTGCAATTCTATTGTTAATTAAGATACTCGTTACTGCAAGTCAAAAGTGTGAACTGGCGGACGTTAGAAAGATGGGACATTGTACTAAAAAGCTTAAAAACAATTTAGTGATTTTTGACATAGTGCGTGCCTCATTTATGGGATTGGCTCTCTCCATCTCCTCTGTGATGCTATTGGAACAAAATTGTAAAGTTATAGCCATTTACATAAGGACAAAATAGTTTCTGACACTCAGTATGTAAAATTCTAATAATGATTATAATGAGTCAATTTGCACCGTTTGAGCTTTCTAATTCAATTAGTGAGTATGAGATTGTGTGTATTTTTCTGATTGAAACTTATTAACTTTTGCAAGACAAGGGTGATGTTGTAAATAGCAATTAAGAAGGGAGACTAATATAAAGAGATATTTATCTTAATGGATTAGAAGCAAATATCATAAAGGAACAAATATTATTCTGTTTTTTAGAATGACATTCTTTTTTATATTATGTATTTGTGTAATTAGCTCAAAGAAACTTATGCAATATATATTTTTAAATTTTCGTAATGAAAAAAAAGTAAGCAATGACCCTAAATATATTAAGATTCGGCGTTTTTAATTTTTTTTTATTATATAAACTTTGATTATCTAAAGATGGTACTTGTTTTTAAACAGTGTAAAGTGTTGAAATCACGGCATTAGGAGTAATGGTGTGATTTATAAAAGTAATTAGTTCATTTATTTAGCATTTTGTACAAGAAAAAATTAGGTAAATAAGGTATTGCACACATATGCAATGAGACCTTATTTTCTTTCTTTTTTTTCTTTTTTTACTGCATAAATATTCTTGATCAAACCATTACTCCTAATTCCATGATTCTACCTCTACCTTTTTAAAAAGATTTAAAGTGTTTTATTTTCAAAATTAAAAAAAAAAAATCAAAATATGTATCAAAAAGTAAGGAATTTTTTAAATATAAAAAAACTTTCCGTGGCACATTATATAACTTAAATGCAAAAGCCATTTCTTTTATTTATAAGATATATAATAAATCAAAATTAAATCATCAATAAAGATTGACAATATGTGACCAGTCAACATAAAACTATAAGGATTTGCTTCAAAATTGAGTAAAGATTTCCTTTTGTATTCTTTGCCGAATTATTATCATCAATTTCCATCAACAAATTATGAGTATGACCCCCTTTGGGATTGTTGCTAATTGCACTTTAAGTAAGGAAAATTGATCGTCACAATAAAAACATGATGAGTTAATATATTTAATTTAGAAAGGCCATAGTCTACTAAACACAATAAATGTTTTAAACTAAAGATAAAGCTCCTGTGTACTTTATTTTATCTCAGTAATTTGAGTGCAAAGCCTAACATTGACACAAATATGTCTATGAAATATCTGCTTCTAAGTATTGTTTATGATGGAAAAAATTAATTGAAATTTTTATTTTCTAATTGGTTTTTGTTCAAGCTTTTTTTATGTTGATCCATCCCATATTTTGATTTCCCAAGAAAAGTATTTTTGGCCTCATTTGTGTTGGTTTTAGAAAGAAAAGAAACAGTGTTCATTTCGTCACCTACGACCAGACAAAATATATTCGTCAACGAATGTTTTTGCATGACAATGACTAAATGAAGACGAAATGATTTTTTCTTTTAATGTCTTCGCCTAAAACAAATATTTTATTTTCTTAACTAAATTAACGTAAAAACAATCTTGGAAAAAAATCAAGCAAAAAAGAAAATACCAACTTTTTTCCTTTTTTTTTTTTTTAAATTAATATATCCAAACAGTCCAATATTTCAAAGACATATTTGAGTCAATCATTAGCTTTTTATTCAAATTTTTCCCAAAAGTGTATAACTCATATTTGATGTAGGAAAATTAAATATGATCTTTTAAATTAATACTCTCAATTCCAGATTATTTTATTATGACAATCAATTTTGGCTAACTGTTAATCAGAGTAGTTTGTTGATAGAAACTGACAATAATTATTCAAATATTATTATTAAAATCCACACTCAACTTTGTGAAACATCATTCTAGATTTTTTTTTGTGTTGACGGGACAAAAGGATACAAAACGAAATATTGCATCACAAAAAAAAATTAACCCTTTCAAATTTTAATAATTAAATATTCACAGATTTGAGATCTTTTTTTTTTACAAAAAATCTTTTTAATTTTAACCATATTTTAAATTAATTTTCAAGATAAACCATTTCAGGAATTTATATGATTTTTTGTATTAAAAAGACGATCAAAATTAAAATGTTAGTCACCTAAATAATATGAGACGCTTATTGTAAAGATATTAATCAAGCAAAAATATTCAAATATTGGCCTTTCTAAATTTAATCTATTGTATCCACATAGCAATTTTACAATCTGATTAGAAAAGTACATATATCAACAGAATCCTAACTTGTACGCAAGACATTCAAAAGTATATATATGTGCCCTGTCAACACAAATATAAACTGAAATAATTTGTCTTGAAAGAAATATCACATTTATATTCTCAATCAAATTATCTTACAGTTCAATTAATTTAATTAGTCTTACAATTAACGGTCGCATAAAATCTAATAAATAGTCTCCAAGGGGTTGGCAGCCTGGAGGGGCTATAGCCCTCCCCCTTTCCAATTAAAGAATGTTTGAATTTTCATACAAAACTTAATATTTGAAATTTCATTTAATTTTTCAAATTTATACTCCAAAAAATTTAATTTTCTGTGAATAGTAATAGATTTTTGAAATTTTTTTCCAAAAAATTTAGCATTTGAAATTATTTTTCAATAAATTTTATATTTTAAATATGTTTTTTTTTCAAAATAAATTTAATTTTGTCTGAAGTGTTATGAGCTTTTGAATTTTTTTGTGAACAGATGTGGATTTTTCAATTTTTTTCCTACCAAATAATTTTTTTTTGTAAAAAACTGTGGGTTTTTGAAATTATTTTACATTTCTATTAATACAGTAATTTGATAAATCCTTTGAAATACCCCTAGGTAATTATGCCTTACACTATATCGTCTAAAGAAATTTTGCCTTAAGCCCTTTTATCTTAATATATATGAAAAATGGGACTTAAATATCATTATTGGTTAAAATCAATGCCCATTTGTAATTTTTTAAATCAAAATATGTAATGTTTATAACTATAAACAGAATTAAATATTTATTTCCGGGTGGGAATATGATGTAATCAAGCCCCAAAATTCCAATCCATACACCAAAAAAAAATTCACTATCTCGAAAACCCGTAAATAGCACATAAAGGACGTACAAATCCACTTGAAAAGTTAAATATATTATAATATATAGGTATATATAAAGGTTTTGTTGAATAGTAAACCTGGATTACATTTGAGCAATTAATCAAATTATATTACATTACTTTGATAAATCCTTTGGAAGCACTACAAATTGCACTTAAATGTTGTGAAAAATGTTGATCAGTTTTAGAAAAAAAGATAAAATACATTCTACTTGAAGGGGACATATCCAAATTGAACAACGTCTTATATAATAAACGCAAGGTCTGGAGCAGAGATGCCTAACCCATGGCATGCAAGGCGTATTGCGACCCACTTAACATTTAAGTGCGACTTATTCTCACCTTAAGTAGTATTTATTAGCGAAAATTTTATAAGCTCTAGGTAAAAAAAAAGTAATAAAAAAACAGAAAATATTTTTTATTTTTTGACAAAAAGATTAATTTTTTTCCAATTGTGACGCCTTGAACAGGGTTTCCCAGATTGGCCTTTCTGAAGTAGTCTAGCCTTCAAAAATTAGATTTTCCCTTCTTTTGTATTTTGCCATCATTTGAAATAAATTTGTGCTTCTTAGTTTTATTTTAATTCTGCGGCACATTAACTTATTTCAAGTGGTAATATGGGCCATAATATTAAAAATTAGATCATCCTTTCTCTGTAGACTATAACTAATATTCTTGGGTGTGTCAATAGTTTCCATAAATATATAATATCCCATATTTGACGATAAAAGTGTGTCAATTAACTATTGATGTATATAAATACAAATATTTGTATGTTAATATATATAATAAAAAATTTAATATAAAGCCTTACATTTTATTAAAAGAAGAGTGTCGAAGTATACGTAAGTATGAAAGGACAAAAAAATAACCGTCTGCTCTCACTGAGGAATGAAAACTAACTGGGGTTCTATTTATCTATGCTGTATTCTACTAGAAATATTTTGTATATTATTATTTTTTTTAAACGAGGGAGAAATATCATCATGGAGTGAACATAGAATGTACGATAATATTAAAGTATTACTCTAAGAATAATAACACATAATATTACATGGATGACCCGTCAACATAAAAATAAGCTAGTATATAGATATATTTTTTTCTTTCCCCAAATTGAGTGTGGATCCCGATTATTAGAAATACAAGGATAGACCATGAATTTGATGTGTCGTATCGACTACTGGGCAAGGCATGTACAGATTTTGACCCAACACGAAACCAATTATGTTATATGCCTCCATTATTGCTGTAACTTTTAATTTGATGTACATACTGTACTGACTGCGGGGCAAGACGAGACCAGATTTTGACAATATACAGAACCACTCATACGCTATGATGTCAATATTAAAAAGCTCGGTGGAAGTCAAACATCAGTCGTACACGCCTTATGCTATAACCCCTTGTATTTCTGTTAACCTTGAGTGTGAATTACTTTTTTTTTAATGTTTCTGTATTTGGTTGGATGGAGTTGTTGCACTGATTAAGGATGAGTAAACATAGTATTACAATTACATAGTCTGACCTAAGAATTTTCTTCAAAATCCATATACTTAATGTATATTTCCGACCGAGGTGCAAACCTATGCACATTGAGGTCAAGATGAAAAATTATCCCAAGCCCGTTGTCCATTTAACTACGTCGTTTCGTTTTACTTTTTTACTTTCGACGAATAATAATCGTCTATTTCTATCAAGACATTATTCTGATTAACTGTTTGGGTGGGTTGCAAATTGTACTGCTCTAAGTATCATTGTCACAATTACAAAAAAAAAATAGTAATATCAGTTGGCTATTTTTGAAAGGACCAACTCGTAGTCAAAGACAGTCTCATAAACTAAATACAAATTTTAAGTCATAGCCAACGTTCATAAATATCATAACTTATCCCAGAAATTTGAATAATATGGCTATAATTTTGCAAAATAGTACGTCTATCTGATATCAGGATGTACTTATATCACGACATTTACTCACTAACAAAAAATTTAAATTATATTTTGTTGTCAGCTATTGACTTTTCTTCTTCTTTTTGCCCTATTATCAGTGTTCTTAACGTTAATCATTTTTTGAATAGAAATGAGTTCTTGTTCAGATCAGGGCTACCGATTAGTACATAAAATGCATTTCATTGTAATGATGTAATTTTCTCTGATGAAGCTGACTATTCGCAAGTCTAATTAATATATGATATATGTTTGCAGACAAAAAATTGCTATACCAAGAAACTTTGGTGGAGTTTTGTGGATAATAGCGACTGCTGCTCTAAATATAAAGGAGATTGAGTTTAGAGAGGATAAATGGCGTTGACCCATGACGAATATTTTTGTCCTGAAGAAAATGGAGATTCCAAATGGGGAGATCTCAAATGTGACTGGCGTCCCAATCCGGATCGTTCAACAAGACTCAACATCTTCTTTTGTCTCAGACAGGTAGACGAAGTCGAGAGACTGGAGAGGATCCAAGCTATCCCTGTTTAAACTTCGTATGGCGTCATTGTACTTGAAAATACAAAGGATGTCATGTGTTATAACCAATTGGTCTATAAAATCGTTAATGACCAATTTTTGTGGAACCGAAGTAGAGCGAATATTTCCTTTTGGATCAATTGTGTGCAAACTTTTCCTTTTAACCGATCTATAGCGAATATTTCCTTTGGATCGATACAGACCAAACTTTTCCTATACGCTGATCCAGAATGTTGGAGTGAATTAGTTCAGTCGAACAAAAAATATAATGGTCTCAGACCGGTTTAGGATGTCCAGACCGAACCCCAACACTAATAACTATCAAGAAGGAGGGGAGGAAATATAGTTAGAGTTTTCTTTAATAGAGGGCGCTTTATTTTTTCTTTGAAAAGAATAATAAAAATGCATTGCATAGAAGTTTAGAAAAAGAGAGCACAATTACATTTTGGAAAAAATAAAAAGAATCGGAGAGTATTAAATATATAATATTATTTAGTAACATTCTTTATATGTAAAATCTAATGTATGTTTGTCTTAACAAGAAAAGAAAGCACTTGACTTGAGAATCTACATAGTTGAGCCATACAAAAAGAAAAATATGGAGGCAACCAAACTACCAAGAAGCAACGGAAAATCAATTTTTAATACGTTAGTTGTTAATCATGTGACATTATTTCTGAAAAAAACATAAATTGCCTTTATTTTTATGGCCTATTTAGATATTTGGTATGTAAATTTCTACAGCATTGATGGATGTATGGTGTATGATGATGAAATAATGGGAGAGGAGATACAGGGAAACCTCGGAGTATGTGTAAATACATACTTTAATTCTATAAACTTCCGCTAATTAACTAATGGACTAAGAACAAACTAGCGGATTAGTGGTTATCGTAAAACGTAGAACTCAGGAAACGTACATAAAAAATATGGATAAAGGAAAATGCACTAACAAAGAGATTTAAGGGTATAATAAAATTGCAACTAACAGGAGCGTCTGCAGGGGGGGCTGGGCTAAGTTTTAAATCTGTAAAAGTTCTAAGAAACTAAATTATATGGGTGAAAAAATGGAAAAATTCATGGATATTCATAAAAAATCAAATTTTGGGAAGAAAAAAATTAAAAATTATTTTTTTTCTAAAGAAATCTCAAATTTTAAATTTTTGGGAACATATTTTAAAATAATTTAAAAAATCAAATGTTTTGAAAAAATCGAAAACTGTATGGCTATTGACAGAAATTTTTTTTTTTTGCAAAAGCAATTTTAAAACTTTAACTTTTGGGGGAAAAAATTCAAAACTTACATTTTGGAAAAAAAATTTCAAAATTAAATTTTAGGAAAAAAATTTCAAAATCCATAGTTAGTAACATAACACTAAATTTTTTCGCAAAAATAATTTGAAATATTACATTTTTGGAAAACAATTTCAAAAGTTCATACCTACTCACAAAAAATTAAGTTTTTTATAACAAAAAAAATTTAAAATTTAAAATTTTTTCCTCCCTTGCATAATTTGCCCGAATGACGAATATCTAGTAAGAAGAAAAAAATTCTTTAATTTGGAACAAAGGCTACAACCCTTCCATCACACCACCAACAAACGCACCTGACTAATCAGTGAATACTTACTTTTAAAGCAGATATCCCATATTCACTTAACTACAAGCTGTGCAAGATATTTATACTGCCCCTTTGACACAACTCTCTTCGGAAAACTTGATGACTAAGGCAGCGTATCTTTAACTATTGTCAAGGCTTATTCAAAACTGCACCAGTTAGAAAAAAATGGAATCCAATGACGAATTAATTCTCCCAATTATTTTAAAATGGCAGCGAGCCCACCTTGGAATCCATTCCGGGGGTGACAACAAAAAGGCTGCTCGAACTCAAACTGAACCCTGGATCTACATGGTTGCCAATGGTAGGTCTCACAAATTTCAGTTGGACTCCGCTCCCTGCCACACCTCGAAAAAAAAGTCTCAAATCACTCCAACTTTCAGGACTTTTCCTATCGTATTTTTTTTATACAAACTCGCCTGATGGGACCAAACGATGGATGTTTTTTCTGTGGTGTATGATCCAACGACCCAAACCAACTGAGCCTCCTACCACATGAATGACAAACTTATTAGTCATATCAAAATGGAATTTACCAAGGGACCAAGTGGGAAAGGACTTCTCGTGCTTTCGACCTACCTCGTATAAAGACTATAATTGATGCTGGATGTGATTTTATGTGACCATCAAGCTTTCAAAATCTGCTTCTTTATATATATATATATATATGATTCCTAGTTGGAGAAGAAATTACGTAAAAAACTCATTATGGAGGCACAGATAGCTAGTGAACTCCGTATATTTTTTAGTAAATTTTATGATTTTTGTTTGTTTTGAAATATCCTCATGAAAATTGTACTTGCGAATTTTGTCAGTTCTACGTAGTATCATTCCACATTTTGTCATAGTATCAAATAAACTACTAAATGCTCACTGACAAAGGCTTTGTAAATGTTAGCAGATCCATAGATTTCAAGTCCATTGTTATATATTTGTTGATTTTGAGTCTTGAGATTCAAGAGATTTGGTATCTTGGATTTAAGCAAATTGGACTTCTTTTTTATTTTGTGGCAAAAAACAACTTTATACGTGCAATTGAAAATATATAATCAATAGATTATTAATGAGAGAATAAAATGACAATTTTTTAATTATGACCTTCCAATTTTGCAAACGAATTACGAATTGTCAAAATTTAAAAAACAAAAAAACAAATACCATGTGTTAGTTAACATTTTCGTTGATGTTGAGTCATATGGGAAAATCAGATTTTTTTTTTCTTTTAATATGTTTCATTTATTATCTGTCCTTCCCTCCTTGTATGTGCTACTTACTTTGGCATATGTTGATCCACCTAATTACTCTTTTAAGTCGGTTAATGAGTACTAATATTAAAAAAAAAAATTTGTTGGCCTTCATTTATTAGGTCTATTCAATTCCATTCTCATGATTAAGACCGTTGGTCCTTAGGACTGTTAGTACTGTTAAAATTGATTAAAAAAGAATGAGCACTCTATAGAGCTCAAAATCTCCCCTTAAAATCAAATTGAGTTATTTATCTTAATTTGTTCCAAAGTAGAGGTCGATAATGATTTTTTTTGCGAATTGTAATACCTTTACCTCTGAAAATTTAATGGCCTGTACCTATATTTAATTTTTCGAACCAAGTTGGATCAAAATCAATCTGTAAGTTTTGCGGTAATCCTGGTGGCTAACAAAAACACAAAGAAACAAAGGCAATAACTTAATCTCCGTTGTGAAAGTAATTAAGTTGAATGGGGTCATCAAGAAACAAATTTTATTATTTTTAGAATGATATGCAGACCGGAACTGGATCGTCTGAGGCTAAATAGAGAGAACTGCAGTTTTGAGTCGTAAATAAGGACCGACGTTCAATATATATATATATTATAGTGATGCAAGGGTACTGGCTAGTGTTGTGTCGATCCTTATTTGTTCGGTCCAGTACTACAGTTTAATTAGGCTGTCGGTTCATGAGACCGGTCCTTAAAATGGCCTGTCCTTCCTAAAGAAGAACCTACCCAAAACTAGTACTGGTGTATTTAAAACGGTATACCCCTAAACTGATATTGTACACTTACTTGCAGAGTCACTATTCCTTCGAAAATGGGGACACCGGGGGGCACAACCCCTCAAATTTATGGTGCCTTTACATCCTCTGTTCAACTTCGTTGCAGAGGTAATAAATTTGAGTGATGTCCTCATGGAACAAACTTTATAAGTTTTTGGAATGATTTGCAGGACTAAACTGGATCGTCTGAGACTGAAATGGAGAGATCTGCAGTTTTCAGTCCTAAATAAGGACCCACAGAACGCTGACATATATATCAGTGTTGGGTGGGTTCTTATTTTTTCGGTTGAGTCTAATCTTAAAAAACCGGGTCTTAGGACAGTCGGTTCATGGGATTGGTTCTAAGAGTCCTTGGGACTATCAGTACTCAACCAAACTGATATTGAAACCCTTACAGGCAGCTTCAGTATTCCTTCAAAAATTGGCCTACCGGTGACGTAACCCCTCAAATTTATGACGCATTTCTATCCAAAACAAAATAATTCATTTTTATTAACTACAAATGATATTTCTTACTTTAAACAAAAATTATACAAACACCCAAGTTATCACATGTTACTTTTTTTTTTTTTTTTAAATCAAAAATGACAACTCAAAACCCATTTGGGATATATTTTAATACTAGATATACCCAGCTATATTTTTGGTTCAATACTAGTGTATAATATAATATACTTTTTACTGGTTGAGAAAATGTATATCAAATTATTTAAGGCAAATTAACTTATAATGTATTCTTAAATCATGTATTCAATAAACAAAGAGGTTTTTTTGGGGTTTTTTTTCAAAATTTGATCTAAATATGCAACCTAAAGATGACTCCGTAGTACAATACAATTTTCGTTCTATATGACACCTTTTCCGCACTACGTGTAATCAAAATTCAAAAACAGTTGAACATCTAACCGCTCTGCTGTACATTCTGTCAAAAAAAGTACCTAGAATTGTTAAATACAACAGAGATTTCACATTTAATCATTAAAATTTATTTGATCGCCTTCAAAGTAATCTCCATTGGATGCAATAAAAATATGCCAACGTTTTTCCCAGTCCTCGAAATATTTTTTATGGGAACTTTTTGCCATGGTCTTCAGCTCCTCCCAAGAATTTTGTTATTTGGATTCAGTAGACTCAAAATGGGTTCCACGGAGTGGCAATTTAAGTTTGGGGAACAAAAAAAAGAGTCACGCGGAGCTAAATCAGGTAAATATGGGGATTGATCGATGGTATTTACTACGTGTTTGACTTGTAATTCACTCAAAATAGTTGCTCTGTGTGATGGCATTATTGTGGTGTAAAATCCACGAGTTGTTTTTCCATAATTCTGGACGTTTTTACGGGGCTTCTTGCGCAAACGCCTTAGTAAACCAAACTAGTACTTTTTATTGACTGCCTATCCATTTAGAACGGACTGATGATGTATCAGACCCCAGATATCAAAGAAAACAATGAACATCACCTTGACTTTTGACTTCAAAGCCCACTTTGAAAGCTTTGTACCACTCATTTGCACGGGTTTTTGATAAAACTGATTCATTAAAAGCTTTTTTTTTTACATTTTCAACGCATCAGTATGTACATGAAGTTTAGTTCGCAACACAAAATTTAAGGCAAAATCTTTATCCAATAACTTCTTTCATTTTAGAAATCGTGGAGCACTAGTGACTTACCCATCTGTTGCAAGAAAACTGGTCTACATATAACACTCAAACTGGCCGTCATAATTAAAAATAGTGCTGCCGACCTAGAGAAAAAAAAATGTTTTAAATCCCTTCAACGTGGGCAATTTAAATTAACAATTCCTCGTACTTTTTTGACAGAATATACACGTAAATATCTATTATAACTTTGGTAATTATTATTTTTAGCCTTCAACAAATTTTACTTTTAAAATGACTTTGTGATTAAAAAGGGTTCTTATTTGAGTTAGGAAGTTAGATTTTCATAATAATAATCCTTTTTTACGTAAAATGTTATTAATATTTCGGTGGAGATTGTATTTACTAGTATAGTTACATTAATATAAATTTTGACCTAATTAAAACATGATTTATTTGGATTATACAATAGTGAAAGACGAAACTACAAAAATAAAATATAAAGTGATTTATTGACTGCAGAATTATTTCTCCCTTTATGTGTGAGTGAAAAGCAAGCAAAAGGACTTATTTTTTTACATAGAGGTAGTAATGAATTTTTTTTTTTTTTAGAAAGCATTGCAAATATACTTATATTTAGTAGGGATGTATTGGTTGGGCTCTAGTTCGAAAATTGCTGGAATGAGATGATTTATTTTGTCGTAATCTTTATGGATTCTCTAAAAAAATCCTCTAAAAAGAAACAGACAGAAATTAACTATTAACTCTAATATTAATACTAAAATGATACCAAATATTATCCACTAGTATTGGCGTTGCTAGACACTTTTTCAGGGGGGCCCATCACTCCCAAGAATTTTATCAGATATAAAGAGTGCGACGACCTCTATTCAACAACCAACATTAGGTTTTTTGTTGAATATGTTTTTTAAAGTTGATTTTCTCCTAGATTAATCCTCCGATTTTTTATAAAATCATTGCATAATGAAAGCTGAATTCATGAAATTCAAGTCAAAAAGGGCTTAAAATGACCATATTTATTTTTCGAAAAACTCCAAATTTCGTGTATTTAATTAGAAATTCGTCTCGACTATTGCCTTGATAACCTCACTCGAAAGTTATGAAAAATGATTGTACGAAAGTTGTAGGAGTCAATTCAGAGAATTCCGAAGAAGAGAAATAGGGTACTCAGTTCTTCAGAACCGTGATGGAACCTCCAATAAAAATATAAGTTCCTTTGGCGTCAATAAAGGCATCGCATAATTGACATCAGCTCGGATTTTGTGTTTGTATTTATAATTTTTGCACCCCCCACCTCCCACGACGCCCTTGCCCCCACTATCAAATTAATATTTAACGTAAACAATGAGTCTACGTTTCGATACTAGGTTTAGAACTTTGCTGTGGAACAAATAATAATAAAAAAATGGAGTGATCCACAAATCCTTTCTCTCCAACTAATAATATTTTATTAAAACTAGAATGAAGGATACGTACAGTCTCAAGTATCGGTCCCAAGGACTGGACTGGACCCAATAAATAAGGACTAACGCGACATAACTTGCCCGAGAAAGCGTGAAGGGCATTTTCTGGTTGGCAAACACAATAGGTTTTTTAGTTCCGAAGCTGTTGTGACTATTATTTAATGCTTTAAAGCGGAACATCTAAGTACAAACGTAATAAGTAGTGAGTGTGTTCATGAAAGACAGAGAGTAATAATGAAATTTTGCCCGGGAGTAGCTTTTTGTTTATGTTCTTCCTCACATGGCTGATTGCAGCTGCTCTAATGACAGCTAAGCTGCTCTCCTTCACAACATTCTTCAAATTGTCAGGATTGCCAAGTTCATTTACGGTTTCTTTTATTTTACATACGGGAAAGGGCTATTATAAATACCACATAGTCGATAAATATATCATTCATTTTGCAAAAAAGCATTGAAAGGTATTCTACTTGAACCTTTGTTTCTTTTTTGAGTAGGATTACAATATCGATATTACATCCTTTTCAAGAACAGTACCACAGACAAAAATTCAATACTATTTAATAATAAAGAGATTGACAATATGATAAAAGCCCCCTAAGTGAATTAGAAAGCCAATACCTGCCGCCTCTCTCATTTTTAAAAAATATGTACTTCATTATAAAGATCTTTCTCAATTGAATTAACGTACATATTGCATAATCATATAATCAATTGCAATTCTATGTTATATAAATTGTATATGGTTAGTAGTGAAGAGTTGGGAATTGATATAGGTGGATTAATTTTCAACTATAACTTTATTTATGATTAATTTTATCGTAATCCCTCTTGATGTATTTTATCATTATTTAATCTGGAGTTTGTTCTATCTATTATATTGATAATTTATAAAAAAAACAAGTAAAACAACAGTAGATATGTGAAAATTAAAAAAAAAAAATGTATATTTCCTGAAAAACTCAAATGAATTGGAACATAAAACGTATATTCTCAAAATTTGCAGATGGTTAATAAGGATTTAAGAGTCCCAGATACAAGATCATGAGTTAATTTCAAAAGGACTAATTGGCAGTCGAACCTTATTCATGTTCATGACCCAGTTGAGGCTTAAAGAAATGCAAGAAACTCATTCGATATATTCATAAAAAAAAAAAATGGTTAACAGATAATTGTAAAGGTAAAGTTCGAAGCTAAATTATAAAAACTATAAAAGTTGGTGAATATGTGATATGTAGACTAGATAGATTATGTCCCATACCGCGGAAGCGGCATGTTTTAGATTGAAATCTGAGCAGACTTTTTTATTTTTCCCAAAGGTGTTATTATATATTTGTTGAGAAGGGAACATCTAAGTATAGAGTAATACGTAGTGCCTCTGCTCCTAAAAGATGGAAAGTAAGGCTGATGATTGGGAAAATATAATTATCCGTCCTTTTTGGACGTAAGGTATAATTGAGGATCTATATCCGACAATTTCAGCATAATAGATTGGGGAAAAAGTAATTTCGCTCTATTTCAATGTTTTATAAAAAACCTTACAATCATTCAATTTAAGCAAAGTACGCCCCGTTTTGTTCGATAACTTGTTGCCAAAAAGAATCCAACTTCATAATACCCTTTACTTGAAATCCCTTGCCCCTATGGGCAAAAAAAACAAACTTGGCCTAATCCGTTCGTACCCCAAAGATTTGTGTTTATTTTCTTCTTCTTACAACTAGTGTTGTGTTGGTCCTTAATTAGGACCGAGGAAAGCGGTCCAGTCCAGCCCTACTTGTTCCTCCTTACAGAGAGTAAAATTGATTCCTCGTGACGTCAATGCGGGTGTTTTTCCTCCTTTTAATTATTCTGTTATATAATAGAAGACATTAAATGTATAACTACGTAACAATATAATATGTTCGGATTATATGGTATTATAATGATAAAAAATATTATTTTTTGCAAGAAGTGTGCAATAATCTTATTTGGCTCAATCAACCATCGATATTTTACAAAAAAATTCCAAGGGTCAACCCCACAGACTGCCAGTCCTAAGGACTGATAGGACCCGTCCTAATACTGGACTGGACCGAACAAAAAAGTACCAACACAACACATCTTGGAGCTGATCCAATAAATGGCATGACAGCTAAACCTCTGTTCTCCCAAACATTTATCAAATTCTCCGGAGTATCATGTTCATTTTCGGTTTCTTTTATACTTACATAGCAAGAGGCCATGGCTCACGTAAAATCTCCAAGAGGTGAAATCAAGAGAAGCGAAAAAGTTTGCTGCAAAATTATTTAGAACTAAAAAAAACGAATTAAATAATCGTGGGCAGTGCGTCAAGTACTCCTGTGACACTCAAAATAGCTTTATAATAAAAAGTAGAACTTTATTGACTTGTGATATCATCTGACCAATGCTGAGGTGGCCTTTCATTTATTCTTTTTCAAGGCTCTTGTATTATTTATTTATTTCTGTCTTTTTCTCCCCCTTGTTGTATGTATCGGTTTTCTTGGAAAAAGGAAATGGTTCTATTGTTCGTATATATTTACTGTGTTGTTGTTTTTTTCATGTCTTGTTTTAGAAAGCAGTGGTTCTTCATACAACCATTCACGGAATAAGGTTTTTTTATGTATATGGGGAAATCACGTAATTATGTTGTTGTTCTTCGTGATTCATTGTTTGTTCAGAGAGTAAACAAAAGCATAGATATGTGTATATGACCCTATACTGTCCTAAAAGCCTTGTAAAACCCATCCCATCTTTACAAAAAAAATCATGTAGAAGTAGTGAATCCACAATTCATTTTGATAATATTACAAACGAGGATATTAAACATTATATATCTACGGAGGGTTCCCGAGTAACACAGGTTCGAACAACGCGGATTTCACATACAGCGGTGTTTTGAAATATTCTGACTCCCCCTTTAGTAAGTTATTTTTCCCTCTTATAACTTTTTTTTTTTTTTTAATACTATATATTAATATGTTTGCTACTTTATAAAGTTGACCAAATCCCCAATTATCATGGATCACGAGATGTGTTTAGGTGTTTCTAAAGACCTCCTAAAAAAAATTCAAAATCAATGATCAAAATTGAATAGAAACTTTCAAAGTCTGATTTCCTGAATTAATTTATTGAGTATTCAAAGATGTAAAAATTCCGTATGTTTATGACCATTTGCATCTCCTTCTTGAAAAAATTTAGCGTGAATAGTTACTCCATAAGTTTTATCTAAGAAAACCGACTACATTATAAAGCCAAAAAAATTACTAACAAATTTGAAAAATAATATAAAATAGTTGTTTTCTTTTTTTATGCCTTAATTGTAGTAGAACTTTTTTCTTTTTTTTAAATTTTATATCATTTTGAAGTACTTGCGCTACACTAGAACTTTGACCAGATAGAGGGTAACGTTTTTTGATGGTACATAATTTTCTTTTTTTGAAGTCATTACAAACAGTTAAATACATCTCGTGATCCATGATAGTCTGAAATTCGGTCAACTTTACGAAATAGCAAACACTCTATTAAAGATTAAAGCAGACAAAAAAAATTGTAGTATAATAATGAGTTTGTTCATATTTTGCATATGTATTTATATAATGGAAGTGTATAATTTTGTATAGGGGGAAGGATCCAATAAGTTTTTGATTTCATACCTTAACTTAAAACTTTTGATTTTTACTTATTAGGCAAGCTTGCAATTAAAAAGGTTGCTGAATAATGTCTCAATTATTTAAATTTTACTGTAGTTAAATGACCGCATTAAAAAACCAATAAAGAACCGATAAAGATTAAATTGTATTAATATCATATCTGGCATGATATTATTTTATTTAATTTATTGAAGATTAAAATGTTTGATTTTTCTTTGCAATACTAAATAACAAAGGAAAAATAGTAACAAGAGGACTTTGAGAAATAATTTATCACCTTGTATTGAGTTTAGTACTAAAAAAGTCCCCTTACAACACGGATTTAATATACTGCGATAAGCGGGGACACCCGGTATAAACTTATAATAGTCAAAGCAGTCACAGATCAATTTAAATTATACAAAACTTTGGAAACCATCTTTTAAACCTGGAACGAGTTGATTCTTTTCCCCTCCTACAGAGAGCCCAGAGTCTAGTCTCTTTATTGTGTGCGTTCAATTCAAAACATTTGAGTCTATTATAACGTCACAGGAATAATAAAGGTAACAGATTGCAACTTTGCTTCTCACCGGGATGTCTCCAAAAGTAGTTACTTTGGCCAAATATGGCTCATAAGCAAGTGTCTAAAATGCCAAGAAGAGGTTGGATAATGGAAAGGATCTCAGAGAAGCCCCCAAGAGTGGTCATCACAAAGAAAATTGAATATAAGAGCTGCAGTTAAAGCTTTTATCGAGCAGCTGAATCTCTCCATGACAGGGATGGCCATGGATATAATGTCTTAAAGTCTATCGTGTCAAGGCGTATGAAAAAGGCTGCTGGTATCCTTCTACGAGCCAAAAAATAACACTCCTGACAGGTGAGATGGTGAAAAAGTGACCAATCAGTTCTGTTCCAGTTTTTGGTGAACTCTTGGCCTCTCCAATCACAAAATATGAATCTCTGGAAGATAGGTAGTAACTGATGGAAAGAAGAGCCCAGGTTTGCAACCCACATGTTGGATATTGATTTTTGTAAGACTTGTATTGGATATTTTGGGGAAAAATTAAATTTGAAGGTAAATTAAATCATGCAATAGCCCACAAAATCTGGGTAATTGGTTTCTCGAATATATTAGCTAGTGCTCTATAATGGAAAGAACTAAAACTATCATTTTCACATGTTCAGGAGGAGGACTCGAAAATTAAAATCCTCTTCAATACCGTCGGGCATCAGTTCTAAAAGTTTGTCAATTTTGTACTTGGGGCCATTTGAAAGAGTGTACCAAGGGCTACAATTTCCTGTTTGTTTTGTTTTGTGCAATTGAAAATGTTTAAGCAATAAGCAAAACGGCAGAGGGTGTGCGATCTCCTACATGCACAAGTCGACAAGTGGACACTGTTCTGAACAGAAAAAATGATCGTTTCTTGGCTGAATCAATAGCTCAGGTAAAGGGAATGTCCAAACATCCAGCTCAGGTCATGTTCGTCGGCGTATTGGCGTCCGACGGTAACAAGATGCCACCTTACTTCTTCAAGGCCAACGAGAAAGTCAATACGGGCGTCTACTACAAGAACCTCAGGTACCATGTCTTGCCATGGTTGAAGAGCACGTTCCCACAAGGATAACTATGTGTTTACCCATGAAGGCGCCCGCCACATACGTCCAAGAAGGTGCAGCATTTCTGCAGGGAGGACATGGCTGTCTTCTGGTCCTCGTCCTCAACTGATGTGAACTCCCTGAGCTTTGCTGTTTGGAGTATCTTGGAGAGCAAGACGAAACAGATTTATCACCTGAATGTCGATGCCTTGAAGGACGTGACCACGGAGGAGTTGAAGAACTTGTCTTCTGACTTCATCAAGGCTAGCTGTGCTTCTGTTTGTCCCCGTAATGAAGCCATCATTCAGAATGGAGGAGAACATATTGAATAAAAAGTGTAGAAAATTGTTCAATTAACAACTTTTTCTTCGAAAGTTTGCCATAAAAATGCCACAAAAAAATATAAAGAATTGAAAAAGGCTTTTTAAATTGTGTAATTCTTATGTCCTCACCCTGTTTAAATGGTGATTTTTTTTTATTTCAATTTCTAAAAATTTATATGATCATAGCATTTCTTCTACCGATTCAAATTAAATTTCACACACGTTTTTGAAAAACTCAAAACAGACTTCAAAAAATGGATACCTTGGTTTTTTATTGACATGTTTATTTATCAAGGCTCAAGGCCTAACACGTTTAGAAATTACTATTTTTCTTAACGCCGGAATATCAACTTCCTTGAGATACTACAAGGAATCTCTCAGGCTATATAGATCCCTGGACAGTCGGCATTTGCGTTCTAGCAGGATGGTACACCAGCACACAACGTCAAAATTATTAAGAAGATGTTTATCAATAAAACCCTATTCTGAGGAAAACATTCCCAGCCATCATTCTCTCTGGATATCAACCCTCAAGATAAGACGGCATGTAGAAAATAGGGCTTGGATAACGTGTATGTCTGCACTTGACTAGGAGAAAGAGAAAAATGTCCGCCAATTGCCTCAAGAGGTTTCTGTGCTGCCTTGCAGCTTTGTCTGAAATCTGTTCTATCTTCCAAAAGAGGTATATAATTAATTCATTTATATATATATATAGTTACTTGGGAACAAATCTTTGACAGACCCTGGTGCGTAAAGCAAACCCCAGATTAAACAGGGGTTTGGCTGTATAACCAAACAAATGTGAAGGTTAATATTATCTTCTAAGATATTAAGAAAAACTCTCTACAATGACTAGCAACTCCTTCCAATTTTATTTGTTTATTTTCCATAAAAATGCACATGTTTGTAATTTATTCCAATTTACCATCCCAACCTTAAATTTTGAATATGTATGAAAGGAAAAAAGGCAGGTGGTTCATTGTATATAATAAATTGCAACCTCGTAGAGCGATAATGAAGCCTTATACATTATTCAAAAGTTGAATAAATTAAACTTTGTTATTAGCAATCAAAAACTAAACAAAAAAAATAAAATCTTTTGTTGTGTTATGATGTAGGTAATTTGATTAAAGCATAATTAGTTCTTTTCAATAATAATGAACCCTCGTAGATAGATAAATAGTAGTCGTACAACTCGGTGAGAGACAGATTTCTTTTTTTTATTTTGGGTCGTTTGTGTTTGATTTGTCTAAAAAGACTGAAGTTCTATCAGTCCAGCTCTAATAAAGTTTGTCATTCCTAGGACCTAACATTACACAGAGGAACAATTAGGGGCGGGGAGAAATTTGTATTAAAAAATGGCAGACCATAATCGAT
Source organism: Lepeophtheirus salmonis (assembly GCF_016086655.4). NCBI lineage: Eukaryota > Metazoa > Arthropoda > Copepoda > Siphonostomatoida > Caligidae > Lepeophtheirus > Lepeophtheirus salmonis. The sequence goes on along the minus strand of NC_092584.1, from coordinate 3,857,701 downwards.
TTTATCTTACTAATTACAATATACAAAGTTCTTAGGCTAAAATTACGTGTACATTTATAAAAGATGTGCAGACCCACCATTCGTTTTCTTTTAATAAAATTATTACAGTTTCAGATCGGTCCATGACTTTCAGATCAAAGCCCAACACTAATAAATAAACAATTATTGATATCAAGCTTTTCTCATAAAAAATAAAGCAACAAATGATCATCTAAATGAATTATTTTTTATTTGTCGTTCCTCTAGAGAGATGATGATCTGTTTACATCCATCTAACTATCTACTATATATAGAATGACAATAATACAAAATGGTTCATATCTCCCAATATGTGAGTAAATGGAACGAATGTCACTCATATCATTTGCATAATCATTTCACGAATGAATAACATTTTATCAAACAGAAAAATAGTCGAATTCAATAACAGTTTATTGAATATACAGGGTTAAAATAATAAATCTAGGGACTATTTTTTCCGGATTTTTAAGGGATTTATGATGAAGAAATTGTACATTACGTTTGTTATGATGGAATATAAATTCAAAAGTTTCATTAATACGCCAAAACACAGCCTTGGAGTCAACAACGGAAGATTTCAAGTCTATTAGATTTTCAGAGGTAGACCATAAGTTGTTGTTTTTTTTGGGTTTTTTTTGATGATTTGGGTGAACAGCGATCTGGAAATTATCAACAGTGAAGTCTCACAGATGGTAAAGATCAACAAGAGAAGGGTTGTAGAGTTGGAGAAGAGCCCTGCTACTCCTACGACTTGGTGTACAAGAATATTTGGCCTCCGAGCTCTGCAAACATGAATCTGTTGGATTATTTTGTCGGGATATATCATTAGACAAAGGTCAACAGAGGTTCTTACGTCACCAAGAAGTCCAAAGAATTATATAAATATATTTTTTTTTTTCGAAAGAGGGGGGACTTCACATCCTCCAGCACCCCTACCCCACAGACGCCCCTGCTGATCAACTCCATTGTCCTGGAATGAAATATTTTATTTGCAGCCCTAGTTTCCAGGCCATGTATGTGGTTTAGAGCCCGAATCGAGGCCGTTATTATGGCCAACTGAGGCTATATTGAGTGAGATATATACTCAATAATGGTATCTACTTTTCAGTTGTTTTTTATGCATTTTTTTAATACATATTAAAGTAGAATGAGCATTCGGTAGAGCCAAAAACCTCCACATACAAACAAATTGAGTTATGTATCTCAATTGGTTCCAAAATTATGTTCGATTATGCATTTTTTACGTTTTTTGTTACATCGACCTTGAGCTTTGACCTCTTACTGGGACCATATTTAATCATCATATCCAGTTTGATCAAAATCGATGTGTAACTTTCGGCGTAATCTTGGTTACTAACAAACAAATTCATACCCTCCAGAAGAAACGAAATGCTTCAAACAAATGTTGTGTTTTAATAAAAAAATATTTTGTACAACATTGATAAATGAGTGTATCTCTTTTTAACATATACAATCCACCCTCTCCCCAGTCAAGGAATCTTTAATCTGTTCTATATAGTACATATTGGTAGGAAATCTTTTTTGATCTCCCATGAAGTCGATCCAAGCCACTGTTGTTACACTAATCATCTCCCTTTTTCAAAAAATACTTATATATAGAGGGCCGATTAAAATTAAAAAATTATCTGGTTTGGGTCATCCAATTTAGGCCAAGTTTAGGCCCCTTCCTGCTCAATAATTTGTTGCCAACGATAATTTAACTTCATAATGTCCTTGACCCTATTGTCAAAAAAACTCGCACAAAAATTTTAACAGAGCTCTATTAAAGCCAAATTTGTATCTCCAGCCATAGACTGGAACAGGTGGCAGTCACTTCGTACAAAATGTCCGGACTGTAGGGTGGATGTATAAGAACTTTCCATCCGAGCTGTCAGAGCTTTGGCGCATCATCAAAGATGTGTTTTGAATGGCATTGTTTTGATTATGTCTGATGGTATCCTATTCACCAATCTTCTATTCGATTGCCAGCTTCAAACAGTCGAGTTATACACAGTAGAGAGCAGAATTAAGTAGGGGAAAAAATATTACTCGAACCGCAACTCTTGTGCAACACAAACTGAAATAGTATCGGTCCCATATATATGACAAATATTCTATAACACTTTCGACGCGTTTTTCCCTTTCAGATGTTAAATATGTAAAAAAAAAATCCTTTGAGACCTCCATACTCGACGCAGAATAATTCACGATCGAAATAGGCAAGTGCAATACCGTCTAAAAGGATTTTTAGTATACATTCACACCTTCACAACACCTTATCGTATGATTTGAGGCGATTAATAATCAAAAAGATATACTCATATATAGGGGCAGGAAATACAAAAGTATTTCTTTTACAAACCTTTATATATGTTGCTTGTCAACACAAAAACCATCTAAAATCCACTTTTTACAAAAGTGGATTGTGAGTTATATTTGTATTCTTATACAAATTATCGTCAATTTCTATGGACAAATTATCTTTATTAAGCCCTTGGGTGACTCGTCAATTGCACCTTAAGTAGTAAAATTGATTGTTACAATAAAAGAATGAGAAATGGGTGGATTTGATTAAAGAGGCAATATCGGGGCCGAATATAAGTCTCTTAAATTAACTAAAGGTTTTTAATTAGGGTTAAAATTCGTAAGTATTTGCACCCATCCCGTTAATTTGAATAAAAAGCCTATAATTGACTCAAATTTACCTACAGAATGTATGGACTAAATAAACATATTGGGGTTTTTCCATATTTACGAGTATATACCCCCCAAATAAATTTTAATAAAAACCCCATAAATAATGAAAAAATAAAGATCATTTTTTGAGAGAGTATATAAAAATGGATTTTTTTTCAAAAAAAAAAACGCCATTCAATGAAATATGGCACATAATTAATTACATAGAAAAGGCATAAACATAATATTTTCTAAAAAAAAAAAAAACCATTCCAAAAAATAAAAATAAAAGGGTTTTTTCTAAAAAGACTTGTTTATGCCAAAAACAAATTGAAACAATAGACCGATCTGGCTGAAAGTTTCTTTTAAAAGAACCCGCGGAAAATTTATATACCCAAGAAAAAGTATTTTTCCTTCATACGCAATTTATGAAAAGTTGCGTTGAATATACTTGTTAAAGTTAGGGTTCATCCTAAAGAAAAATAACAGGCCTTTCACACTAGGTGCTTTAAATTATAATCAGAGTTTTTTTTTATCTAAGTTACAATCAATATGGAAATATAAGGTGAAAGTATTTACATCTCTCTTGGCCAATGGCCACAAAGTCAACTACGTTAACAAACCTGAAGCCGTGAGTAAATCCCATGTGTAAAAGGTGAAGGACCTTTCATCTATTGTGTTTGATCAACAAGGGTTATTTAGCAATTTTTTTGAAAAGAACAATTGTCATGATAGTCTTAATGGTTAATTCAATTCATATATTTAAAATCCCTGTTTAATTATGAATCCTTTTAGACAATACAACACTTAATTCATGGCAACAAAATTCAGTACAAAAAACCAATGTTAGTACTTCCAATCTATACTTCAGTTTTGGTTGAGTTAACAAGACTTTCAAGGGTTGAAATATAGACTCACAGAAGTCGAGGAATAAACAAAAACAAAATTGAAATGATGCACCAGTATTAAGTAATAAAACTGATTCCTCAATGGACTATCAGAACTCAATTGAGATGTGTATCAAATGAGGATTTTACAAAAAACATATATAAAGGGAGTCTCTTGGCAAAGATATTAGTAATTACTAGTGGTGAGACAGATTTTGGTCGGTTGGCAAGAAGTTGGTTTTTGAAAGTAGATCGTAGAACGAAATTTACTATTCAAAAACAAGGTGTTTTTTTTTTTTAAATAATGATGTGAGACGAAATTAGATAAAACAATAACGGTTTCAGACCATTCTGCCTTTTCAGACAAGTTTCCAGCACTAGTAATTAGATATAAGTTTTATTAAAAACTTGCAAAAATAATATTTGCAATAAAAGAGACACATTTGCAAGAGAGATAAAAAGTGCACATCATTGACTTGGAGAAATGATGGAAACTCAATTTCTTCTCATTAAATAACTCATAGTTACCATAAAAATCAGATAATAAATAATATATTTCTTGCATTGGGCCTTTATAAATTTAATATTAGAGGCAATAAAATTAAGTAAATACACTTATGCTAAAAAAATAATACTGTCCTCTACAGGGAGCGGGGATCAGATTGTCGCCTACTTTCAACCTTGATAACTTGAAGACGACATCATCAAATAAAAAACCGGTTACCAAATAGGAAAGCTATTCTTGTTAGCTGACGATACGTAGTTCAGTTAGCATAATGTCGTCATCATATGAGGAGATAAAGAGCTATAAGTGGAACGAGGAGCTTTCGAGGTCCGCCGTAGTCATGGCATTGGTTAATAATGAGAGGTGAAATCTCCAATTCAACGATTGCTTCAACCTTAAGAATGAATTTACGGACTGTTCAGCATATCCGTAAGAAGCTAGAGGACACCTGGGATGTTGCTGCCACCATAAAGAGGGCACCCAAGGAGGAGGGCGCCGACAGGAAGGTCAGGGATACCGACTTTGTCTACAAGGTGAAGAAGATGCTTGAGGATGACCCTACCAGGTCCATGAAGGCCGGAGGGACAGGCGCTGAGAAAACAATGTGGACTGTGATCTCAGCACCCTGCCATGTGTCCAAAATCTCCATGCAGTAGTTAACCGAGAACTGTTATGACGTAACCAAGGATTTTTGGCCTCCTAACTCTCCCGACCTTAATCTTTTGGACTATTTTGTCTGGGGCTATGTCAAGAGACATACCAACAGACATCCCCATAGCACCAAGGCCAGTCTGATGGACTCCATCAAGGAGGTATTCTGCAACATGGACAATGAGATGGTCAGAAGAGCCTGCAGCCGGTTCAGAGGCCGTATTGGGGCCGTTATTGATGCCAACGGCGATTATATCGAATGAATGGCTACTCTATACCTATATGTTCGTCATAGTTTTGATTTTCAATAAAAAAGTTAAAAAATGTATATTTTGTGTTGTTTTTTGTAGAAAAATATTTTGGCGACAATTCGATCCCCGCTTTTTTGTAGCGTGCGAGGTTTTTTTGTTTTTTTTGTTGGCTGCTATCATTGTAATTTCATTCTTGAGGAGAGAACATTTAAGTATAGAGTGGAAGTACGACTGTTTGCGCTTATGAAGGGCGGAGAGTAACGCTGATGTGTCCAGTCCAATGCAATTTGTCGATCCTCACAGAAAGTAAAATCGATCCTTCGTGACATCAATGAGGTTTTTTTTTTACTATTATTATTATTCTGCTATATAATTGAATCAATTATATAACTTATAAATAATGTAATATGTTCGCATTTTATTGTATTATAATGAAAAATAACATATTTTTTGCAAAATATGTGCAATAATCTTAATACATATTTCATATATCTTATTTGTCCTAATAGACAATCAATATTTTTATACAAAATCCAAAGGACCAACAGTTATTGACCAATCACAAGTAACAATACAACATTAGTTATTATAAGCAGTGATGCGAATAGATTGCCTTTTGAACAAAAAAGAAGCTGAAATTCCACATGATCATCCTGTCAATTTGAAGAATGTTCGTGAGAAGAACGGCTTTCCTGTCATGACGTTTCATTAGACCATCCAACAGCAGCTGTGATGCGGGATGGAGGATGAAGATAATTAATAGGGACACTGGCAAGAATTACTCTTAAGTCGGTCTGAGTCCAACAAGGACTTGGACTAATTTTTTACTATGTGTAGTACCTAGCATTAGCCGGAGTCATTAGGCGTCGGATAACCGACAAACTTTGCTTGAATAATATAGATTGTAACTCCCCAAGAAATCTTCAGTGTTACTCAGGGTTTCTCATGAGAATATTAACACATAATTATTCAATACGTTTTATCTTCAAGAGATTTAAAAAAAAAAATACTGTACCTATAATTTTTCAAAAACTTCCTTTTGATAAAAATTTTTATATTTAAATTTTTTTTTTCTAAATCATTGAGGTGCTTTGAAATTTTTTTTAAACATAATTTTAGAGAATGGATGTAGATTTTGGAAATTTTTTCCCAGAAAATTTTATTTTATACAGAAATTATTATTATTTTTTTTTTTTTTTAAATCCCAAAACCAATCCTTCACCAAAATATAATACAAGAGACCACTGATGACGTTTTCATTCCTCAGGAATGAACGTATAATAGTAAGCGTTATAGAAAAAAAAAACCACATATTTATGTGATGAATGTTAATTACTTTAGTCTTACGAGCGCTGACTAATAAAAAAAACTAAAATTCAATATATCATATCAGAGTTGCTCACTAACCTTCTTCTAATTAGATTGCAATGCTCAAAAATTTGATAACTTTTTTTCCGTACGTTGGGTCGAAAACATTTTTGCCGAATGATATTTCGCCAAAGCACAATTTTCGGAACGTATATTTCACAGAAGGACATTTTTGCCAAAGATTCATTTAGAGATTTTGCAGGAAAATGATATTTAATGTATTGATATATGCATTTCTATATTTTAATTCAATTTAGATCACTGCTCTTGCAAGATCTTATGCTTGTTCGTCAATTCATGGGTACTTTCCAATATAAATGATCCATCATGGCGTAAGATAATTAATTGATAACGGAGAAAGGATAATACCTTCTTCCATTAGAACTAGTGTCGTGTTTTATAAAATTATTTAATTTATTTAAAATACTACAGACGTAAAAATTCAAACTACATTCGAATTGTGTTTATATAATGATCAGTAATGAATATAATTAATTCTTAAAAATATTTTTCTTTAAAACAAAATTCATTAATTTACACATATGAAATTTATAATATATAAACAACTTTCAGAATAAATTGAATTAAATATGGAATCGTATCAATCAATAAATTAAATGTCTTTTTTCCGCATAATGTTCCGAATGTCCCTACGGCGAAATGTCATTCCGTAAAAATGAATTTGCCAATTGTCATCAAATCCTTTTTTAATAATGGACCAGGGGCGTACGCAGGGTTATATTTAGAGTAGCCTTGGTTTTTTACTTTTTTTTTTTATTTCAAAGATTCACAGTTACTCACAAAAAAATATAAAAAAAATGAAACATATGTTTAAAAAATTAAATTTCAATTATTAAATTTTCGGGGAAAAAACTTCAAAAAATCATACCTGTACACAAATAATTAACTTTTTAGAAAAAAAAATTCAAAAATCTATAGTTATTCTCAATAATTAAACTTTTTCCAAAAAAAAGTTCAAAAATCAATAGTTTTTCTCAATATTTTTTTTTTTTTTGAAAAAAATTTCAAATATTTACAGCTCTTAACAAAAATTACTCTTTTTGATTAAAAAAATTGAAAAAGCTGTAGTTATTCTTAAGAAATTAACTTTTTGGAAAAAAAAAATCATATATTGACAGCTATTTAAAGAAAAATTAAATTTTTGGAAAAAAAAATTGAAAATTTAAATTTCAAATATTAAATTCTTTGAAAGAAAATTTCAAACATTTAATTTTCTTGATAAAAAAATCAAAAACTTTGAGTTGTTTATAAAAAATGAATTTTTTGTGGGGCAAAAAATTAAGATATTAAAGCTATTCTCAAAATATTAAATATTTAAAAAGAACATAATCACGTGCAAAAACAACATTAATATAAATTGTTAAAAAAATATTAAATATTATATTTTTGGAGGAAAATATCAAAAATCCATATTCGCAAAAAAAAAAAATTTTTTTTTTTAATAATGTGAAATGATTTCCCCAATTGTCACCAAACCCTGTATTGTTAAGGCACTTTAAACTTTTCTCATTATTTTGGTGTATGAGTTTAATTATGTGTTATTAATTTAATAAGTGTAAATGGGGGAAAAATGAATAAAAAGGTAGAAAAGAAGAGAGATAAAATTGAGGGGAACAGATGTGCTTTTTTTATTTAAATGCATGTACCAACTCTGTTTTAAAAAAAAAAACATAGGTATAAAAAAACACAAAATCGACAGAATAAGGATGACAGGTGGATATATCTAAACGAAAAGTCTATTTACTATTTAGACAACCCTTCTATTTAACAAAAAGAGAAGGGAGAGTGTAGTAATCAGATGAGAAAAAAGAAAATCCTTTTTATACATATATATATGCATATAATAGTGTTGGATTTCGGCCTGGAAATCCTAGACCGATCTGAGACTGTTATATTTTTGTTAGACCAAACTAACTCGGTCCAACAAATAACATAGAAAAAGTTTGGTCTAGATCGGTAAAAAAGGATTTGTCCCAAAAAAATAAGTCGAAATCAATTTAAAGATAAATTGTTTATAATATGACATTATATATATTTTCAAATACAATGACGTCATACGAAGTTTAAACAGAGATAAATAGGATGAATTTTTATTTCGTTGTCTCTTATATGTATATAATATTTGTTCTAAAACATATCATGTACTTTTGAGATAAAAAAAAAAAGAATAATAATCATGGTTTATCAAGGCACAACAAATTGGTGTCTTAAAATATATGAAACTGTAAAAAATGGGTCCATAGTGTACAATGACGTCATACGAAGTTTAAACAGAGATAAATAGGATGAATTTTTATTTCGTTGTCTCTTATATGTATACAATATTTGTTCTAGAACATATCATGTACTTTTGGGATTAAAAAAAAACCAGAATAATAATCATGGTTTATCAAGGCACAATAAATTGGTGTCTTAAAATATATGAAACTGTAAAAAACGGGTCCATAGTGTACAACAAAAATTGCTCATAAATTGAGACTGAAAAAAAAAATTGATTCCTACAGAAGAGACCGAAAATAATCGGTCCATATTGTTTAACCGAAAAAAATATGTTCACCAAACAATAGTCTGGACCGAAAAATCTGTTTAGACAAAATCACTTGATACCGCACCGAAAAAAATTGCTACACGGGCTTAGACTAGGGTCTGGACCGAAAAATCGGTCTAGGAAAAATCAAAAAAGACCTAACTGAAAAAAAAAAAAATGTGCTGGATCGAGTCTCGACACTAATATAGATTTATATACTAGTGTTCTTGTTGTTTTTTTTGTCTAGAAATCCTAAACCAATCTGAGACCGTTAATTATTTTGTTGGAGCGAATTACTTGGGTCCAAATCATAATATATAAAGACTGAAAAAAAAAAAGTGGTACATAAAGTAAGACCGAAAAAATTGATCCATATATTGAGCCCATTGTCTGAGACTGTTTAAAAAGAGGTTTTTAAAAAAATTCCTTAAGACCGAACTGTAAAAAAAATCGGTGCTGGACCGAGTTACAACACTATCTTTGTTGTGTACAAGTTGTAACTTGGACAATAAAAGTTGCACGAGTTACAACCAAAAAATCAGATGAATAATATGATATTCTAGATGTTTCTATCGATGTCATTCCCCCCTCCCCCTCTTTTTTTAATGATGTTGTTTGAATTGGCCTTCCTCTCTAACTCCTCTAAAATGCCTGATATACTATACAATTTAATAAATTATTTTTGAAGTGGCAGAGAAAATGCATTAGCTTTGACCGGCAAATTTTAGTCTGGTGCTTACATCATAATATGTATTTATATACATTGATTCGTTGGCAATTGTTTGCCAATGAACATGTTCAACGATATTTGTGGAAAGTACCCAGATTTTAATTTAAATTTATGGTCAAAGTAATAATTTGTCATAGTACATATTCTGGGTTTGACATTCTAAAAATGTCAAACGCAGTATATTAAGTACCTTTTTTAATCTGAAATATAATATTATTGTATATATAATTTTTTTTTTAAACGACTCATTTGGAAAAAGGGAAAACGCTGTGATTGGCAGTATTTAGGATCAGGATAATGTAACAATTAAATACCCCATTAATGATTTATAAATTAATTGTCCCCCCTCAAAAAAAAATTATAGAATTTTTTTTTTTTTTTTCAAAAAATTTAATATTTGATTTTTTTTTTTTTGCATAAAAATTAATTTTTTCTATCAAGCTATGGATTTTAGAACATTTTTTCACAAAATTTAATAGAACTATCATTTTCTGAAATTTGCAAACAAAAAACAATTATTTTCTGATAATAATTATGGATTTTTGAAAAAAATTAATTCAAATATTTAATTTTTGAAATTTTTTTCCGTAAAGTTTAATTTTTTGTAAATAACAGTAGATTTTAGAAATTTATATCAAAAATTTAATTATTGAAATTTTTTTCTTAAAAACTTAAAGTTTTTTTGCTATGGACTTTTTTAATTTTTTGTGAATAGCGATGGATTTTTTGATTTTTTTTTCAAAAAATAATATGTAGCTACTTTGGGGTTCAGTTATATTTGCACTTGCCGTGGGTTACAACCTGTTTTTTAGTCATTCTCGGACGCAAAACAACCCCTGTGCTGTTACATCATCTAGGGCTATAGTGGATGCCGTCTCTGATTATATTAAATGAATTGTCAGTGTATTCCAACCCGCTTGTTAGTTGCGTTGGCACAAAACACAACCGAGGGGCTGGGATATCAACATCGGCTTCATTGGATGCCATATTTGATTATATTACATGAATTGGCGTTTGGTTTCAACCACTTTGTTTGTCATGGTGGCGTGCAACATAACCCATGAACCAGGATATCAACCGGAGTTACAGCGGATGACGTTTCTGATTATATTAAATGAATTGGCGGTGGGTTCCAAACCGTCTGTTAGCACACAACACAACTCGTGGCCCGATTTATCAACCGGGATTACAGTCAAATACGTCCTCGATTGTAATACATGCTTTGACGCAGGGCACTGACTCTTAATCAAGCTTTGTGAACATACTGCATATCCCAAGGGACAAGCATCAATTTGTGTCTCTGGAAGGAGTCTTGAAACATAATGTAAAATTTATGATTTAAATGATTTTGCCCATTAATGATCCTTTTCAGTTATTATTCACATTTATGGTCTTGTTCAGTTATTTTGCGCATTAACGGTCTAGTTCAGTTATTATGCACATAAACTAGTTGTTTTTTTTTTTCATTTTAACCGACGTCTTAGTATGATTGCAACCTATATATATATATATATATATAGTGATAAGAATCGTTTGTATTTTGGTCACGTACAAAAAAATAGAAACCGAAAATTAAAGTGGCAACCCTGACAATTTAAAGAACTTTTTGGAGGGTAGCAGCTTCGACGTTTTACTAGATTAGCTACAATTCGCTGGTAGAAGGGAGGAAGGAGAAAATAAAATTAATCAGGACTTCCCAAGAAATTACTCCGATGTCGATTCTCAATTCTACTCGGAGTCCAACAATGACTGACAATTATAACCCCACAATCATCTTCAGTGTTGCTTTCCGTTTTTTATTAAATCAGGGATTGAATATATTTAAATGTAGGAGAGGAAGAATTAATAATGAGAACTGCAGAGGTAAAGAAAATACATTCTTCAGATTATCAACTCCAAGAAGAAAAAAACAGGCTAGCGAAAAATACAAACGATTTACATCACTAAATATCAAGATTGTGCCCGGTTCAGGTGTATTGGCTCTATTGGTAACATTCTCGTATATTAGATTTCACCTATCTTGTTCTCGTCTTAACTTTATCAGTTCCAGTCTTGAATACCGGTTCTTTTTTATACAGCATCAGTATTGATAAGAGGCACTTAAAACGTTCATAAGCGCTAATAGAAAATTCGAGACAGGAAATAATATTTGATAGAAACAGGGCTGCAGCTAGCAAAAGCCCCCAAACTAAGGTTGCTTAAGATAATTACTTTGAATGTGGAAGCTGTGGGCCCATGAAGATGGAGAATTGAGGATGGTTTACAGCTTATAGATACAAACTATACATGTTTGGAATCAATATGACCCCAGGTAAAAATGTATTGTCATAGTAAAGTTCTGTGGTTCCAGAACTAGAACAGCTAAACCGATAAGCTAACTTTGCTAACTATAAATAGATAGGGAATTATTGCAAATTCCCTTGCTTTAGTCAATCAGCCTTAAAGATAAACTCATCTAACATCATATGAAAACTGAGCCGAGTCCCCCGTAAAGTGAGGTGTGCGCTCAAAATAAAACAATTAAAGCTTCTAAAGTATTTAAGCAATAGTAAAGTACTCTAGTGAGTAATATGTCACTTGATTTAACCACTCTTTCTAAAAGGGCAGAACAGGGCGACTAGCAAATTAATAAAAAAAAAACCTTAATAGGTATAAATAAAAACTAGATGCGAATTAAACATAGTAAAAACTCTATGCTTAGTAGTCTCCAATACTCTGTTTGTAAGGGCTACCCACATTCAAGGATCAGATTTGCTAACGCATGAAACATTTAATCAGGTTGGGCACATGGATTTGAGACTCGATTTGGGACTTAGTTGACTGCATGACAAAGAATATAAACATGATTTGAGTTACAAACAAAAGACTAAACTCGAGACAATTCCTTAACAAAGGATAGAATACCCATGCAATACTCAATTATTGTAATATTCCCTCAACACAAATTATACTCTAAATTATTCAGCTCATTTATTGATGACAAATGTTTACAAGTTACCACTAGTACACACGCCAATTTGTAATATGTTAACATCCCTAAATATATGTGTATTTAAACAAACATATATATGAAGATAGAAGTATGTTGTATTAATTGTCGGTGGATCCAAGTCAAACCAACTCTGAGTAATACCGGCAAAAGCAAAAAGTGTTGCATCTGTTTTCCTAAAATACACATATATACATTATTTAGTAGAAACATGTGCAAAAAAAAAAAAAAAAAAAATTCTTTGTTCCTTTCAGAATCACTATTTTTTTATTGATATTAATTATTGCAAACAGACAAGTGTTTAATTAAAAAAGAAAAATATCAGAAATGAGATTGAAAATGTGGGGATATTATAGAGATACAATTAATTGTATAAATTCGAACGATTAATAGTGGTGATACCATGGGTATGAGAGCATTATTCCGTCGAGTTGAGAAGGGGGAACTGTAGAAACTAAATAAACAGAAACTTCAAACAGCAACACTGCACTATATACTAATCAATCACTTATTCCTTATGAGTCCAAACACTCAACCTCTCATAAAAGGATGGAAAAGTCATTGCGAGAGAAAGAGAGAACCTTTGTACCAAAGTCTACAAATACTACTAAGTCCCGTCTTACTCTTTTTCTTCTTCTCAATCTCACAAGAAAACGACTACCAGACTACAATAGGAGACGGCGCATTGAGTGTAACAACAGGGAGAAAGAAGAAACATGGTTTGAGAATGGTTACACACACGCCTGTGGGTACATATATATATACAAATAAGGACACATAATATCACATTAACCCATTGAGAATAAATCTTTTAAAAATACATATGCTATGTGTCAACAAGAAAACAATCTTGAACCAAAATTAAGATAAGGAAAATTAATTTTTTTTAATGTATATAATTGGAGTACTTTGGGATTTTAAATCCAGAGAGTTTAAAGATGATGTATATTAGAACAGGGGCGTTCGCTGGATTATATATTTATATATAATAATCATTATTATTTCTTGGCTTGGTTTTTGGTACTTAAAAAAAAAATCTAAAAATTAAATTGTTTTTAAAAAAAATTGCAAATATTCACAGCTATTGCCAAAAAATTAATTTTTTTGGAAAAAGGATTTCAAAAACCTATAGCTACTCACAAAAAATGATATTTTTGGGGAAAAAAACAATAAAAAAATCAATGGTACTCCCAAAAAAATTTTTTTGGAAATGTTACTCAAAAATCCATAGTTTTTCACAAAAAATTTAATTATTTGTAAAAAATTTCAAAAATCTACGGCTGTTCACACAAAATATCAAAAATTTATAGCTTTTGAGAGAAAATTAAATTTTTTGGAAAAAAATTTCATATATTGAATTTTTTGGATAAAAGTTTAAAAATGAATAGCTATTAACAAAAAAATCAAACATTTTGGAAAAAAAATTCAAACATCTATGGCTTTTGACAGAAAATTAAATTTTTTGGAAAAAAAATTCAAAAATTAAATTTTAAATATCATATTTTTGGAAATAAATTGAAACTTATAGACAAAAAATAAATTCAAATATTAAATTTTATGGAAAAAAACAAAAGTTACTGTACAATTGTTTTTCCCAAAACTAATTCATTAATACACGTATCTTTTTCTCTAACATGAGGGAATTCATTTTCAAGTACATCACTTACATCAACAACCACTCATGGAGATGCTGTGGTCGTCGTCGATCATGTCCTGGAGTCTGGAGTACGTTTTTTACTCTTAGAACGATCAAGAGTCTTCCTTGCTTGTGTAACAATAAACATCTGACTCCTTGAAAACCTTTAAACATTTGATTTGGGCAGCTTCGTAAACTCAATAAACTTCTTAAGCGTTTGAACAAAATGTTGAAAAAAAACATTTTATTAAAAAGTTTATTTGTTCAAAATTAAGGTCGATTAATTATTGGTAGAGCAATCGGCAAAGTATCCTTATTGTCCTACGAAGCCTTCCTAATGTCTGTATCGCCGTACATAGATTTTGTGGAGAATAATTTCATTTAGGATTATATTTTGTGGCGGCTTGGTTAAAACTTTTTGGAAATAAATTTGAAAATTATTTTTTTGTAAAAAAAATTTCAAATATTAAATTCAAAAAAAATTTCAAAAATTAAAATTTTTTGCAAAAAATTAAATTAAATTTTATCAAAAAAAATCTCGAACCTCACCTTATACTCAAAAATTAAATTTTGTTCAAAAATATTTTTAAAATCTACAGGTATTCAAAAAAAATTCAAAAGTTAAATATCAAATAATAAATTTTTGAAAAAAATTACATTTCAATTATTAAATGTTTTGGAGAAAAATTTAAAAATCAAAAAAATATCAAATAATAAATTTTTGATAAAAATTACATTTCAAAATTAAATGTTTTGGAGAAAAATTTAAAAAATCAAAAGCTATTCCCAAAAAAATATTAATTTTTTTTTTTGCAAAAAAGAGTTACAAAATTAAATAAATTTCAAATGTTCATTTTTCTAGTCCAAATGAAAAATGCCTTTTTTTGGAGGGCGGAGGTACATCCTCTACAGCAAAACCCCTGCGGACGCCCCGTATTCTCCATCATATATCTACTTAATCACTCATTGACAAACGATAATGACAATTAGGAAGTAACTCTACTTTTCCCGTTCCTCCACTCAAAATCGATCTGTAGACATTGCCACAAAATTTAATTATAAAATGTATAAAAAAATAGACTTTCAAAACGGCTTTTTTGGGGAAGCAAACCTTTTGGTTTGAGAAGACTCATGCCCGTACATTTATCTTCAAAAAATCAAAATAAACCTTTGAGGAAAGGGGAGGGAGGTATCCTACAAAATTTGTTTACATTGAAACAACAAATCTTTGTTATGATGTCAACTGAAGCATCACTCTTAATAATAGTCCTGGTATAAATCATAACAACAACAAGGAACTGTTTCAAAAAGCTACCTCATATCATCTCAAGTTTTTAGAAATAAACAAAGATATTTTGCTTCAATTGTTCTCATTAATTTTCATGTGTTGATTCTTGTATGATTTAAGGGAGTGACTCTAATTATTATGACTTTCAAAAGTATATTTTATATTCATTTTTGGTCAAGCAAGGACTTCAATTCAATTTGAAAGAGAGAATCTCCCACTGGGTAGTGTATATTTGAGCTGATTCCCTCTTACTTGTTGTGTACAAAGTACTCCTTTAACATCTATTTAAAAAAATCAAAAACCCCTCAATTTATAACTTTTTCCAAAAACCTACCGGGCATTCCATGTCTAGTGTACCCACTTTATGATATTTTTAGATCACTCATCACCAATGTATAGAGTATAGAGATCGACCAAGTTTAGCCTTCCAGTCAAATACCGACTTCTTACAATAAGTGCCTCGGAGGTTCATTACTAAAGGGATGACATGTAGCACCTCATGTTTTTCGAAGCCATTGATGTGACTTAAGCTTCGACGAACCAGTGACCTATTATATTTGATCTTCTTTGCTCTGTAGACACGATCCAGAGATAAAAGGTCCCCTATAATAGTCGGGTCGATGATAGCGGCCACATTGCCTTTTACAGCGATGAGGTCGGGTCTCATATTGAATCCAAACTCAACACCAACAACGTGTTCTTGCTCGACGAACCATCCAGCCTCTCTCAGAGCTTTCGCTATCCGCCGAACCATGTTATTATGCCTATCCCTTCTCTTTCCTGCCCCTCCTTTACATACTTGGAGCACGTGTCTCAGCGTGGGTGGTGCCAAGCCACATGTCCGACATATGCTAAGTCCTCCTTTTCTATTGACTACAGCTTTCCAAACCTCAGTCTCAAGCGCACCCGACTGCACTTGGAGGGCCATACGCAGAACAGAGTCAGACAAGCTTAGCTCAGTTTCCGTAAGGAAACGTCCAGTGAGGCACCCCTTGTGGGCAAGGTGAAGGCCCCTTGCCACGCTATACTTCCCCATCCTTTTTGCGTCATGAAGCCTCTGCCTTCTCTCACTCAAAGGAGCAGAAGGTTTTATCAAGCTGCGAGTTTTGTACTTTGAATCCACAACAAGCACATGCTTCAACAACCCCGGATCATTCTTTCCCAGGCTTAAACGAACTCTATACTTTTTTTTGTAATATAAAGAAACTACATATGTAAAAATTTTGGACTGATAAAAGCGTGAGGGCCAATTTGCAAGTCCCTCAAAGTTTGGCCTCCTTCGAACCACCTTCAAACTTGAGTAAGCCACAACTCCATTTAGATAACATCGATTTATTTATTTTTTTTTTTTTTTTTTTGCTCTTAAATATTTTCCAGAGTAACTCATATTTGATAAAAAATATATGTGTAAAAAATACTACAAAAACATTATTGCAAAATATAGATATGGCCCCAGCCATGCTTCAAAATTGATTACTCTAATTTTGTGTAAGAACTTTACCCTAGTCGTATTCTATGTCTGTGCAAAAAATTAGAGTGGGATCATAATGGAATCACCTTAATTAAGGCCTATAACTGGTTAAGGTCGAAAATACTATAATTGTAAATTATGTCTTTTTATTTAAAAAAAATAAAAAATTATGTGTTATTATTTCTCTCTATCCATGACAAAAATTAATCAAAATCGATGATGGTGATGGCAAATAAGGATTTGAGTATTTTTTTGTAGAGTATCTCATCTTTTTAACAAGACGATCTATAAGCATTCTTAAGGGTGTTTAAGAGCTGCCTCTTCTTGTAGGAGGTAGACTACAAATCCCATTGTTATTTTTTTCCTTTTCGCCCCTATTCCATTAGCTGTCCTCCTCTGGCTTCTCTCCCTCTCTGATCTTATCACTAATTATAAATTCACGGTTTACTAATTCGTTCTTTTACATATCTGGCAAAAAGGTGTGCGGGTAACCCACTTTTCTGATTTTAGTGGTTTTTGAACCTGTTTAAACCTGTGATACATGGAATTACTAGTGAGGATTACATCTAATATTTTTGAAATAATTATAACCAATAACCAGAATTGTTAATTGTATTGATCTATATCAGGAGTAGGCAATCTTTGAGACATTGAGAGCCAACTTCATCATTCTTAATCAATGAGTCTGTCACTATCAACAATAATGTTTAAAAAGACACACACAAACTATGGGAATATGCTATAAATTGCGCGTGCCAATTTATATTCCTCCAACCCCTGATCTATATTAATAAAGACAAGTTTATGAATATACAGGGTGTCCACGATAAATTAGAACTATCTTAAAATTCAACCTGCTTGATAAAAATGGAGTGTATTTGTTAATATGAAAAAGTTAGAAATGATATTAAACAATAAATTTATTCAACATGTCCTCCCTCAGCAGCCACCATCTTCTCCATCCTGCCCCTAAAGGATTTGCATGCCCTGAATCGACAGTATTCCACTCCCTCGTAATGGAGCCCTTCATTGCTGCGATGCTCTTGTGGCTGACCTTGCACACCTCCCTCTCCAACTTCCCTACCAGTAGTAATCACACGGATTGAGGTCGGGTGAGTTGGAGGGCCAGGTGTTGCGATCTCAGAAAGTGATGTCGTGGGAGTTGAAGAGGTTAGTGGTCCTCATGGCGATGTGTGCGGGCGCTGAGTCTTGTTGGAATATGAACTTCCTTCCAGCGGCCGTATCCTTCATCCAGGGGATGACGAACTCCTCCATGACTTCCCAGTACCTTATCGCGTTAACCCTTTGCTGGGGATTGAAGAAAAAGGAGGCATCACCTCACCGGTGCTGCAGATGACACCCAGGGTCACTTTGGGAACTTTGTGATGAAGACAACAGGGACCTCTTCTCCCTCCTTGGCAAGCCACCTGTCATTCTGGACGTTGTAGCTTCTGTCAACAGTCCAGTTCTTCTCGTCGGAGAAGAAGATGATTCTTCCTCCATGGCTCTTCAGGTCATTGAGGAGACGCTTACCGGTGGCCTTCATGGATGCCGTGAGGATGTGTTGTTTGGCCATTTGGTATGACCTGTTCCCGAGGTCATCATTCACAGCCTTGGAGACCAGCTGCTTGCTCACTCCACGGTTCTTGGCCAACCTGGACAAGGAAGTCCCCGGCGAAGCCTTGATGGACTTCTGGAGGCGGGGAGTGCGGATTCGGTCACTTCTATGTTGTGGGCCTTGCAGCAGACCTCCCAGGCATTGAAGACCCGGTACATCGTGGTCTTGGGGTAGTTAAGAAGCTTGTAGATAGCAGAGGGCTTGTATCCCACGCGAGCCAATTCGAGGATGGCGTCTCTCCTTGCTTATTCCATGATGACTATTGTTTGTTGTCTAAACAATCGTGGTGGAAGTGATAGTGTATTGTTCAAGCAACCTTTTATATTAGTATGATTTAACCCCGAATATCCACAGTATGGATCTGGATGAAGTTTAAAGTAGTTCCAATTTATCGTGGATACCCTGTATATAATATAATTATGGATAATTTATGCTGGAATGAAAAACAGTCATTTTTTACCCAAGGGTGAACAATGTAGTCATATTAATGAAATCTTGAGGCGTTTTGCATGTAGCATTGAGCGTGTAAACAGATTGCACAATATATAGTGTTCCCTGATGTATGCCATATACATATTTTTGATATAGGAAATAACAATATAGTCATATTAACGAAATATCTCAGTCATTTTGCATATAGTATCGAGTTTAAGTAGCTAAGGCTAGGCCAGATAGTACTCTAAAGACTAAAGTACTCCATGGCTCAATGGCTCATCACATAATATTATAAAAATTCAAATTATTATAATTATTTTCTTATTCATACGAGAGAAAATATATAAGTACTGAGTAACGGGAGTCTTTAGAGCAGTGGTCTGGGAAAAGGGGTAATTAAGACACTTTTTGGGGTAATGGGAATAGTACTTGATATTGTTAAATGAAATACACAACAATGGTTAACCTCCACCTAAAATTAAATTGTGCCAATTATCGCAATTTATTTTAAAATAATGGTCAATTAATTATGCATATAATCTTCGTACCAAGTTTGATCAAAATCGATCTTTAACTTTTGACGTAATCCTGGCTACTAAATAACAAACACAGGACAAAACATGGCCTCTGTTCAACTTCGTTAGCAGAGGTAGAAATACACATTTTATGTTCATTTAAAGTACAAAGATCAAAAGGAGAGGATGTGGGGGTTATGCCCTGAACGGTGATAGGTTATTCCATTAAAATCCAGTAAATTCATTCCTAGTAATTATTTCATTCTCATTAAATTCATTGCCTGTAAAATATATCACCGGACATTTCATTCCCACTTTGGAGAGGGATATTTAGTGATGTCATACGGCTATTTTTCTAAAGTAGTAGAAGGAGGACTGGGCAGTCGGCACCGGAGATGAGTGATGCCCAGTGATGGATGGGAGACCAATATTAATGATTTATTGTGTTTATGGATTAGAAATGACGTCATCATAAATATTTAATGGGAGTAAGAATGGAACCCCGATCCGTAGATATTGTTCATACCTTGGGAGGTAGAAGTTAATCCCATTCAAATCTACGTAAACCATTTTGCAACTTTCTCCGGCACCTCCCTCCCTTCTCCAGGATCACTAACTCTCCCCAGCTTCAAGTTCCGCTCTGAATTGAATCCTACAACAATCATTACCCTTTAGAGGATCATGCAAAGACTCCCTCTACGTCCCTCTACAAAAACTACCAACTAGTTTAGTAACATAAACTGTATGGCGTCACTAAATATCCCCTTCAATGTGGGAATGGAATATGTCCAGGGATGATATCGTCAAACTTTTTACATTATATGAATTTATTGGGAATGAATTTACCCTTCACGAACCTGTACATAAAAGGGCCTAGCCAATGAGTGAACAATTGAATAGTAAATATATATAAAACAGAGTGAAAGCATCCATTTTCCTTCTTTAAAAATATCCTATTAATGGAGTGTCTTGTTTTTAAATGCCAATAAGGCATTGAATTAATTATATGTGTAACTACATACTTCATTTACTAATAATGAAATCGTAGATTCCCTTACACATTATTTATTTCTGTAAAACTATGCATTCTCACATTACATACATTAAATCCCATTAATCCCTCTTAAAAAAGGCACCATTCTATTCATTCAGTCCTTTACATATGACGTCATATATGTATAACGCATTCACATATATATATATATATATAGACGACAAACATATGTTGATTTGTTAGACAACAGATAAACCGTGC
The DNA here is from genome assembly GCF_016086655.4 of Lepeophtheirus salmonis. NCBI lineage: Eukaryota > Metazoa > Arthropoda > Copepoda > Siphonostomatoida > Caligidae > Lepeophtheirus > Lepeophtheirus salmonis. The sequence continues at coordinate 3,836,857 of NC_092584.1, read as the reverse complement.
GTTCGAGTAAAAGGTCGACAGCTTGTGCATAAGGGGGGGGGGAGTGCCTTGTAAGTATTTAATTTGATACCTAGAATTAAAACTTTGGGGCATTACTTGTTATACAAACTTGGAATTAAAAATTTGAGTTTTTCCTATATTTATAGATAGTCCAAATACTTTTCCGAGCCCTTGTATTCTTTAAATAGAAGTCTCCATTGATTGTAGGAGTTCCTTTTTAGTTCCTTTGCAGAAAAGCGTTAGGTTGTCTGCATATAAAAGTCATTTAATCGACGTGCTCTTATTTTCTCTCAACACCTCTATTTTTTGGGGGGGATCAAGCCTAGAAATTCAATTTGAGGGAAAGCCTTAATGATTTTAGTCGATACAGCTAGCATCGATAATTTTATATCTTGGAAACTAGTCAGGGATCATTTAAAAAAAAATTGAAAAGCGGCCTGGGCTCTGTAAATAACTGAATAAATAATGGTCAAGTTTCGATGATTTAAATTTTATAGTATTAATATAATCAGATAAAAATTCAAGTTAATTTTACAATTATTTTTTCAGTCATAGACTATTTTAAATAATTTATGATGAATAAAACGTTTTTATTGTCCTAACCATAATAAATAATTATAAATAAAAATTGTTAAAAGTGAACTTTGAAAATAATTTATCCCATTTGACTGGTTTATGTGAAGAAAAAAAAACAATCCCCGTATAATGCGGATTTTTCTTGTTCCTCAAAACCGCAATGAGGGGGCAAATAGAGGCCTATGCCACCAAATCCGACACCCAAATGTTGAGGCCTTAAAAGTTTCCGCCGTCAACAAGCTGTGGGCTGACATGCAGCAAATTCAACTGCCAGTTTGAAGCAATTATTACTACCTAGGGTAGTTATATTCAAGACTAATAATTTTTTTAGATTAAGTGTAAATTCTATTAAACACTGTTCTTTTATTTGTTCATTTGATTATCAATCCATTTGCACAAAACGGTTCGATGTAAAAAAATTAATGAATGCATTAAACTTTTCTCCTATTCTTCATTTTTGAAACAGATAGCTTTAGCATGTTTCTCTCCACAGTTTTGTTTAAACAAACTCTGCATAACAAAGTTATATTACTTTTAACAATATTTAGATATTTTTCTCCATAGTTTGACAACTTGACAAATTCTCCTCCCCCCCTCGTCTTCCTCTCTTCCTGAAAATTCTGAAAATTGTGTGAAATGAATATTACATAAAGGTATAAGTTATTTGACAATTCAAAAAGCATACAGACAGACTTTGGCATGTTTTTTTTATAAATAAATTATGTGTCAATATTATACATATATGAATTACAGTATAATAATATAAAGGTAGATATGTGGTAAGTCAACACAAAAACAATACTGAACAAAAATCAAGAAAATAAAATAAATGTCCGTTTAAAAAAACCGGATCTATATTCATACAACTAAAAAATTTATGGACACGTTTTGATTTGGAAATCTGTAGAATGTGGGGGGGAAAAATGGAATTTTCATCTGGTTTCTATAAAATGATCGATTCGAGTACAGTTACAGGATTATTTTTGATTAAGTATTATCGATTTAATATATATTTACAGTAATATTTCAACAATCTTTCTTTAACTTGCCTCTTGGTATGAGGATTTTAGTTCCAAAAATGCTCCCAATATATAAATATTATATTTTTGTACCCCGTTTAACGCGCATTTGTTTTGACATTTCTCTTGGTTTGAACTACCCAAATCTCGTTTTTTGATATAAAGTGTCTAATATATATTTGCCAAATAATTTTTGTTCTTCATTTATTAAATAAGACAGCCCATTTAAACAATTTATGACTTTGGACTAAAAAACTGTTAATTAAACTCTTATACATACGACCTTTTATTTAATATTCCTTATTTCTAGGGTTGATTTATTTTTATTTAAGGATATTTTTATGTTATATAGGATTGATATTTTTCATTTATTATGAATATTTATTTCCTTTTTCTTTTATTTTAAATAACCTTTCAAAATGAAAAATTGCTTCTAATTTTTTTTTTAAACGTAATTTTAATTTGATATCAATGAATTTTTAGTGCTAATTTAAATGCAATTTGCGACTACTCAAAAAAACTAAATGGTATAATCATCGTAGAATAATACCCTTGTAATCTACAATCCTTTTTGTAAAAAAAACTATTTCAGCTTGCATTTATGTTGATAATCCACATATGTGTTCTGTATTGTACACTACTTGATGTCTAAAAAAAAATGATGCTTGAATTTAATTTAATTAATATGTAATAAAAATTCTTATGAAATAGATGTATTCTTCCAATTTATCCCGCTTTGGATCGATTAAGAACTTCTTGTCATTGTTCTTAATTTTAAGTATATACTCAATATCTAATTATTTTGATATGATACTGAATTTGTACTACTTAAGTACGATTTACGACATTGCCAAAGGATTAAGCAAAATAATTGATTGATAGAAATTGACTATAATCCTCGAATAATACAAAATAATGTAATCAGTCTTTATTTCGAGAAAAATCATTCCACCCTTGCTTTTGTATTACTGGGTCATATAGGTATATAACATGTAAGACCTAGTTAGAGAAAAGGATTTGCTTGATTATATAAAGGTGGACCTTCAATAATAATACCTAGCCAAACTTTTATAACGGATATATTTTAGAAATATCACTTGAAAAAAAAATTTGTGTAAATTATAGATCAACAATCAAGAAAGTGGGTTTAATAATAGTTTGTTCCAAAATGATTGAGACTATCCCAGTAAGGCAAGAAATTACATTCAAATGTTTAAATAGTGCTCAATCATGTCACATAGTATCATCCAGCTACGATAACGTCGTACCAATGCTTCTCAAATTCACAGAAACAACTTCTTGGAAAACTAATCTTCTTTATCCAACTTCATCAACCGCTGAACGGCGCTTGCGAAGTCTTCATGGCTATCAGCATCATAATCCCAGAGTAGCTGCTTCAGCTTACGGAAGATGAATCGGTTATAAAGATTAAGATCCGGGCAGTAGGTACTCTATTTGATCGTTTTCTCCCTTTTCTCTAAGTTAAGAACTGTCTGGTGTCGTTGTCTCTGAGAGAGAGAATAGGGTACATACACGCTGTGGAGGTTTTTGAAGCGGAGACCATCAGGCAAGATTCTAAAAAAACACCTTTGGGTTGTAGGGGAAGTTCCCCTTAGACCTCTCAACTGCTCAATCCGGGTGTGTCCTTTACCATGTCCTTGACTTTGTCGATGTTGTTGGGTGTCCTTGTCTACCGGCGACGTCTTGACGAGACACCTTTATCGAGCATAAAAGTGCCCTCTTGGATCTTACCAGCCCACGGAAAGATGGTTGCAGGACTACGGCAAGTATCTGAGTAAACGATAATGAGGTCCGTGTGGATCTTAGACACTGTTTTGCACAATTTGTAGCTTATGAAAAAGTACTATCGAAAATTGTGAGTCTTCATGTTCAGAGACGAATGGAAAATATGTGCAAATGCGGTATGTATGCCTGAACTATTATGTCTTTGAATAACTACGAAATATTTTTACACCGTAAAATTAATGAGAAAATCGATGCTGGAGGAAATTTATAGTATTCTTTTTTCTCTTCAAACAAACCTGTCTCAATCATTTCGAAACAGAGGGATATATTTATATGTATTTTTTTTTTTTTTTGGCTAACCTTTATTTACGAGAGATAAGAGAGTAAATGGAAGCAAGAAATTTCTCAGTTTGTTGAAGTCTAGCACACCTTCCAAAAGAGTTTTTAGTGCTCCTAAATTTTTTTCCTCTTGAGGCTATATTCAACCACTTTTGGTCAAAAATAGATCTCATTCATCCTGTAGAATCCAATAAATGTACAAACCTGAGTCAGTGATGGTATAGGATAAGGATGCCCAACACGCGGCCCGTGGACTGAATTGCAACCCGCTTAATGTCTAAGTGCGGCCCGCTACTGATTTTCACTTCACTTTGAAAATTATTCCTCCGGGCGAAGAAAAAAAACATCCTAATTTGGATGTACTGAAAGCCTCCCTAATTAGAAATTTGGCCACATTCTCAAGGAATTAGCCTTTCTTACTGAGGTAAGATGTCCTACCTAATAGACACAAGGCTGTAATTTCTGCAAAAGGCGAGCATTTAAAAATAATTTTATTGTCATCTACCTATTGCTTATGATATTCAGTAGTATTTATTTAAAAAAATTCGGTTACTATTTATTGAAATAAATAATTTAGATGCCATCATTTATTTTCCAGTATTTAAGTTCCACGCTTTATATGCAAAAAAAAAAAAAATTATAAATACAAAATGGAACTGTGTCTACTAAATAATATGGATATTAATTCATATCAAAAAGTGTCGAGAGTTAATATTCGCAAATTATAAAAAAATATAAATAAACACTTTTATGATTTCACATATAGAGTAGTTCAAGTGGGATAAATCATACTACTTCTGGTAAAAAATAATCCATAATTTTTATAATAGATGGCTTCAGTAATGTGTATCTCGCGTTGTATAAGTCGTCGAGACCGACCGTCACATAAGTACTGTTTTGATTCCCAAGGAGATGAACATTAATTGTTTTTTTGTTTTTTTTTCATCCAATCAAACTAATGAGACTTCTTGTGGATTTATTTTTTCTACGCCTAATACTATGTAATATTTATTAAGTAAAGTAATGAAAAGATTTACATACCACAAAAAATGTTATTTTCAAATAATTAACTTGACCTGCATCCTTAATTTTGTAGATATCTTACCTGAAATAAAAATATAAAATTATATACAGATATTGAGCAAGCTTGTGTACGAAGAGAAAATATTTAAATATTAATTAATGTGTCTTACATTGTCAATATATAATTATTCAGATTTGAATTATAAATAATGAAGGCAATTTTTTCAGAAATAAGTGGAATTAATCTTACAGGATCCAGATAGTTTTTAACAAAATATAACCTTCGTCAAGAAATATTCTTTTTCCTCTTCGTTTCGTTCTAACTAGGAATACAAACCCCGCAGGTCCAGAGCCGCATGCGGCTCTGGGATGGGGTTAGGTAATCAGTAGTATTTCAGATCAGTGACTTATTGTATTTTAATTTCAGGTCAAGGATGTAATGGACGTCTCAAAATGTACAAAATATTAACTTACAGCTAAGAGGTTTTTTTTGTTTGCTACATGTATAATTAGAATTGAAGCACAACTTTTTAATTCATTAGAAAAGGATCTTTAACTTGGCGTTGAGTACCTTTTTAAGAGTTATAAGTGTAAATCGTAAAGTTAAAATAAAAAAAAATCTTAAAACAAAGCTTTATTTTAGATGTCAAAAAGAATTTGCGGCTCTCCATATTTTATTTTCCGTAGTTCACAGGTCTAAATGTATCTTTGAGTGCAGAAGGTTACCGACCCCTGTTTTAGTCCAATTAGATTTGTACATCTTGGATCCAGTGTTTGGTCTCCGAGCTACAAGGACCTCAAACCCGTGGACTTCTGTGTGTGGGTCTCAGTTGAACGATATACTAACATCCTCCAACACCAAATCCGAGAATATGTACAAGATCTTTGAAGAATTCCGGAATCTGTCTAAAGAGACTCTCATCAAGTCAACTTCTCCAATTTCTGAGGTCGAGTCCTTTATTGACGCCAAAGACGATTATAGTGAATAATAATAATTTATTTTGATGACCCTTTCATTTGGCATTGAAACAGTTAATATCAAATGATTAGTCTAGGAAAAAATCTATTTAAAAGATAATCGTGGTTGTTTTTAAATATAGGTCGATCCCTGTATATATCGGGTGGTCCATTAGAATGGGAAACCATTGAATTATAAACCTCAACAAGATATAATTTAAGCATTAACTATAGATTTCAAGAAAATTTATTCCATATAGCGATAAATGTTTAAGATTTCTTAATTATTCATGTAGAGCTAACCTTTGTGGCAATGAGGGCAAAAGGCCTGAGGCCCATTGCGGATGTAGTTCTCTAACATGGCGTACCATTACTAGGTAATAGTGGCTTTGAGAGCCTCGGTATTTGTATGATACCTTTCTTCCTCTCCACTGTTTTGGACTTCTGGCGGTATCTAAAAGCAAAGGTTTGTTTTCTTGTGTGACTAATTGTCTATGCATTAATATTTCGAAATATGAATTAATTTCAATTACTCAACCTTCATTAATCATTGAATTAGTAAGTGTTCAGATTTCAGTGGAGCACCCGGTAAACTTCCTCAGACGAAGATACATTTAAACGGGAAGCAAAAAGTCAATATTTGCCCTCTTAAATTCAATTTTTTTTATTAGCTAGCGTGTGTGTCTGTATGTATTCACCAAATATATAAAATATATTTCCATATTAAAAAAGTCACGACATCTTGTGCATAATTCCATTCTTCAAAGAGATGATAAAAAAAAGTATTCAGTTAATGTTGTTGTTGAAGATGCGTGGTCACGTATATCTCAATGCATATTCCTCACAAGAAGGGACTTGTTATGTTTATTGCAAAGTTTGAATTACAGTTTTAAAAACTAGCCAACAGACTCTTTCGTTTCCCGTTTGATTTTTTGACTGCTTCAAAACACTTTTCCTACAAAGGAGGATCGAAAAATTGACTTTAGTAATGTTTAAGACTGTATACATTAGAGATTAGTAAGCTTGCTAATTGCACCTTTAAAATTAGTTTGAGAGTTCACTAACTGGGACGTAAAGCAGGATTATATGGTTGGGGTTTTAACGTATTTTTTTTATTTTTTGATAAAAAATGGAAAAGTTAAACTTCAAATATTAAAAAAAAAATAAGGAATTGAAGGAAACAAAGAAAGTTGAAAAAACACGTCTTATCTTCCAAATGAATCCTTTATTTCTAATAACGATTTATTTTATAAGAACTATGAGTCAACTCTCATTAAAAGAATGTAATATTAATCCTAGAAGAAATTCAAACTTATGAAAAGTTTTGTTAGAACAAGAGGAGAGGATATCAAGCCAGTTCTGACAAATCATCTTTGATAAAAATCTATATTTGGTATTAGTCATTCCAGTCGATAGAGAAGGAGTTGATGATTATAACGGATCCACGAAGGGGGTTAGTAATCAATTCACTTGATTTTTTTATTGATGTATTTGTAAGCATGCAAGAAGTGTTAGGGCGTCCGCAGAGTGTGGATTGGAGTGGCGGTAGTCCGCCTTAATCAATGAATTTTTATCTTTATCACACCAAAATTATCGGTTAGACGAAATTGTAAATTTAAAGTCCATAAAAATAACGAGTATTCATCGAGTAACAAGTATTTAAGCGAGTAACGAGTATTCATCGAGTAACAAGTATTCAAGCTAGTAACGAGTATTAATCAAGTAACAAGTATTCAAGCGAGTAAAGAGTATACCTCGTAATTCTTCAGGTGATTTTTTTAGAAACTCGACAATCCTCGATTATCAAAATTCAGCTTTCAACACATCACTACTAAAAGTCAAAACATACAAAAACTTATTTTTTTATTTACCTTGTGCATAAATGCGTCCGCCGGGGCTTGGGCTGAAGGGACCGTACCCTCCCACACCCCAAATTAAGATTTTTTTTTTCTTATTACAAGAAAATTTGATATTTGAATTTTTTTTTAATAAATTTAATTTTTCAAATAAGTTTAACAATTTAAATTTTTCCAAATTTTTGAAAAAATTTTACTAAAAAATCAATATTTGATTTTTTTTTTTTTTATTTAATTTAAAATTTTTTTCCAAATTATATAATTTTTTGTAAATTACTGTGGATTTTGAATTTTTTTTTCAAAATATAATATTGAAATTTTTTCAAAAAATTTAATTTTTTGTGAATAGCTGTGGATTTTTTAAATATTTTAACAAAACATTTATTTTTTTATAAATAGCTGTGGTTTTTTTAAATCTTTTTTTCAATAAATATAATATTAGAATTTTTATGTAAACAGCTGTGGATTTTTGTATTTTTTCCCCAATAAATTTAATATTTGAAATTATTTTCCAAAAATTTATTTTTTTATGAACAGCTGGGGATTTTTGAAATTGTTTTTCAATAAATTTAATATTTGATTTTTTTTTCAAAATATATAATTTTTTATGAACAGCTGTCCATTTTGAATTTTTTTTCCCGCAAAAATTAATTTTTTGAGAAGAGCTATGGATTTTTGAAATTATCAATGGAAAATTTTTTCAGCAACCCTCCACCCAAAAAATATATCTTTCTAGGGACGCCCATGGTGCAAGACGCTGTATATTCAGAAACAAGTATATATAGCATATTTTCTTAAAATTTGGTTGTTTATACCACTTCCAAGATGGCATAAACTACTATGAAGGCACGTCAAAATGAGTTCAAAAGAGAAGAATGATTAAGCAAAAATATTGTGTCCATGGATTTGATGCTTTCTCTCATTTAGAGTCCTTTTTATATCAGATAATTTGTGGTAAAAAGTAATGTTTCTTTTATATTATTTGTAAAAGCCAGTAAGTTCTTGTCAAACAATCATTTTGTGAAGTGTATTTGCGATGTAAATATATTATTTGCCGATATAATTAGAAATTATATCCTAATATAATTTGTTTCAGTAAAGTTTAGTTAAATAATGGACGGTTTGGCAAATCATCCATGTTTATATTTCTGTAGGAATAGATGACTGTTATAATGTCATGTCTTATAATTGTCCAGATTAAAAATGCTATTAAATGGCAAAAAAAAAAAAAAACTTCCAATAATGTGCACATTGATGGTTTTTCAATGGTTTAAAGCAATGGTTCTCAAATGAAGGTTGTGATTTTGAAAGAATATTTCACAAATGGTAAATAACTCAGGGTGGGCTGGAGGGGAGAGGCTGAAGCCCCCTTCCCACCCCACAAAAAAATAAAGGTATTTTTGTTTTTTTCCAAAAAATTTCTATTTAATTTTTTTTTTTAAATTTAATTTAACTTTTTGTGAATTGTGATTTTTAAATTTTTCACCAAAAATTTAATGTTAGAAAATTAATTGTTTCTAAACAGGTGGCTATTTTTAAAAAAAATCCCAGAAAATTTTATATTAGAAATTTAACTCGAAAATTTTTTCAAAAAATTTAATTTTTTGTGAATATCTGTGGATTTTTGACTTTTTTCCCCGAAAATTTAATTTTTTATATATAGGTAAATTTTTTTCAAAAAATTTAATATTTTGAATTAAAATTTTAAAATTTTTTCCATAATAATTTAGCTTTTGATTTTTTTTTTCAAATAAATTTCAGCACCCCTCCTCCTCAAACAATATATATAATCCTTGGCACGCCCCTGGAATCCCAGCTAAAAGTCCTTGAAATGATTAAGAATGATAATTAAAGCATTAACATTCATATTTGACAAAAAAATCCAAAAAGACATGATACTAATTATTCATATCAAATAAAGCTAACAATAAGGAATCAAGACATATATTCTGCTTATAGTATAATATATATACTCATAACTCAAAAGAAAGCATAGAAAGAAAGGGACTGATAAGAACCCAAGAAGAATAACAAGAACATCTTCCGAGAAGATAAAAAGTAAAGAATGAATGTAAGATATGTAAGACAAAAAATGGTAACAGTACAAAAGAAAATGTCCAACTTTTCTTTGAGTGTATCTCAAATATTCGCAATTTCCTTCCTCCATATTCATTGAATGCATTTACTAGGCGTATCGGCACGTCATATATTAGGGCGGAGCTAAATTTTTACTTTTGGAAATGTTTATGCATGTGAAACGGGTTGGGAATTTTGTAGAGAAAAAAACCAGTTTAATTATTATAAACAAACAAAGAACCCGCTTGGTGTGATTCTTATTTCCTTTTTTTCATTCTTCAACACAGTGGTTCTCAGCCTATGTGCAGGGTTGATCATATCTAGTGTAGCACATTTTATTAATTTCAATTCGAAATGACAATGCTGCAAAATCACGGAGGAGTAAACAAGGCATCTTATTTCGGGACAGAGGAATCGGGATACGGTTGGAAAGAGCAAAGAAGATTCTAAATTTTCTTAAGATAAAAAAAAAAAAAAAATGAGCACAGTTTTGCTCTTCTCTGATGAAAAACTTTTCACCATTGATGCTAACTGTGAATTAGCAGAACAGCCGCAGACAATGTTTCAGCTTCAGTGAGACAATATTTCATCAGAACAAAAAATCCATCCAGAACCATGGTTTGTGGCGTAGTGGAGTCGACCCTCCCATTTGTGAGGAGAGGAATGAGCAACTCAATGCAGATGCTTATATCGACCTTCATGATAAGAAAATGCTACTTCCTTGGGCTAGAAAAAAGTTAAGGGACAACTTTGTTTTCACCCAGGACACTCCGTGTCACATCGCCGCCAAGATACATCTTTCCTGATATATAACTTTCCGGACTTTTAGGGTACCTCACCATGTGGTCACCCTCCTCTCAAGATGCACAAACCCCTTGGACTACTCTATCTAAACAAGTGTGGAGAAGAGAGTTAATGCTACTCCTTACAAGAGTATCCAGAGGCTTCCATCAAGAAAGAGTATGCCAACCACGTTCCTCACTACATAGTCAAGGCATGCAAAGGACTTAGGCCCTCGTATACAGGCAATTATTAGAAATGAAGGCTCACACATTGAATAAAAGTTGTGTCAAGACCTATTTTCAGATGGTTGCATATAAAATAAATGTCCTCATAAAACCTTTTGCTTAAGTTTTAACATTCAAAAATTGACAAAATAAAATGTGAACCGAGTACATAGAGTGGCGACAATCAGTACTTGATCCCTTGCCAATTTTATAAGTTTGTCCATGGACAAAGAAAAGAACTGACTATAATTTTAATGGTAGGTTTATTTTTACAATGCAGAGGATAAAGGGCAAAGAACACCATCCTCACCGTCAAACATGGCGTTGGAAATATGATGTTTTGGGAGTGTTTAACTAATAGGGCAATGTACACCTTTCCCGCATCGAATGAAAGATGGAAGGCATCTTCCCCTCCCCAAACACACACATCGAAGAAAAGTCTTGGCAGCGGCCTCTCCTATCATCTCAACATTTTGTTAATAACTAAAATAAACTACACCCTAATATGACTTGTTTGTAAGTAGATACAACATATATCAATAATAGAACATTTCCATTCCTTACACGTCTTTGAAATAAGTGAGTTTCCCCCCTCGATGACTATGGGCAATGACATTATTCAACTAGATGATGTTCTCTCGTTTAAGTACATAAATCAAACCAGTCAAAAAGAAGAAAAAATATATGCTAGGGGCGTCCGCAGGGTGTGTGTTGGAAGGGGTATAGGCCCCCTCCCCCAAATTTCTACAAAATGTTCAAATTTCTCTTCCAAAAATTTAATTTTCTGTGAATATCCATGGACTTTTATTTTTTTTTTCAAAAAAATTTAATATTTGTAATTTAATTTTTTTTTTCTTTCAAAGATACTTGTTTTTTGAAATTGGTAATACTTTGGAGACCCCTGCGGACGCCCCTGAATACTGTTATATAGAGTGTTTTACATGTGACATTATTCGTCGAGAGAGGCCCGTGACAACAAGAAGGGGAGTTGTAAACAATATGACAATTAGGGGAGGACATTTAAAGTTTTTAAGCCTAATAAAATCCCGGCATCCCCAGTGCCCAGTATCCCAGCTAGCAATGCCGGGGTTCGGTCTGGAAATCCTGGACTGGTTTGGGATAGATATGTTTTTTGTTTAGGACTGGACTAAAGCTTTAAACCAAGTAGGAAAACGTGTAACCAAGCACCTGATCAATAGCTGAAATGGTCTGTTGCATAGAAACTTTTTTTCACATTCACAAGTTTCTGAACATGATTTACGCACTCGTAGCCGAGAAAGAACCCTACCAACAATCTCTCACAGCAACGTTATCCTTTACAAGGATGCCATTGACTATCCACAATATTAGGTAAAGAATGGCTAGTGATTATGCTATACCCAACATAATAATTTAAACTTTAGAGATGTCCAGGAATTGTGATTGTATAGACTTTAGAGCACGTTTAAAATTTGTGAAGTAAACTTATAAATTAGTTAACTTAATTTTATAAATAAGTTTTATTTACATTAATTAGATTAAATTTCGTAGCAGGAGTCGGAGGCACTATACATTTTCTAACTCCTGACTCTCAATCCACAGCCCTGCTTAGGACAGTGTTTCCAGAGACGTCTGCAGGATTATATTTGGAGAGGGGGTTTGATTTATGGCTTTTTTTTTTCAAAAATTAAATTTCAAAATAACAAATATTTTGAAATATATTTAATTAATAAAAATATACATATTTGCACAACATTTTGATCGTTTTAAGTGTGAATTATGAAGAGGTATATTTACGCACCTGTAGCACTATATGTAGAGATTAGTTTACCTACTCACATAAAAAGACGCTCATTAATAAGAAGTTTTACCTGTGTTGCTACATGAACCAATGTAAAGGGGAAAAACACACGTGGATGTTTGTGAAAAATAAAAATTATATTTATTTATTTTTAGTGATGTTTTTTAAGGACTAAACGATAATGATGATGAAAATAATACGTGCTGTAAAATACAGAAAAATTGTATCCCAGATGTGTTTTTTACATATTTAGATCCCCCCCCAAAAAAAAATAAACATGTGTAAAGTAGTTGGAGGATATTTGTATATTTTAACCCTCCCTCCATCTTCTCCTTCGCGTAGGATGATGATTATCTCATTTTTTTTTGTGTGTTTGAGGAATATTACTTGAAGACATCCATAAACAACCAACCAAGTAACCAGATACGAGCATATTTATAGTTTGAGAACTAATATAAATCTATTTACGTGTATTTTTTGTGATTTAAGACACAAGAAATCTACGAGAAAATGAATTATTTTCTATAACATATCATATCAATTAATATTGAACTAAAAACAAGAAAAGAAGAATATCTCATTTGATTTTTTTACTTTATAAACAGCAAACTGCCCAATATTTCATTGAGATATTTGAGTCAATTACATGTTTTGTATTCAAATGACTGGGATGAGTGTAGATAGCCTATGGTTTGAAGTCGTTATGAGATTAAAGAGACTTATATTCGGCCTGATATGTTCCTTTAAATAAAATTCCTCAGTCTTGTTTTAATGATCCATTTTGTGTCATTAAAAGTGGAATTTGCAACTTACTCAAAGGTTAAAATAAGATTAATTTGTTGATAGAAATTCTCACTATAATTTAAAACCTTTATATGCCTCCAATATGAACCCTTTCAAATAAAACAAATCAATATATTAGGATGGGGAACAAAGTAATTTCGTATTTCCCGCACTTTTTTTAACTATCCATATCTTGTCAATTATGGGTCACATCATATCAAACGATAAAGTGTTGGTAAGGTGTGAGTATGTACAAAAAACGGGATTTTGACAGTAGTGCGCTTGGCCGGTTCAGTCGTGGATGATCGTGCGTCGAGTATGGAGATCTCACAGGAAGAAAAACGCCATATTCAAAAACCTCAGGTACTTTTCTGTGAATCCCTCCTAAATCAAAACAAAATCGATTCAATTCCGGAGTAAATTGTGACTGGAGATGAAAAATGGATCACTTACGTCAATGTCAAGTGATAAAGATGGCGGTCAAACCATGATTGACTGCTCGGAAGATAATTCTGTGTGTTTGGTGGAATGGGTAGCTTTTGTGAATAACTCGACCGTTTGAAGCTGGCGATCTTACAAAAGCGGGCAGCATTGGTGAATAGGATAAAAAAAGACATCATCAAGACAACGCCAGGTTGCAGATATACTTGAATTCCTTCCAGAATCTCCTGGATCTCGGATGGGAAGTCCACCCTACAGTCCGGATCTGGCAAGTAACTAACCACTTGTGCCTGTCTATGGACAACCAGCTTGGTGATACACATCTGGCCTCAATAGAGGCCTGTGAAAGTTGGTTGTCCAAGTTTATTGTCAATAGGGAAACGAGAAGGGTACTATCAAGTGTGGATTCTCGCTTTCAACATGTTATCAGACTGAATGGGGCGTACTTGGATTAAATTGGATGATTGTAACACTTCATATAAAGCCAAAAATACAAAAATACTTCTCCTTCCAGCCTATTATTTATATAGATAGTATATGAAAATACTAAAATATGTAGTGATTTTTTTTTTTTTTTGAATAACATAAATTATTTTTTTCTTTCTATCGATTTTTTTTCCCTGACTTTATTCTATATTTTCATAAGTAGGCAGCAGATCCATCTAATTACCATTAATAGTTCATTATTTTCTTTGAGTTTCTATCTTCCTTCTCTACAAAAACGACTAATACAATCATTAATGATAGACAAAATGCCAAAAAATATGTACATATACTTAAAAAACACAGTAATTATCCAAAAAAAAATATATATATACTATAATAAGTTTTGGCTCCCACTTGACAAAAAAAAAAAAAAAAAATCCCAAAATTATTTATTTAATAAGAACAAATGGGAATGTGAACAGTTTGAACATTTATATATTATCAATTATTCCAGTGCTATTTTTATTGTAGCTCTGCAACTCGTGATGGATTTTGGGTCTACATCAAACCCACAAAATTGGTTACGGCTATATATAATTGTTAATAATTGTCCAAAGACCTAAAATTTGGTGTTTATACGAAATAATCGATATATTTGAATCCAGACACGATCATTTATAAAAACCGTATTTAAAAAAGTAAAATTGTGATTCATGAAAGAAAGTCTTGACGAGTTTATTCCTAGTCAATTAGTTGAATTTAAAATAGAAGCATAAAAATACGTAGAACCGAGAAAAAGAATATCAAGAAGAAAAAGAGGCAACCCTTTTGCGCAAAATAAAAGTCCAAAAATGAGTTAGGAGCAGGAGGGACTTGTACCCCTGGATTTACCCTTGGATGTAGTATTACAAGGTCTATAAATGGTGAGTCATCCGCAGTGACTCCGCCATGTCCTACCTCCCAATAACAACAAAACCATGATAACGGCACTGGGAAGTGGGTTCATTCCTCCCAAAAAAAGAATCGTTGTCAGCTTAACAAGGAGAACTTCTTCAAACTCAACCAATTAGAGTTCTGAACACTGATGCGAGGAAAATAAACCGAAAAAACTTATAACTTACAACTTCAAAATACAGTAAACATTTTCATATTAGTGAGGTGACATAAAGCTCTACAGACTGGTGTAGATACATTGGGAAAATCTTTAAAGGCTTATCTCGAACAAACTAGATGGGATACAACCTTTTTTGTTTATTTATTTATTTGAAAGCTGCATTGACTAATTCATAATGAGTCCACATTTCTTGATAATCTCAGCCACACGGTGTCAGAAGCTTTGAACGGCTTGGATGACCTCTTGCAGATCCAGTGGACTTCTTCAAGACGAAAAGTACTTGGCACAGACTTCCTGATCGACCCTTCCCAAAAATAGAGATCGAGTGGGTTCAGGTACGGGCTGTTTGCAGGCCAAAAATCCTTTCTCCAAAAGTGAGAACATTTTGTGGCAAAGGGATCCTACTCTTATTTTACCCTTGTGGACCGGTCTACTACAGTCTTGTTGGAAGGGGTATATTCTTTCTAGGCCTACTTTATCTTTCCAGGAATGTAAATTAAAAGTGCAAAAACTTATGAAATAGTTTTTGTGATTGTTGAACTGGGGATTGTTTGAGAGGTCGTCAAAGATGGAGGCTAACATGTTTTACAATTTTTCTTCCAACAAGGGTAAAACGCAAGGTAAACCGTTGAAAATGTGAGTAGTGTTTATGGCCTTGATACTGTAAAAAGCAATAACGCACAATTTATGTTTTGTGAATTCCCTTCCGATAATTTTGATTTCAAAGATGTTCCACTCTCTGGAAAGGCAATTATCGAAAAGGTAGATAAAATAATGGAAATCGTCGACTCCAACCGTTATGTAAGGACTGCTTTGACTGCCTAGGAGTTGAACATAAATGGAAGAAAAAAAAAACTAAGTTTTCTATTAATGAATAAATTTTTGACACTTTTGATAAAAATTAATAGGTGCGTAAAAAGTTCTGATCGTTTTTTTTTTGCCTTTATTTTGACAATAAAATGAGCATGGCTAGGATCATCCGATTTCGATGATTCCAACCGGTTTTCTGACAAATCCTCATTTCCTCGTATTGGAATAAGAGATCACATTCCGGTCCAACTCGACAATTTATATTATTATAACGACATTTTCGACGTTCATATTAGCAGAGTGGTATCGTTGGAGCCACAGCTTTGCTGTTGCATTCGATACTGCATTGGTCCCATAAACAGCACAATTTTTCTTGGATGCCTTACCCGCCTTTTCACCTTGTGTCGGAGTGATTCTGAAGAATTTATAGAATTGTCTCTTTTTTTAATTTTGGAACACTGTATTACACATCTGGGTTCACTAAACACAGAACCGTTTTAAGTGCACGCTTAACTTTTAAGCAAGCTTTAGGCTTTTTGCTTTTTTTTTTTGATGCAATGAATTAATAGTGAGATATAGTTCACATAATACATCTAACTAAAAACGCTCAGAACTTTTTAATTAACCAAATATTATTTCATAATTAGTATTATGTGGCAAATTTTTTATGTAAAATGTTCACAGCTTAATCTTTTCTCTCATGAATTAAAAACTAGTGAAATGTAAATCCCCCAAAAAAAAAAAAAAAAAAAGATTCTATAATGTATATAAAGTACTAATGAAATATAAAATTTAAGTTTGAAATGTATTTATTACTAATTAAGAATCCTACCAACAATTTCATTTCATAGTACACTATTTTGAATATATTATTCTACAATTACACACCATTTTCCAGACAGAATTAAATAAAGGCTATTAAAACTGAAAGGATTAAAACAATCATGAAGCAAGCAAGTAAACTCCGGGATTTCCCATGCTAAAATGTATGAATATTTATCCTTAAACACACCCGATAATTCATGCAGATCATTTAAAAAATAGATATTATCTAAAGTGGTGCTCATAGGCAACGTTATGAGAGAAAGAATCAATTATCCATAAATACATAGTACACTCGTAATTTAAATAGATCAAAATGATAACGTGTGATAAGATCTGTTTATATCTAATTGGTAATTAGAATGACTTTTGTTGTGATAACACAAGGCGTTATAAGACATACAAATTGTAGCCTGAAGTCAAAAAGTGTGTGTTTTTCCTCCTTTTAATTCTTATGTAGAATAAATTAAAGAAGCAAGTAAGAATATAATATGTTCACATTTTATTGTAATTTAATGTATATTTAATATGTATATGTGCAATAATCTTAATAAATATCTTTAATATATCTTATTTGGTTCAATCAACCATTGATATTTTTATGAAAAAATTCCATGGACCGGTCCAAAGGACAGGACTAGACAAGACCGAATAAATAAGGACCGATACAACGCTATACTTATTATGATTTTGATTAATTTTTCGTTTATTTTTCTATCCAAAATTATCGTGAAGAAAATCAAGAAGGACTGAAGATAAAACCCTTAACAATTTATTATTAGTGTTCAAATATAATCCAAATTCTCACAAAAAGTATTTCCAGGATCTTCTTCTACAAATAAATAAATATATTTCATATCCAAATACTTCTAAAGACTCGTAGCAGAATACTTTGAGGTCATAAAAAGGAATGCACCTTTTTGTTAAAAGAAAGTGCATTTTAAATTATGTCACAATGAATAAGCAATAGACTCGGTATGAAAGTTGCAATTGTATTTTGCAAAGAAATAAATTAAGCCCTTAACAGTCACCCCTTCCTTATACGTACAGTTACTGAGATACACTGGAAGAGAGATGTCTAACTCTGTTTGATCTTAATGGAATATAAGACGTAAAATATATATATATTTATTTTTTTTTGCTGATGAGAAAGACAATTTTACATACAATGGAACGTCAACACTAAACAAGCTACAATGAAATGACTCTACTTAAAAATGAGTTTGAATTACATTTGTGTTATTCCACGATTTATCGTCAGTATTTGTCAAAAAACTATCTCCTGGATAACCCTTCGAGTGTGCCACAATTAGCCAATAAAAAAAATGAAAAGTTCACAAATTTTATATGAAAGGGCCCATATCTGGACCAAATTAAGCCTCTTAAATCAAGTACAGTACAATTCTTGGGTATATTAACAGATCCCACAGATTTGTATACAAAGCCTAGCATTGGCCGAAATATGTCTATAAAATATTGGACTGTATCTACAAATGAGTAATTGTACCCGGCATTGACAGGAGTTATTAGGCGTCGTCGAACAGACACACCTTGCTTTTAATTTTTTATAAAATAACTTTCCCATACATCTTTAGTCTTACTCTCCGTTTTCCATGAGCACATTTATACTTATTTACTCAATATTTGGATGTTCTCTCCCCAAGAATGAAAAAATACCCATAAAATATTGAGAGAGAAGAAATATTACGCGTATAGCCAGCGAGTACTTTGGTCTCTTGAGTCCTACAAGGCTAAGCCTTGGCTACACACACTCGTTGTACATGTTAGTTATCCAATCATCTTGACAAAAAACTCCTGCAATATTTCATTAACATGGCTACATTAATTTACAGCAATTGGCAAAAGTTTAAACCACCTATGATATTTCACCCAATTCAATAATAATCGTTTACATCACGTATTATAAAAGTATGGTACGTATCATGTTCCACTTGATCTAAAGACTGTTTTTATCAACCTGTTGCCAAATGACGCTTGGAGGAGAAGATTATGGCTGCATATTAGCTGTAATTAATATTCTTCATACATGGGGAAAAAAAAACCTACTTGTTTTGATGTTCAAAGGACTAAGCTAGAAACGTGACACAAAGAAGACTTTTCTGAGAGCAAAAAAAAATCCGCAAAGATGTACTTTAGCAAGACAGCAGTTCACACTGCCATGAATAATTTTCCAAAATATGGGATCTATACGGACAAAAAGAGAACAGGGCCCCAAAGGAAAATGTAGACGAGAGATGATACTATCATGAAGTTGACTATTTCAAGATTCAATTTGATTCAAAAAGGGTTCAGCACTATTTTAGGTTGTTTAATTAAACTGGTCATATTTTATTTTATTTTTGAAATATATTCCTTTTCAGCTAAAAATAAGAGAATATGGGGTCTTAAATTTTTGAAATGACTGTATTGGTTACATTAAAAAGGACTGGCCTGAATACAGAAACACATACTTTTATAAAGGGGGTGGAATCAAAACTCTGTTAATATTCATCTTAAGGAGTTGATTTAAAATGGTTTTGAAAGTTCTAAAACACAGTTTTTCTTTATGGTCCTGAAGTTTACGCAAACTGAAAAATAGAGATATAAAAGAACAAAAAAGAAAACGTGTGCTCGGCACGGAAGTGGCTTCAAAAACGCCTACAGACATTGTTGACGTTTCCTAGACCAGAGTTTACAACATCAGGAAAGTTTTGAGGGCGAAATTGACCGATTTATGTCCCTCTAACTTCTGACCCAGAAATAGGCCGATCGTAATCTAATGAATTATGCTGTGTTAAGTGTTTTTTAGTCAAAGACCAATAGGATCTCTCACCCCAGTGGGAAGTCTCTGAAGTCCGTCATCACCATGGAGTGGGATAGCATTAATGGCTAGATCATCATGAACGGATGTTTCAACTTCAAACCTCGTGTGGTGGTTGTGATTGAAAAAAAATAGAGGATACATAGGATAAACAATTGGCCTCCCAGCTGCAAATTCGTCAATCCAGACCTTGAGCTGATATTAAAAGAAGTTTGCAAACTCAATCATGTCTCGTCCGGTGCGGATCGTAGCGAGGACACTCTGCCTTTTCTACTATTGTGGAATAAATATTAGATTGATTGAAGTCATTCTTTTTTAACTGACGCCAAACACTTCCAGCTAGCCGCCAAAACAACAAACAACGTACAACCTGGGCATATGATCTAAGTTCGTTGTTAAACAGCGTCCACACGTTGTATATATCAGTTGTAATAAAATTATTATATGCTGATTTGTTATATTGAAAAGGGTCGTATACTGGGATATTATAAGTTTCATACATCAGGTAAGCCTTTAAATCATAGCTACAATTCTGAGGTATCTTAATTCTTCCCAGTAATTTGGATAATAACCCTATAATTGACTCAAATATACCCAGGATAAATTGGACGGTATGTATAAGGAGTGGGAAAAAGTAATGGCGTATTTTTCCACCCCTTTTTATCTAACAAAGTATATCCTTGGTTGCATCGGATCATACCATAAGAGGTTGTTAAGGTCTGAGTATGTACCACAAACACTTTTTAAACAGTATTGTACTTTGACGGTTCAGTCGTGAATTATCGATCGTTGAGTATGGAGGTATCAAAGGAAGAAATTTGCTTGCCACATTTTACATTTTTACTACTCGAAAGCGACAAAGAAAATTTACAATGTATACGGGGCCACGACTCTTTCGCTTTGTATTGCACAACAGTGGTTTAAGTGATTTATCCCCCCCACCTCAATTCTGCCCTCTAATGTGAACTACTCAACCGTTTGAAGATGAGCATCAACTGAAGCAGCCAGTGAATAGGAGACAACAAGAGCCCATCAAGACAACGCCAGACAACAGCACACATATTTGATGATGCGCACGAAGCTCCCGGAGCTCAAATGGGAAGTTCTTATGCATCGACTCTACCATTCGTACCTGGAACCAAGTGACTACCATCTGTTTTATGGCCAACGGGGATGGGGGTACAAATTTGGCCTCAATAGAGCCCTGTGAAAATTGTTTGAGCGGGTTTTTTTGTCAATAGACAAAGGCTTCAAATGCATTATGAAGTTGGATACTCGTTGGCCATAACTTATCAAACAGGATGGGGCATACTAGGCTTAAATTGGAGGAGTTTAACACTTTTTAATTAGCAAAGAAATAAAGCAAAAAATACACTTGTATAAAGAAATAGTTGCGATTTTTGTCTTTTCACATTTTTTGTTCACAATTGTTTGTAGATTGACACACCACAACTGTTATGAGGGAAGTAAAAGTACGTAATTGAAGGGCGGACTGTTAATATACAACTTTTTTAGTAGACTGGGAGTGTTTAATCATCGATGAGGGAGGATTCTTTCTTTCTTTCATCATCATCAACAAATTGCATATTTAATGAAAGTATTAGAGAGTGTGCAAATAATAATCAAAATTTTGCAAAATATATATATATGTATATATAATTGTAAGGTATAATAAAACTTTTCTACACTATCTACATCACCTCACTATCTTCCTTTCTATCTCTTTTCAGCTAATAGGTTCCGGTAAAAAAAAAAAAAAAAAAAAAAAAAAAAAAGTAAGTCATTAACTCATTTTCCAATACTTGTATGTACATTGCAAATAATCTCATTTCCATTTATTTTATTCTACATCTTTACCACTTCAATTAAAAATGTAGAAGATATACAATATTGAACTAAAAATCGATAATTCAATAATTATATGTGCTATAAATGTACTTAATATCGAGGTGTATTCAAAAAGTAAGAAGACTTTTCAATGTGTGTTTTTTTTCTTCTTTTTATGTTAGTAAACTCACTACAAACATATATTTACTGTTTCCGCTTAATCAAAAGTGGTTTAGTTTTGTTTATGAGGGGCATAACGGTTGGAAGTATTTTGGGGATTCCTTGACTTTTTGCTATATTAAAAAACAAGGATCAAAGAATTCCACACAAATTTTGAGTAAAATTGAAATTAAGTGCTCCAAAACACTTTCAATGCCCATAATGACATACAATGAAACTACACGGAGCAATTAAAAATGTTTACTAGTGGTACAAACACTTCAGGCCAGAAGGCCGGGAAGATACCAAATACGATTCTCAGACTGGACGTCCAAGCAACATAAAAACAGATGAAAACTTTAAAACAGTGACGAAAATTACTATCAGAGAACTTGTTGAGGATATTGACATATCGATTGACTCGTCCCATAATTGTTTTATTAATGTTTTGGGCATGAGAGGAGTGTATCCGAAGTTTGTTTCGAAACTGCTTAACTATGACCAAAAGAATTTTCGCATGAGCATTGCTCATGGCCTGTTGACAGACGTCAATGATGATCCTGGTTTTCTCAAAAGGATCATAACTGGTGACAAATCAAGAGTATATCGTTAGGGTTGTAAACCAATGCCCCATCGTCCTAATGGAAGAGCACAACGGAGATAAAAAATCGCCGAGCAAACAAAATACTTTTAACAGTTGTGTAGCTGAAAGAGTTAATATATGTTTGTGGGATTGTACTTACATAAAAAGGTAAAAAATAAATAAAAAGTAGAGTATATCAAATGTACATTATCCGCGAAATAGGAAAAGTTACTTTATTTTTGAACACGCCAAGCCTCGTATAATAGGGATGTTGGACCAGTTGGTTTTTTAATAGAGTTTGGAGCCGTGTAGTTTCTCAAACTTTTCTCAGTCAGAACAACTTTCAAATGGGCTGCCCAGGTTAACAAATAACTAGATTGGGGAATTGGTAGAGTGCAAACCTTCCCTTCAAATCAAAATTAGTGGTGTATCTTAATTTGTTCCAAAGTAATCGTTCATTAAAAATTTTTACCGATGCGGACAAGAAAAATTAATTTTTGTAAATATTTTATAGCCACCATCTAAGATAACAGCATCAACAAGAGGGATGGAACAACAGTTCCAAGTCTCACAAAATAATTTAGAAAATACTTTGAAATTATGTACATCTTTATAACGAAGGGATATACTTTAATCTGCTTATACTTTTTGAAATTTTGTCAACTTCTAATAAATATTTTGAATGTCTCTAGGGTTGTTTTCTTTTCTAATTGTGTTTAAATCCTAAAATAAGTTTAAGATATAAAATTGCCCAAATTTCCGAAGAAAAGTAACTTAAATTTGAGATGCCACCCTGAGAGCTATGATAAAAAGCTAACCGGATATTGAAAGGAGTTTTTATTCTCGATAAAGTACTGGCCAGTGGATTTCAGTTTATAAAGAATCAAAATTGAGGTATTAAGATATTTAAATATTCTACTTTTGACTTCATGTTTATAATCCTCACACATCAAAATAGTATCAAAGTATCAAATTTCAAGAGGTAAGTTCTTTTGGATCCAAAAATATATTAGAAACAAAAGCGTCCATACATTAGACGCTAAAGTAACACTTGACAATTTTGGTACAAAAAGGGACTCGAACGAGTGACATTAACGACTGAGAATGATTGGTTGAAAATCAACACACTTGAGCCCTTCTTCTTCTCCAACGTTTTGGCTTTGCTGAAGGTGTAGACGGTGGTTTCTGGAGACCTCCAACTGCTTGGAGTGGGCTTATGGAAAATTTGTCACTCACGTTCAATTGTCATTTTCTTGGCTTGAAAGTAAGCTTGTTTTGTTTTGTAACTAATTGTTCATGCTTTCCTATATAGAAATATGAATAAATTTTAATCACTCAACCTTCATTAATTATTTAATTAATAAGTGTAAGTGTTCAGATTTCAATGGACCATATCCAGTACTTATGAATTTAAGCTTTTGATCCAAAAATAGTCCAAATCTGAGAGGCACATGCCCTGTACGATTTGACAAGAAAATACTATGTACCCAAATTTTGACTATTTATTTGAGTTATAAGTACACAAGTAAGAAAGAATTTAAGAATGTGACGAGATATCTGAAAATTCAAGTTATCCAACTATACATGACGTGTTTTCAAGTTATTTAATGTAACTATTATTATCATATAATTTGATTACTATGGCCTACCTTCATGTCACGTAATAGACTACATATGAATCTATAACATATAACAAGAATATCTTACAATTGTCAGCAAAAAAAACAACTAAAAAAATAGTTTAGTTGATTCAGCAAGTTGGTCGACAAATAAAGATATACATATACTTGTGTGTAAATGAAAGCAGATCTATTTATAAAAATAATAAGTCTTGAGAGAGAATATTAAATGAAAACTCAAGATTCCCCGAAAAACTTAATCTTATATTAACTTAATAGGATCTTCTTTGCTTTCTTCTACTTTATACTGATTAAAGGCACAATGGATTCATTAGAAAATTGCATGGGTTGAATTTTAATACTCTTCCATAATAACAAATCCTAACAGTGTCTTAGTGTTTAGTGTATTTGAGGGATTCCAAACTTTTTCTAGTGAGTTACCACTTTTAAAAAATTGGTTTAACCCAAGTCTCCCCCCTACCCGTACAAAACATTTTTAGATTCATGACAGGGACGTCCATATGATTATATTTTGGAACGGGTCTTGGTTTATTATAATTTTTTACTTTTAAAGATATCTAAAAATATTTTTTTTTTCCCCAAAAATTCTAAAATAAAACTTTTTGAAAGAAAATTCTAAAATTCATAGCTATTCACGCAAAAAGAATTTTTTTGGTTAAAAAATTTCAAAAACCCATATTATTTTTCAAAAAACTAAAATTCTTGGAAAAAAAATTCATCCCTATTGTCAAAAATTAAGTATTTTTGGAGAAAAAAAATCAAAAATGCACAATTGGCCTAAAAAAATTAATTCTTTAGGAACAGCAAATTTCAAAAAACGATAGTTATTCTCGAAAAAATAAGGTTTTTTTTTGGAAAGAAACATATAGTTCATTGCTGTGTGTAAAAAATTTAATTTTTCGGAAAAAAAATTCAAAAATAAAAATTTTCAAAAAAAAAAAAAAGAATATTAAATTTTTTTGCAGAAAAATTTATAAATCCATAACTGTTTAGAGAAAATTAAGATCTTAATTTGGGGGAATGGGCTTTAGCTCCTCCAATTTCTGCCCCCTGCGGATGCAAACTTGTAAAATACCCCCTAACACGCACATTGTGCTATATCATACAAAGAGTTAAGTAGTTTGTAATTAAAGTAAGAGACAGGTATATCACCCTGAATTAATACCCTTGTTAATTAATATTAGAAGTATCTTATATAGATTTTGGGGGATAAAAGGAATTATTGCTGTAAAGAGGAACATTTTTTTTACATTTAAATATGATTGACCCAGGGAAAATATTGTAATTATATTTAAATTCATATATATTTATTTTTAAATCAATTTAGACCAAAGATAGGACAGAATTCACGCTTCAACCGTATTTACTTTAGTAATCCCTATTTTTAATAATATTAAATTTGCAGGGTTGAATCTAAGTTGAAGGAAAAAGCTCACATAAATAATTTTATTTGAGTGAAATATAAAACTCTTACAAAAAATCAAAAATATATTTTTCTTCAAAATTTCGTGTAATCCTTCATCCTCAAATTGGGACCCCAAATATATGCCCCTCAAACATAAAAACATTGAAAATCATTGTTTTCCCTTAGTTTTACACTGATTATACCATCAAATATAGGGCCTTGCCCAAAAAAAACAACCTATAGTTTGATTTCAAAATTATATTTCTATCATAAGTATGATCTCTAAAATCAGTTATTAATGTTTTTGAATGTATGTGTGCCATCTAGTGGTTTAAATTTTAAAAAGGAGCATATCTTGCTAAACGGTAGCAAATTTTAATTTTTAATTTTTTTTTGAATGTGTAATTTTAACTGCATACTATCTATTTTTCAATATTTTTTCACATAATTCAACCATGTGTATATTGCATTTGTTAAAATATAATGGAAATACTCTAAACGTAGTTTGTTCTTTACACTAATCCCTTCTATATGTTGGATACTAAATAGTTGATAAAAAAATGTTTTATATATCTTAAAACACGATGGATATTCCAAAAATAATGTTCAAACTCAAGTTCCTCTCTATCTTTGTTTGGAGGAGGAGAAATTTAACACTACGACCACCAACCAAATAATGAATAAAAAAAGGGAGAGAGCACTCAACAACCGTTTTTCCTTTTCTAATTTCTTTTTTTAAGGCTGTTTTCTTTCAACAAAATATTCAACTCTAGTAATACATTGGCACTGATGTATCAAATATGTCTTGGCGCTATGTAAAAATAATAGAAACCGAACATGAACGTGGTATTCCTGACAATTTGAAGAATATTTGGGAGGAAAGAGTAGATTAGCTCTCATGACGTTTTATGTGATAGCTACAGACAGCTATGAAAAGATGGAAAGAAAGGCAAATCCACCTCCGTATTACATCAATTCTACTCCGAGTCAAACAAAACCCTACCCTTATAACAGCCAAGCAACCCCTCATTGTTACTTTTTGTTTTTCATGAACACAGCCACTAGTTATTACATTATACTTCAATGTTCTCTCTTTATTAATAAAAAACACTGTTCAGATTCTGAAATAGAACTCTTTAGTACATATTTGATACACCTCTGGTCCTTTAACTACAACTTTGTAGTGAAACAATGGCTACGTGATCTTTTTTGCTTTAAATTTAATTTAACTTTGGTCCACTTGGGACACGTAGGATATGATGAATTACTCTATGTCTAACCATGCAAATCTTCATAGTAAATGATTTGCGGAAAAATTGCATACGTAAAGAGGACGGATAAGTAAGAAACGTGGTCTGTGGTACCTCAAAATGAACATATTGCGAGACTAAATTGTTTTTTCGTATTGGTCAACCAAATTGACTATGTCAACAGGTCTGGTACAGCCCTTGACAGCCCCTGGGGTTAATCTTATCTAGCGGTACATACCTAATTATTTTCAATTTTTTATGAGTCAAATTTAAACATCTTTTATTCAAATTCAGTTCCAATAATTGCCTCAATAGGAGGTCTAAATCACTTGAAGGCCTTGACGATGTAGTCAGACACAAGCTTGATCCACTCGTTCTTAATGGAAGCGTCTAGAGACTGGAAACTTCAATGAAGAGTGGACCACTCACTCTTCTACCGATGTACCTAGATAGAGTAGTCCAAGGGTGCGCGTCTATATAGAAGGGCGGCCACATGGTAAGGTTCCAAAAGTCCGTTAAGTAGATCTTAGGAAGATCTGGATCCTAGTGGGCAATGACACAGAGCTTCGTCTTGAGTGACAACAAAGTCGTCCTGGAAGTTTTCTCTGGCCCAAGATGACACTTTCCTATCCTAAAGTTCTGCGTTGAACCACACATTTCTCTCCACGAAATTTGGGAGGCAGACTTCTCTTGTACTCCCACAACATCTAAGACCCTGGTTCCGGCAGGATTTTTGAGCTGAGGAAATGTCTCACTGAAGCTCCTTGGATATGACCATGGGGGGCATGATACGTTAGAAAAGCTTCAAAATTTACCATGATTGTTGCTACAATTTATCCGTTTTCGTGTTTTTAATTGAGTCAAAGATTTACATAAGGAATATTGTGTGACAAAACCTATCCTTCACTGATTTAGAAGACAATCGACGAATGAATCTTCCGATTTATTCAAATTTAAATTAAGTCTGCTACAGGATCAAATCAATCCTCTATTTTTTTAAATGGCAAAAAGTTAGGCATGTCTGTTCGACTACGCCAAATAACTCTGTGCGATCCGAGTACTACGGCTAGTGCTAACGTAAAATCAACATGTAAATTTAAAAAAATAAACTAATTCCTTAAGGCATTAATAACTCGACCATTCTAATTATTTCATTCCTAATTATTATAATACAAATATGTAAAATAGCAACATAATCGGTCAAAAAAATGAAAGGAGAGGAAAAAGGTGTGCCTGTTCTATTTATTGAGCATTCATTAAAGACATATGTTTTTTGTTTTAGGCTGTCAATAATAAGGAATGAAAATATCCCTATCTAATTGATAAGATATATATATATATATAAGTAAATGGAGGATTGATTAAATATGATCTAGTATGATTAAAAGACAATATTGCCCAAAAAGAACTCCCACTCTCATATGACGACTTCCTTCCAATTAGCTATAAGTATGGTAGGATAACCCAAATATGGGATTAATTGAGAAGGAGTGTGCATTAGTAATACCTGTGAGCAAATATCATAATAAAAAAACCCGAGTATGTAAACACCTTAAGAAATGCAGTCAGATTTATTAGTACACGCATTACAGGATGCGTGAATGTTCATTAGCTATCGGTAATGAACCGGGACAATTCAATGTAAAATACAAGCGTATGCATTGACTGTTTATAAATTGGAAGCATTGTTGGAATATATATTAATAAGACAAGTCCTTGTATAAATAATACAGCAAGTACTGATGTATTGTATATTTCATCTCAAACTATTATATTTGAAATGCTTTAAATAACTCCAGGATTTGGGGAAAGCTTGTCGATTTTAAGTTCTTCCATCTCCTGTGCCCATTATAATCAGAATAATTTGATATATGTTCCCCTTTTTCTTAATTTTAATCTAATATGTGGTATCCCTTTTTCAGCTTGTACAATTATTGGTTTAAAAAAGATTGATTCCCTGTGTCTCAATATTTTTTTATAATGTAGAGGCATAAATGCACGAAAAAAAAGATTAAAAATCTAAAAAACGATATATTGTACTAAAAGAAAAAGTAAATTGAATACAAATTTTAAAAAAAAATAAAAAAGAATTAGGAAGAGAATAGCGAGTTAGTGTTAGTATGAGTCTTTATTATGGTTGAAGGAGGATCATTTTTTGAATGATTATGCTGTCTATGGCTTTAGGACAATTGGTGGAAACCCTTTCTGACGAAGGACAATTTGCCGAACGGACATTTCGCCGAAGGACTTTTTGGGCCAATAAGCCAAAAAATTAAATTATATTCATTAGTATATACGATTGCATATTTTAATTGCATTTAAAATGATAGTATGTTAAAAAGTTATTGTTGATATACAATATATTATGTGATATACATAAGTACATTTACGAGTATTCTTTTGCAGAATTATTTTTTCTATATTGATTAATACTCATTTTATAAACACAACACGGTAGTATATGGATCGAATGTGGTTCGAATCTACCCCCAACGCGTTTCTAAGCTCCAAGGACCCCTTCTAATATGCTATAATATATCTCAACTTAGAGGTTGTGTAGATGAGCTGCTGTGCTCCAAGGCATGTTAAATTTTTCTGATGCCCCTTCCCTGAATATCAAGGAATCCTCATAATATTCCAAAATACACCCTAGGTCTCAAGTTGTACATGTGAAGTGATGGGACAAGATACGTTTTAAACTCTTCCGTCGATGCATTTCCAAGCACCAAAAACCCATTTTAATATGCTGTAATAAACCCTGGCTCATAAGTTGGGTATATGAGCTGCGGTACCCCAAAATTGGGTAAATTATTCCGCCGCCACTTCCCTGACCATCAAGGACCGTTCTAATATCCAAAATACACCCTGGCTATCCGGCTGTATAGAGAAGTGCTGGTTTAAAAGGCCCTTTAAACTCTACCACCGCCGTGTTTTAAGGACCAAGGACCTTTTCTAATATGGTATGATACAATCTGCCCCATGAGAGTTGTGTACAATCCATCCACTAAACTCGGATATGTATAATTCTTCATTTGTCCAATAAATAATAACGTATACTTTTAAGTATATAAATTTATATTTAATACCATTGGACAGATAATTCAAAGTATTTGCGTAGAAGTATATGGTGTACAACCCGTGGCTGGGGATGTGTCATAGCATATTAGAAGGGGTAATTGGTACTTAGAAAGTAAGCGGCGGTAGAGTTTAAACTCCTTTGCGGCCCAGTACTTCAATTGTACAGCCTGAGACGCGGTGATTATTTTTGGATATTAAAAGAGTTTTTTGATGCTTAGAGAATCCGCGAAGATGGAATTTGACCTATCTCGGAGCCTATTTGTTCACCTACGTTCGGGGTGTGTTTTATTATATTATAAAAGGCTCGCAATACCGCCAGCGGAGTAGTTTACACTGATTTTGTGCCCAACCTGTACAACCTGTGCTGGAGTTATTAAATGGGGTATTTCATGGCCACTTTCTTCATCATTCAATAATTTTATCGTCCGAATATAAATTGCAAAGGAAATTGCACACGATAACAAGAATGTCTTCCTAAGAAATTACTCACAATCATATTGGTTACAGTGATGTTGCTTCACGAGACAATATTACCCACAACTATAACAGTAAACCCCAACTGTAACTGTGTTGTGTTTATATAATATATTGGGACGTCATGAAGGTTGCATGAATGGTAAAGAACAGTGTGAAGACGATCAGGAAAAATTTGTCTTTCTTCATTCTTTTTGTTTTTACTAGCTCCAATATCTGGGCTCCGACCTGTCCCAGACTGCAATCCCTGTGACTTCCACCTCTGGAGCACAGTTGAACAGGACACCAACGAGTGGCCGAGTTAAGGCAACACATCATCATAATTTTCAACAAGTTACACAGGAATCGTACCAACTTAGAGTAAAATTCGAAGCCAAAAGCCACACCTTTCAAATAATTTTTGAAGGTTTTGATTGAATCAATTATTAAAGACTTTAAGCCATATCTTGTAAATATTTTAAAATGTCTCAAAGACCTCGCGTCGACCCTGTATATGACGTACATATACAGCATATGAATAATACCTATATATCATAATATCTTTATAAATTGAATTAAAATATAGAATCGTATAAATCCCTGAATTTAATATCATTTCTTGGCCAAATTGTCTTTCGGCAAAAAGTCCACCTACCCTACTATTTTTTTTTTTTTGCGCTCTGAGGAAGCAATTTTATGCATAAAACATCATATATTGATGCGACATTATCACGCAACTTTTCATTGTTGTTGTATTTCATAAAGTTGGCTGACTAATGGCCCCTTGTTGCTCTTTTTCTGGGCCATATCACCTATACAAGGAGCTGGGATCAAATTGTTGGCAAAATATTTGTCTACAAAAAACAACACAAAATATACATTTTTTAACTTTTTTATTGAAAATCAAAACTATGACGAGCATATATGTAGGTATAGAGTAGCCATTCATTTGATATAATCACCGTTGGCATCAATAACAGCCTCAATACGGCCTCTCAACCGGCCGCAGGCTCTTCTGACCATCTCATTGTCCACGTTGCCGAATACCTTCTTGATGGAGTCCATCAGGCTGGCCTTGGTGCTATGGGGATGTCTGTTGGTATGTCTTTTGACATAGCCCCAGACAAAATAATCCAAAGGATTAAGGTCGTGAGAGTTAGGAGGCCACAAATCCTTGGTTACGAGGTCATAACAGTTCTCGGTTAACTACTGCATGGAGATTTTGGACACATGGCAGAATGCTGAGTCCTGTTGCCACACCCAGAGCCTGTTTCCGGCCACCCCTTGAATCCAGGGCAGAGCCACCTTCTCCATAACGTCCAGGTAGACCTCTGTATTGACCTTTAGACCCGTTTCAAACATGTAGGGAGGCATAACATGGCCTTCACTGCTGACCACCCCGAACACTATGACCATTGCAGGGAACTTGGTTTTCATTACCTTCCTCACATGGCTTGTGCAGGTGGCTATTCACCTGCTGTTCTGCTTGTTGACCTTCTGATCCTGACAGAAATTATTTTCATCAGAGAAAAACCACGGCATCCCGGGCTGCTTTGGGTGCTTAAGCTTATTGAGCAATTTTGTTGACTTCATCAGCCTGTTGTCCTTTGCCTTCTGGGTCAAGATCTGGCCCACCTGCATCTTGTAGCTCCTGCACCTTAAATCCTCAGATACACAATCCCTTTTTGTTTTCTCATGGCAGCCCAGATCCCTTGCCATGGCCTTCATGGACCTGATAGGGTGATCCTCAACCATCTTCTTCACCTTGTCGACAAAGTCGGTGTCCCTGACCTTCCTGTCGGCGCCCTCCTCCTTGGATACCCTCTTTATGGTGGCATCAGCATCCCAGGTGTCCTCTAGCTTCTTACGGATACGCTGAACAGTCCGTAAATTCACTCCTAAGGTTGAAGCAATCGTTGAATTGGAGATTTCACCTCCATTATTAACCAATGCCATGACTACGGCGGACCTCGAAAGCTCCTCATTCCACTTATAGCTCTTTATCTCCTTATATAATGACGGCATGATGCTAACTGAACTACGTATCGTCAGCTGATAAGAATAGCTTTCCTATTTGGTAACCGGTTTTTTATTTGATAATGTCGTCTTTAAGTTATCAAGGTTTAAAGTAGGCGATAATTTGATCCCCGCTCCCTGTAGCTATTAGTACATTTTTGTATTTCTGAAGGTTCTTTATCATTAAGCCTATTAGTATATGTATGTAGTTACAAATTACATTTTCGCTTCTACTCGAGTGTAAAGTTCAATTACCCAGCCCCCCCCAAAAAAAAACCCTGAAACCCATCCCTAATTTGTATACATAAATAATATATGTGAGAAATATCCTACTCCTAGTACAAGTGGTACCATGATACCCATATCATAAACTTATTAGGGAAAACAAAAAATAGTTTTCAAAAAATTGTCAACTTGACAATTTATTTATATTTTATGATTATTTTTCCTCATACCTTTAATTATGTATGTATATAATACGACTGTTTCTCAAATACATCATTCAAATGTATAAAAAAGATGAGGAAACATCATTTTTTTATATTTTTTTAATACTTTAAAATAGGAAAATTTATTAATATTCTTAAGCTATCGAATTATATTCAAAATCAGCATGGAAAAAAGTGCTTATTCAAGTGTGTTTATTAAGTAGGTTGTGTCGTACTTTTCATTTTTTTAGAAAATCAAAAGCCTGTAGTGTTTTTTTGCTCTAGATTGTAAACATTTAATTTTCAAACGCATAGGATGATGACCTTAAACTAAATCAATTTCACTTTGAAAATGAGAGAAACTGCGTTTTTTCTATATTTTTTCAGTGCTACCTTTCTATGTGTAATTTATAGGGTATTCCTACTAAGAGAATTTATATATAAAGGGTCCATGGTGGAGAGTATTAAAATATGAATATATTTTAATTAGCAAATTATTCGAAGGACTTTGTGCAATTTAAAAAAAAGACAAATAAGCCGTAATTTTAATGACTTTTTGTTTGGAAAATACTTAGAATAATATGCTTTTATCTTTTAATTTTATTTTATGAATTCGTTTATTTTGTTTCTAAATATCTAGTAAGAGAAAATATCACAATCTAGAATAATTAGTTAACCAAAATTTTGTCTGATTAATTAATGAACATATTTAAATTACATTTGAATCAATGAATGAGTTTCAACTTTTTCATTCAGTATAATTTATTTATAATTTATGTAATTTTAGAAGGTTATAGAGATATTACTTGAAGTCATTCTTTGACGTCTGTCTCCTCCTGGCTTCATGAGTTCTAATAGCCCCATCTCTATTTTCTGTGAGAAATACATTGAAGGAATTGTTGTGACCAGTTTAACAACCCTCTCACAACTTTTTTCGCGTGGCATGGGCATTTCAAAACTTTCATTGGTGTTAGAATGAAGCTCCTCAACTCAGAAGTTGCTAAGAAGCAGATAAGAGGTGGCTTTGACACTTATTCTGACCAGTTGATCAGTTCAATTATGATAGAAGCCCTACTGTTTATAGTAGGTTTTTTATATCCTGACTGATAGATTATCCCGTTGACCGTTTGGTTCATTCTCTCCCCTATTCGCCAGGATTCGTTAAACCACTATGATTCACTCCTTCTGAACCTAAGAACAAACCAGAGTTTGTAATATTATTTCGCTGTGAGCAAACAACCAGGCAGATCTGTTCACTGTGTGCATCACGAGTTCATGCACCTATTTTTTTCTGGGATTTGAGACAATTAATTTGAGTGCTTCATCTAGATATGGGACCAACATTGATAATACACAAGAAATATAAACTTAACTATGAGTCTCAGAATGTTTATATTTTCCCTCTACAGTCCCAGCCTTGAAACCAGAGTTTTAGAAGTATGTTGATAAACAGATCTGATCTCCAAGAAATCCATCCTTTCAGGAAACACTTCTTCTCTGATAGTACACGCTATTATATATCCGTAGTGTTGATATGTACACCAATCTTGGATAACCTCATGAGTCAATAAAGATTCGGAGAAAGTTTGGATTGATATACAAGTCTGTAACCGAGTCTATCAGCTTTCCTATTGGTACAGATAATTTTTTATCAGAGAGAGTTGGGCCATCAAGCTCAAGAAGTAGGCAGCACAACGGAAGTGCATTAGTATGCAGACTAGAAACAACCCAGACCAGTTTTCTCAAAACCCCTTCCTTTAACCATTTAAATATAAACTTTGCAATTTTTGCAGGGTGTAAAAGATAACTTTAAGTACTCATTGGGCACAATTACGACCCCTATATCAACACCAAATATTATGAAATATTAAACTTATTCAACTTAATATTTGAACACTTCACTTCAATGACAATAAATATACATTTCCTTAGTTGGTATATCTGTAAATTAAACAAAAAAAGCCAGTACTGGAAAATATAGAAAAAATCCGCATTTACTCTAATTTCCAAAGTGAAATTGATGCAGTTTAGGGTTATCTTATATTTTTGAAATCTACGCGAAAAAACACTGTAAAAAAACACAACTGGTTTTTGATACTAAAAATACGACACAGTTTATTCTTTAGGAACCTAAAGTAAACTTACTCAACCTATCAAACTTTATCCTAAAAATAAATAAATAAAGAGAAAATGAGGCCCAAAGTCAGTTTGAAATAGTCATGGAATTCTAGATACCTAAGAAAAATCCCGTAGACCTTTTATTCGCCCATGAGAAGAATATAAAAGGGGAAAAAAAGAGTCAACATCATATTTTATTCAATTTCTTCAAGAGGGTATATAAGAAAAACATGTGTTTAGAATTTCCTGATAACATTAACCAATCATTCCTAACTCTGTAATACTTATTAAAAATTTGTGTGGAATTTGTTCATAACGGAACAACAGCTTATTCAAAATATACCTATCAATATTCAGAATAATAATAAGGAGGAGGGCGGGGAAATAGACAGCTGACAAAAAAATAGAGTGTACATGTTTATAAGGTAACGTCGTGAGAGTACTATTGGCATAACAAATAATACCCTTATATACATTAGCCGTCTTTTATATAATTTTGGAGAGTTTATATTTATATGTTATAGAAAGTGATGTAAAAACCTTCTTATATTTTTAGCTAGTCCATCATTTTGGAATTGGTAATTTGAGGAATGATTTACTTTTCTTTTATATATTATTTATTAATATTCAATTCCTGAGTTTTGAACGTCCTTTCCTAAATATTCATAGCCTGATTGAACCTTCATGTATACTCATAAAACACATTGAGTAACCCTGAGAATTTGTTACGGAGTTACAATTGTATTTCCTTGTTGGACTCAGAGTAGAATCGGGGATCTATATCAGAGTAATTCTAGCAAATATCCTTATATATATCCTTTTCCCCTTCCTCTCATGTCACAAATGACTCCAACTGATCTAATGAGGTGGCATAAGCGTTATTCTTCCTCTCTTCCAGAACATCCTAAAAATAATTAGGTTTACGGTGTTGATCTTCCATTTCTCTTTTTTTAACGTTCTACACTGGATTTTCATCGATAATTATAGCTATGACCTATGACCCAAAGGTGTCTGTAAAATATTACAAGCATCGAGGAGCCTGCAACTTTCATAATTGCCTGTCAGGCATCTTTATAGTAAGATGGTGACTGTGCGCCTATTAGCACTAGTATTCTATGTGTGTCATATAACAGGGATTTTCAACAGGTGGCCCGCCTGAAAAGTCAATCAAGCAAACATTATTAAATAATAACAATAATATGAAATGAATGTATTTGATGCTTGTATGATTAGCTTAAATTGTGTTTTGATGGGAAGACTGGCCAGAGGGTGAAGCAATTCCTACCAATCTTTTTCTTTAAGAACAGATAAAAAAAATTTAGTGTTACAAATTTTGAGGAAGTCATCTTTTTTTAGAATAGAAAAGTTTAACACATACAGATAATTTTATTATGATAATGATCAAAGTTTCTTAATTTGGTGGAAGGGATACAGCCCTTTGGGATCCCTACTGCCCACGTCCTACTCCATAGCAAGTACTCCTGGAAAACCTTTTGTTCCATACATAGTTTTTTATATTTTTTCCTTTCATTAACTTTAAAATAAGGAGTTAAAATTAAGTTTCAAAAGAAAGCATAAATTAGCAAAAAATACTATAAAAAAAAGGTAAATCAATGAAAGGGAATACTAAGGAAAAATTGTACCTATTAATTAATTAATGAAGACAAAAAAAACAGTGCAACAAAAAAAGTTATTGAGCTAAAATAATGATACAACTTATATTTAATTGTATTTCTACCGAGCGATTATCCAAAGCACTTTTTAGAGTGAAAGAAAAGTGGTTGTCTGTTTGATACAGTGATTCTCAAAGTGTGTACCGGTTTTTCAGGTTAGCAACATAGCATTCCCATCTATTATGCCTGGTCCTGATATGAAAAGCAAGCAATGACGCTAAGCTGTGGAGCAGGCGTTTGACTCGCACTATAATAACGGAAGCTAATACTTAGTAGCCAATTTTTCCGTTAACAAGATGTGTAAATGTAAAATCGAAATTCAGCAATTGCAGTCAATCTAGTTGCTGTCAGTCAGCAACATTCGGAGATATCATCACAATATTTCCTACCAGTATTTCCTTTTTCATAGATCCAGAGAGGGTTTTGTGTTTAATTACTTCCTCCTAAGGCTAATCTAAAACAACGTCATGAACGCCAAGCAGATCTTCTCCCCAACCTGAATCCAATTGTCAAAATTATATTATAACTAGTCACTTGTATACGGCAAACCATATTTTATGGATCACTAGCGATACCATAGTTCATGAATTACTTAATCTACGACCAGTGACGTATAAAATATCACAACCAGTATGTAAAAACAAAAAAACACAAAAAAATGAACCTATTATTTGAAGAATGTTTGGCAGGACAGCTGTCTTGACAGGAAGGAAATAATCACATATCCAACTCATTTACAGCAGGAGCATAGAGTTTCGAATTACACCGATGTCGATCCGAAATTACACAGGGGAACACTCATTTTCTACAAATGAATTCAAATCAAAAAAGGAATTTATCTTTGAGCGCAGAATCCAAAAGAGATATCAGTTTTTCTCGTAGTCATATGAGTACGGAAATATCTATGATAACATTAAATCGGGACTATGATCGGTCAGAGTCCTTTTTACCATTAAAACAATCCCGAATTTAAAAGTAAGAAATAAAATGTATGTACCTATGATTAAAAAGTATTTTTATTGATTCTGTATCTTGTTCTAAACTCGATATATTTTCATTTTTAGGTTGAAAAAGGATGAAAAACAACACTCTTCATTAGACCTTTATAACTTATTCCTAAGAAAAAGTGATGAAGAATATATATGAGCCTATATTATAGAAAAATATTAAATGTATTTATATTTAAAAAATATGAATCTCCAAGGATTTTTGTTCCATTTTGTAAGTGATCCCATTTTGAAATATTAATATTTTCTACTCCTCGTGAATGGATCATTTTATTTTTTCGATCCTGGTATCTCTTTCCCAAGGAAGGAGTCCACTCTACTCCCTTATGATGTCTGGTAGTTTTCCTCCGTTGAATTATGCTCCCGTTGTACCTCGTGGAATCCGAATTCAAACATCTCTTTTGATGGATGATCAACTTAGAAGAATCTTCCTTCGATTGCCTCGATCTTCCTTTTATGAGGTATGACTTCATGAAATTGGCATTGAAATCGGGGAAAAATAAGATGATAATGTTTACTATTTGCTAGTACACTTCAATAAAAAATGGGATCACACAAAATTGAACAAAAGAGATTTGGAACACTAAATGGATTATGAGAGTTTAGAAGCCTTTGTATAATGGCCAATAAATAACTAAGGTGCTGAGAGATGTCCTTGTCTAAAGCTTCTTTTCAAAACATTTGGCCCACTTACACAAAGATCGATCTAGATTGTAGATGATCCATTATAGAGCAAGGCTCATAAAAGATTTATTTATTTATTTTTATTACGTAAGGATTCATTTAAAGACATTTCTTTTGGAGTGTTTAATATAATGAGAAAGAAACTGAATGATCATATAAATTATTTGTAGCGGTGAAAATTAGTTGTTATCATGAGCCCGTTAACAAAAAAAGAAACTGAAAATCATCAATGTAACTCTGATAATTTGAGGAATATTTTGGAGGAGATCAGCTACATTCAGTTGTTACGGGGGGGGGGGAGGGGGAAAGGAAAGCAACAAGGACGTATGCAAGATTTAATACGCAGTCGATCTCCAATTCTACTCTGCATCTGAATTTACTCTGAATACACTGAATTTACAATTAGAACTCCGCAACAAATCCTCAGGTTTATGATCCGTCTTAGATGAGCACCCACGAATGTTAAATCAGGTTTTGAATATAATTGAATCCATTTAGGAAAGGATGTCAACTACTTAGGAATTAAATAATAATGACAACTGCAGAGGAAAAGAAAATTATATATCTTAATGTTGTCAAAAAAAAAAAAACGGACCAGCTACAAAATTATCAGGATTTACATCATTAGTTATAAATATCCTACCCAAAGCTATAGGCCAAGTGGCGAAACAAAGATGACGTGATCACAATGGGTAGTAGAAGGGTTCTTAGCGATACCTTTTTTGTCCGTTAGGGGCATTGAAGATTACTCCGTTACTAATAGTAAAGTATGCATTGTGCTATCATAACAAACGATGTCTTGCGGTGGATTCACGAAGAACATGAATCTATCTCCAACAATCACGTTTTGCCACTTTGTTATCAAGCTTTAATGTGACCCACAGATGACCTCGTAGAATCATGCAGTTTTGCATGAGGATTTTCTGACAAGTAAACAACTTTTCCGCACTAGGTGTTTTGGAAATTCAAAAAAAAGTTGACGATCAAACCCACCTAACATACACCCCTTTTTTTTTAATAACAGAATATATAAGGTAAAAAAAAAAACCCCATATTCTATTCTTTCATATTGAGCACATAAAGGCTTTTGAATACATATATATATGTAATACATACATGCATGCAAATATCACATTCTTAATTCAAATTCCTTTATATAATAATACGTATAACTTTCATCCTTCAAAAAAGGCATTTTTTTTTTAATAAAAATGTATTTCAAAATCATTTTTAATAAAATACATTTATTTACCTCATAACGGATTTTAAAGGAACATCTCCTTTTCAATTTTTTACTCAATATCTTTCCTTAAAAGGAAAAATTAGTTAATATAAAATAGGGATCATTTCAACGATCTTCGATCGTTGTTTAAGTGCTCAAAAGACAACCAGTCGGTGTAGATTGAATTAAAAGTAATGAGTTTTCAAGTGTAAAATTAGACTATAGAACAACGTAGCTCAATTGAAAAGGCGCTAGTGATAAATTATTTTCTTGAACCTAATTTCTGTATTTTTGCGCCCTGGTCGTTCCTAAAGAAGGAAATATACTTTATGTTTATGGAATTCATAGAAGATTCCTTGATTAGATGGAGTAAGTGTAATAGTATAATGTTTACGGATACCTGCTTCATCCGTACAACTCCACTTGAACTAGGGGTAGGCAACCTTTGAGGCATGAAGTGCAAACTTCAACATTTATAATCCATGAGTCTGCCACTATGCGCAATAATGGTAAAAACACACAAACTACGGGAATATGTTCTTATTTAGACGGGCAAGTTAATATGCCTAAGCATGCCATAGGTTTCCGACCCCTAATTTGAACAATTAAAGGAAAATAAAAAGAAATAAATTCAATTGGAAAAACGAAGCAGAAGAAGAAGATTGCTGTGAATCCAAGATCAATTGTTCTAAGGAGGATGAACGAAGGGGATTCAAGGAACGTTCTTAAGATGTGGCCTTCTAAGAGAATCAATTCATCCACTAGATCCATGGGCCATCGCATTCGTCATGATTATCAGAGATTCAAATAATAGGAAACGCAGGTAAGTTAAATAAAAATAAACTGAAAATTCATGTGGTCACCCATTATGAAGAGGGTTTTTAGTAGGAGAGCTGCTTAGCTATAATGACGTTTCTTTAAATTAGCTGTGAGCACCTATGAGAAACAACAAACATATGACTCCGTATAAAACGAGGAAATAGGCAGGTTCAGTTCTAATCTGAGTCCAATAAGGACTTGAACTTATGCTCTCAGCAAATCTACAATGTTACGCTTCATCTTTCACACACGAGTGATTATTTTATACGTATTGTTCTCTCTTTTCAAGAATAAAATAATAATATCTGCTTTGCTAAATCCACCATTCTTTTGAGGCACCTATTACTATTAAAAAAAGCACATGCAACGACTGTTTTTGTTTTTTAAACTTAATTTTTTAATTACAAAAATGATATCCTTCGTTATTACTTTATTTAAAGATGTTCTCTCTTCAAAAATTGATTAATAATAAAACGCTATGTGAGAGTATTTTCACGCCCCGGTTAAAACCCACATTTATTCATACTGTATAAAACTATGTATGTACTTTTATAAATGCCTCTATTGTAGACATGAATCATCCCTCCACACACAAAAGTACACGGACGCATTTAAAGAAGTCGATGAATATGGGGTAAATTTATATTTAAAAAACAACATCTACAAGAACCAATGGTTCACCGAGTATACAAATGACTGCTCAACAAATTGCTTTAATGGGTAATTTGAGGGGGGAGATGATGACTCCCCCCACCGACTTTTTTCCAAAAATTAAGAGCAATTCTATTTATATTACATATATAATATCTACAATGTACAAAACTACACTTAGTTTAATGAAGATCACTTATTTATGTAATATTTGTTTAGGGTGAAGCAACTTTGTCTAAAAAGTGTTTAAACTTGAAATTATTAATGACATATTTCATAGCAACAAATTCCAAAGTCACTTCTGAAATAGTTTTGTTTTGTTTGTAGAGGTACGGTAAAAAATAATTTCAGATTTCCTCCCCTTTTTTAACTAAGTATATCTTATTGGGTTTTTAAGGTGAAAAGTATTTATAACAAATGCTTTTGGGGCAATATTGCTCTAGGGCAGTTCAGTCGTGAATTATCCTGCATCAAGTATGGAGGTCTCAAAGAAATGCACCCGCTTTTAAAAATATCATGAACGGACACAAAATCAATCCATTTCTGAAGCAGATTGTGATTGGCGATGAAAAATGGATCTCTTCAGTCAATATCAAGCGACAGGAATCGCGGTTGTAAGCCAAGGAAACGGTTCAGACCATGGCCAAGCCAGGATGGACTGTTTGGAACGCGATACTGTGTGTTTGGTGGGATTGGAAGGGAAAAGTCATCAAGGTGCTCCCCTATGGCCAAACGTGCAATTCTGCCATCTACTATGGACAACTCGACTGTTTGAAATTGGGGATCGTACAAAGAAAAATCCTGCCCTATTAAAGATCGAGCGGACCCAAAATTATGAGGGATTCGTACTCTTCTCGATTTTTCTTTGTAACAAATTGATTTATGATTGACGCATCAAAATTATAAATAAAAATCGTTGATATATTTTTTTGTTTTGTTTCATCATTGATAGATACATCTAAATGGACTTACATTAATTAAGAAAACACTTTTTTGGGCCGAAACGTTGATCTACTAAAGTTATGATATGTTGGCAATGGTTTTCAAAATCCATGAATAATTAAAAAATAAAATAATGAAAAATAATGAATAAAAATATATTAAAACTAAATTGACGACTTGGTAGAGAGCAATTGAAAATGGGTTAAAGTAAAAAATTATCCATTACATTCACATTTTAATATGTGTTATATTATTTATTGTCCATTTGATGTAAATAAAATCAAACCTGTACCCTAAGATGGAGCCTATTTTTTAAATGTGAGAAAAGTTGAGTTGCGAGGGTCGCAATATTTTCGTTTTAGGTGAAAGGCATCGTTTATAAATAATAAAAAGTTATTCAAAAGTTTTTAGAGGTATCTCAACAGCTCCTCATTTTTGAAATTTAGGATTTAAAAAAAAGAAAAGGGATTTGACCTAAATATAAACTAAAACTTTGGTGTAACAGGAAACTTTATAACATAAGAAACTTGGTTAAATAAATTTACAATCGAGTGTATTTTCTAATTTTTTTCCCCTAACTTTTGCTACTAATTGTAAGCCCAATAACTTGTATTTTTTGCTATATGTCTATCTGTCGGATCTAAATAGAAATATTATCCATATTTACAATTCATCTATTCAAAAGTATTAGCAATGGATACATTTATTACTTAAAGTAGACAAATCAGTTTGAATTACGATAAATTTGACCTTTTACTGACCTTTTTTCGATAAATTAATATTATTTGGCCAAAATCTTCATAGTAGTCCCAATTAAATACCATTATGGGGTAGTTATACTTGAAAATTACCTTTTTAAAGTAAGATTATTATGTGTTAAGCTTAAGAAATATCATACATATATATTTTAATGATATAACTTTCATATATTCCCCAATTTATTATTTATCTAAATTTTGTATAAAACGTTCTCAAGATCTAGTCATTTCTAATGCATAAATGTTTTTAAATCAAAATTTTAAAAGATCCCTTTTTTCTTGAGTTGATAAAATATAAACTTCAATGATCTTCGAGCACTTGGGAGAAGGAATTGGAGCTGCGATTCATCAGATGTTAGTAGACCACTAAATTCTTTAATGGGACCGACTCCATCCTCAGCAAGATTATTAACAACTTTTAAAATGAATGATTGTATGAAAAGCTTATCAGTAGTCATTTCGATCATTCCATAAGTTAAGATCGTCGCAAGAAATGGCATGAAATCATGCTCCACTAAATCTACGTACAACGATACCGAAAATAGGTCCAAAGGACAATAAAGCATTCTTCAACTTGCCCCGTTGCTCCACGAAAATCAACCTATTGGTTCTTAATATTGATTGGTTGGATATGAATGAGTTCTTATTAAGCTGAGAAAAATTATCCACTATTATTGAATGAAAGTTTTATAGTTGGAAGAAAAAAACACTCAAGGATTATCCTTTAAAATCTCTATTTTTGTTTTGGGTTCCCATCCTCACCCTAATATATACTCATAAAATACGTATAATATGTTTATATTTAGAGAGAGTAATAAACCCCATTAGTGAATTACATCGATGGGTCAAATTGGGAGAGTGGTTTTTTATGCAGGACTCAAAAACTTCTTTTGTACAAATAAAAAAAAAATTATTTTATAGCTGTACAAAATGTATATTTTTGTAAGGAATTGAATAACTTTTGTTGTCTATATTAAAATTAAATTGGACAATAGATATTTTGCATTTCTTTGAAATAAATAAAGCTAGAAAGATTAGGTGAGTCGTGGATGAAAAAAAACAACCCTATTTGTCACAGAGAGTCAAAACAAAAATCTGGAAAGGAGAAATGTCAGACTTATTTCTTTACATCTCAATATTTCAAAGACATAGTTGAGTTATTTATAGGCTTATTACTAAAATGGATGGGCTGAGTTTGGGATATCCCAGAGTTTTAGCTTTATTTGGAAACTTTATTTGATGTAAGGGACTTATATTGGCCCCAATATCTTGGTTTTTTAAATTAAATTAAAATATTAAATTTTATTGAGAAATCTTAAATCATCTAAAGCTATTCACATAAAACTAAATTTTTCTTTTCATAAATGTTCACAAAAAAGTTCTAAAATTAACTTGTAATGATTAATTTTTTTCGAAAACAATATCGAAATCCATAGCTATTTACAAAAATTAATTTATAAAAAATTACATTTTTTATAAAAAAAATTTCAAAAATCTACAGCTGGTAACAAAATATTAATTTTTTTGATAAAAATTTCAAATGTTAACAACCTTTTAGAGATAAAATTTCAAAAATCCAAAGCTTATTATGAAAATTAAAATTTCTGTAAAATTAAATTTAATTTCAAATATTTAATTTTTTGAAGAAAAAAAAGTTATATGAAATTTTTAGTCAAAAGAAAAATTTCTTAATTAGTGGAGAGGGGGAGTTATAGCCCCTCCAGCCTACCTTCTGCAGACACCCCTGGCACCTAGTTATTCAAATAATCATTCTAGCTTTTTTTATTTTGACGTTTCACATATAGGAATTTAAGGCAGAATAAATACTTAATCTAATTTTTACAGCAATTTATTTCATATAAATATTTCGGTCTATCATGAATCTTTTATTCACATTTCTGGAATGATGAT
The DNA here is from genome assembly GCF_016086655.4 of Lepeophtheirus salmonis. Classification (NCBI taxonomy): domain Eukaryota; kingdom Metazoa; phylum Arthropoda; class Copepoda; order Siphonostomatoida; family Caligidae; genus Lepeophtheirus; species Lepeophtheirus salmonis. Next base: position 3,792,637 of record NC_092584.1, on the reverse strand, counting down.
ATGAGATATCCAAGAATAATATTTATTATTTTTATGTACCTTTTTGCATGTTGCAGGACTACCGTCCACGCCGTAAGCAAGTCCAAAACGTTAGAGAGGAAGAAGGGTTCGACCAAACAGGCAGACGATACAGAGAGCTATCAAAAAAGTGCGTGGAAAGAGCCTTGTGAGAGAAAAGAGAGGCCACTATTGACACCAGCAATGAAAGAACCCCCATCTCCTCCGACGCAAGACTCTTTTGAATGAGTTTTGAATCCGTTTGAACTCTTTTTTGACGATTTGGGAGCCCCTTCAGCCTTGATACCAGTCCCTTCGACTACACCTTTTGAGTGCATGTCAAGGGGAAGGCCTAAGGTATCCATCATCCAAACACCAATGCCCTTAAAGCCACTGTCGGCTAGTACTGGGATGTTAGTGGAGATGACTACATCTGCAGCGGGTGAAATCTTCCACCACCAGGAAGCCATAATTGCCTCTAAGGGCAATTGCATTAATGATTAAGAGAACTCCGACACACATCGATTTATAGTATTAATTTTGTTAAAATTATATCATGTTGAAGTATAAAATTCAAAGTGTTCTGATTTTAATGGATCACACGGTAACTGCTTGTAGCAAATCTAAATTGAATTTCATGAGAGTTAAGCTGCTATCCTCCAAGTATTCTTTAAATTGTTAGGATTAGAACGCTCATTTTTGGTTTCTATTTTTAGTTTTTCCCCCCAGGAAATCATATAATTTACAAGTCAACCCAAGATGTACTCTTTAAGTTACCATCTTAACGCCGTCAAGCAAATAATCTAGTCTACCAAATAAATAATACAATAATCCTTTGTAAACAAACAAAATCATATCCTACGGCATAAATAAATGCATTATAATGTCACACGGTGTGACATTGAAACATGATATGGAAATGTAGCCACTAGAGACATTATAAATGAGATTATTCAATTAATGAGGAACAGCTGATAATGGTGAACATATATGTAATAATGAGCATAAAATTAGAAAACTAAATATATTTATAGAGTAAAGAGAGTCAAGGGAAAGATTCGTCTTTAATTACAATCAACCAATCAAAAAGAAACAGTTTTTAAATGTCACCTTAATGAAAATGTCTAAAAATAAGTTTTTATTTCAACTTGACAGACAGTTATCTTATTGCGTAGAGACAATTATGTTGGTTTTTTTTTTTGCTTCTATAAAAAACATTATTGTATATTAGACTGTCCCGTTTTTTGGTTATTATTGTACATATAGGCCTTGCAGAAACTGACTGGGGCAACGGTCATTTTAAGGGCAGTAAAAGCGTGCACGGAAAATTGCCCTGGATGATATTGCCAGTATACAAAATTGCCATTGGGAAAATTCCCCGTCATTTTGTATCAAATTCAGAATATATCGGCCCAAACCAACCAAGTAAAAAAGACAAACTCCACGGCTTCAAAAAGCATTTAGGTCCCCTCTGAATACTTCAAAATTAACTCCAATCTCATGGGCTGCTTAAGACTTCGGCAAGGATATCAGGGAGGCAAAAAACTAAAGCTTCACTAAGCAAATATGTCCCATTTAAACGCTCCAAAATAAAACTTAGGCTTATTGGGGGATTAATTCTACAGAAGAGCTACCAAGCAGGTGAAACCCCAACACCTTCACTTCACAAAGCATTTAGACAACCTCCAAATACTTAAAAATATACCTCGGACACATGGGTCGTTCAAGACTACGGCAGGGATATTAAGCAGGTTAAAAGCTACAACCGAGGCTTCACAATACATACATACCCCTTTCAAACGCTCAAAAATATACCCCAGTGCCCATTGGTTGATTAATTCTATAGTAGGAACGCCTATGAGGTTTAAAAAAACACTCCTGCCACTTCACAAAGCATTTAGGCCCCCTCCGAATACTTCAAAATGACCTCCAAGCCAAGTGTCGTTTAAAACTAGGACAAGGACACCAGCCAGGTTATAAACCATCGATGCCACTTCAAAAAGCATATATAACCCCCTCCTCATATATATCGGAGAATTGGAAGGGTTCTACAGCAGGAAGGCCTACCCTTTTAATATAATGTGCCGCATTGCCACTTGAAATAGTTTAATGGGCCAAAACATCTATTAATTTAAATTTGACGAAAAATGGCTTCATTCAACTAAACTATTCAATACATATTTATTTTAAATTTAGGACAAATATAAAAAAATTAAAATTAATTTTTCAGGACCAAACAGGTTAAATAAAGGTGAATATGCCTACCCTATTCAGGGCATCCGTAGTATTATATAAAAATTTTTGGGCTTAAAATTTATGTTTTTCTATTTTCTCAAAAGAAAAAATAAATCACCAGTGCGATCACTTTTCAAAAATCCCTTTATTTGGGAATTATTTTTCATACGTGCTCACTGCGTTTTGATGATACTGTGACAATTTTTGTACAAAAAAACGGCTTGAAGTGAGAAAGAGTAGTGGGCCGTTCATAAATATGCAATGTGGCCCACAGGTCACGGGTGGGGCATCCTGCCATGGAGACTTAGTGAAGTAGTGTGGTGGTTTTTTAAACTGCAAGGTGTCCCTTCCAGGGTTTAAACGACCCATGGGATTGAGGATAATTTTGAAGTATAAAAAGCATATGCATAAAAACAAGACCTCGCCCCAGTACTTGAGGATGGAAGCCTTCAAGGAGTCGGTGCTGTAGTTTGAATTGGCAAAGATCCTCCTCTCCAACTTCCTCTAAAAGAAGACATCAATGTAATTCATATAGAAGGATAGAGGGTCCCAAAATGGTACCTTCTCTTCTTTTGGTTCTTCCATACCTTGTGAGAGAGAGAACTGAGTCTTGCTGAAACAGGAACTCGACACCATTGGCATATGTTAAACTTCAAAGTATCACTTGGCAAGACAGGAGTTCCCAGTACCTGTCGACACACACCCTCTCTTTTGGCTCAAAGAATAATTTATTCTATTTTATAATGAAATGATCTAAAAGAGGAAAATTTTGGTATACACATTCCACATCCCTGGCAGACAAGATATCAACGCAAGCAACAAGAAAGTAGATCCCTAAAAACGAGACTGTCTAATGCATTGAACGTCTTAATAAAACCCTTTTTGATCATTAGTATGTATGTACCCATACATGCATGAATGAATGTGCATTGATTGTTGTTTATATGTAAAGGCTTTTTGTAAAGCCTTTACAAATATATATATATATTGAAAACCATTAAGAAACTGTTTTGTAGAACTGTATTGTTTGAAATTGTTTTTATATATTCTTTAACAACTTTTATTTCATTTAAAAATGAGTCAAGAATTGTTTTTACGAATGCAAATGACAATATGATTTATAGAGGATTTTAAACTATATATAGTAATGTCTCCTGGCACCACACGTTGGAAAATATACTAGGTGCATACGTAAAAATGTACGGTTTGACAACCAAACTAAATTTGAAAGAGTATAATTAATTCGGCTTGATTATAACCTCGACTTTGGGTATAAACCTTCTAAAAGACTCTGTCGTAGCATCTTCGGGATATTTTATTGTCTTCTTTCGTAACTCCTTTCCTCACAGGGAAAAAAAAATTAATTTCAAAATTTTTCAAAAAAGTTCCTTGTCAAATTTGTATTTTCTAATTGAAAAGTTGTTTTTTTGTCAATTTTTCATTTATCCCTTTTCTAAAACTGTATTTGCTACAATTATCAAAGAGACCCATTTCCCCTCTAAAAAAAGGAACTGACTTGTTCATACAAGGCCTATAATTACAAATACTAGAATACAAACCCTATAATTGGCTCAAAAATGTCCATGAAATATGTATATATGAAGTAAAAAAACAGGCATTAGGATTCTCTATTTTTATTTGTTTTGGCTCAAGATCCTTTTTATTTTGACGTACCATATTTATAGAAGTATATAAATTATTTTGAAATAATGACTTATTGAGAAAAATGATTTTTTTATTATGAGTATCCATTTAAAACATGTTCGTATCTTAATCTTTCTTTGATTAATATTAATCACAGTCAATGTATGTATGTTATACACGCTAATGGACCAATATTAGATAGTATTTAATGATTCGATGAATTCAAATAATATTCCTCCTTTAAGAGTGCGTGGTTAAGTGAGCTACTCTTTAAGAAACAAAGTTAAATGTACAATTTAGTGTTGGCTCCCAATATGAATCAAACTCGACTTGATTTAAATCAAATATATTCCAAAAGTTGCTACAACTCGCCAGAAATATTATTTGATAAACTCGAGCCTGAATGTTTCAAATCAAAATATTCGACTATAGGTCATTATCATCGAATTATTATTTTATTTTTTTTAAATAGAATTAGTGGTGACGCAGCTGGGATTTTTAAAAAATATGACCTTCCGGAATATGTAAAAAAGAAACCAAGAATTAACTAGCTCACATTGACAATTTGAAGAAAGTTTGGGAGAAAAGCAGGATAAATCCCATTAAATAATAGTAGATTAGTTGCAAGTAGTTATGAGATGAGATCATAGATATGAGATACTTAGGGAGAGACAAGGCAAAGTACATTTTTTGAAGCCGAAAGCTAGTTTACCAAATCAATAGAAAATTAGGTTATACATACATTAATCACTCCAAGTCTTATATGGACTCATTTGTGATGAAAATCGTGTGTATTTTGAGCATGTTAAAACAAGGAGTTGAAAATCAACATGGTAACCCTGACAATTTAAAGAATGCTTAGCTCTTATGAGGATTCATTAGATCAGTTACAGCCACCACCACCTATGACAAGAGAGGAGGGGACAGAAATAAACAAAGGAATTAGCAATAATTTTCCCCAATGTTGATCTCCAATTCTGCTCTCAGTCCAACAAAAAGTTACAATCATAGATCCGCAACAAATTCTCAAGGTCTTTTATGGGACACACGAATGTTCAGTCAGGCTTGGAACGTAATTGAATGTAGTTTCAGGAAAGGAAGTTTACTACTCAGGAGTAAAATAATAATGACATGAACAAGAAAATTCATTCTTTTGATTATTAATTCAAAATAAATATATCATATTTTGCTAATAAACCATTGATATGTTTATCAAAAATTCCAAGGACCATTAGGAGCTGTCCTAAGACTGGTCTGAATAAATAAGGACCTTCACAACGCTATATAAGAGAAGAAGTCAACTAAGGTTTGCAATTTTGCTAAGTCACAATTTTTTGACAAAGACTCCCCAATTACAAAATGTGCCCACCATTCATATTTTAATATATGTAGTGTCCACTCCTTTTAAGAAAATTGTTAACTTGAAAAAAAAAATGAGTTTCTAGCTCGAGTTTTTATATTGCTAGAGTCCATCACTACTTTAAAGTAATCCCACAATCATAGAGCAAAATTTGCCTTTTTGTTTAATGTGTATGCGTTTGCTTCAACCAGAAACAATACACTTTTTTTGAATTATAATTTCGCGCTCAATTAACCACGAGCATATTAACTTAATGCAACGGTAGGATCCTTTTATGTACATTATGTAATTGTACGCCTTTCGTATTGGTTGCGAGATCAAAAATGCTTAATGAGCTATGAAAAACAATTTTTGATTAATTTAAGATAAAATCGGCGACTATGTGCGCCGACGATTTTGTATGATGCAGTTGTCTAATGGCACAATTGTTGCTCGAGTTATTTTTTAACAGTGATATGTACAATTCCAGCTTATTTTCTAGTAAGTCTGACTAAAATATTGGCCTCAGTGACAATTTAAAGATTGAGTTGAGCTCACACTTTTGAAGGTACAGTAAAAATTATAATGCTCTTACTTGGTATAGGATTTTCAGACCGAAACCCACACATATAATCACCCAAATTTCCGAGCTACAAATACAAAATTGTCCTCTATAAAGAAATAAGAAATAAAATTGTTTTTTCAGCTAAAAAACCACAATTTTATGAAGAAAAAACTCCAAACAAAAATGATTGGATACACCCATTTGAACTGCCTATAATTGAATTTTTGAGTAATTTTTTTAGTCTTAAAAGTATTCCAATATTGATATCAATTTTTTTAAGTTTTTTGAAATAATTTTTTTTTTTTTTTTTAATTTTCAAAAATCCATTGCTAGTCACAAAATATTTCAAAAAGTAAATTTCGGAAAAATAAAAAAAAATAAAATCCATAGATAAGAAATTGGACTTTTTGGAAAAACTTCACATACAAAATGTTTTTGGAAAAAAAATTCACATAGTAATTTTTTTGGAAAAAGCTGTTGACAAAATTAAATTAAATTTTATGTACAAAAAATTTCAAAATTTATATATTTTAAAATTTTTCAACTGTTCACAAAAAATTAATTTTTTACTGAAAATTTTTTAATATGAAATCTTTTGAAAAAAAAATTTACCACCATAACCCCCCTACGGACATCCCTGATCATTATCCTCCGATTCTTAATTAGTAAGTGCTTATTTATAAAAAAGAGTATGATCGAGGATTGAATTGAGAGTTTAAGTTTAAGTTCCTGCAGCTAATTTATTATAAAAACTCAAATATTCTTCAATTTGTCAGGATTTCCCTCTTAATTTTTAGTCATTTTTTTTTACATACCGAAATTGCTTATGATCTACAACTCTACTTCTACAAAAAGTTTAATAAAATATGACCACATCGCGTGTGAATATTTTTTCTAGCTGGTAGTCTGTTGATTTTTTCCCCGAAAGTTTTTATCATTATTCTTTAATTCTTGAGGAGAGAACATCTAAGGTTAAGAATCCACCGACACAAACAACATTTATTTATTTCAGGCTTGCATCTACAGGAAAATGTGTTTTGGTTAACCTAACGCAATATGTTTTTAAATGGAAGAATCAGAAAACGCTGTTAACGTGCTATTAACTTGTGCAATCTGCATGTACCTGTTGTACAAATTATTTTAAGACCACAAGGATCTTAATTTTCCTTACTCATACTAGAAGAAATCATCTTTGCTCTCAAGACAGCTTATAACTAATTAAATAAAATTTCAAAACAAGTAAGCTTCTCAGCTCTCAAATAGGATCCAAATTGTCAGTGCATACAAGCAGGAGCATTGGATTCGGAACTGTAACACGTCGTTAGCTTTACTATATGTCTTAACATTTCCTCCAAAATGAAATAAATAAAAAAAGGCCTAAAATCCGGCCAATTCTACCCAACTTCGTATGGAATTATTTTGTTAATAATTGCTGAGAATAATTCACAGTTACTTTACAAGATTTTATGGGAATTCAAACAATCCACGAGATTCAAAACACTGATTAAGGGGGGAAAATGATAAAAAGTCAACAAAGTACCGTGTAAATATCTACAGTGTATGGCAGCGAATCGTGCAGTAATTGATTCCCGTCTACAATTTTACCCAGTTCTTCGAAAATAAAGGAGGAAGAGAATTGAAATGTTTACAAGTTTATTGGGATGGTATTAGGTATAAAATTATCTCCCTTGGCCACGATCATAGCTTCGATCCTGTGGCAGAAGACCAAGTACGTATTCCATATCAAGTCGTCGCTCATGTTATCCCACTCCTTGTCCACCGCAGCCTTCAGGGACTACACATTGGGTGGAGAGGTCGAACAAATCTTCCTCTCAATGGCACCCCATAGCCCAGGGAGTTCAAGTACAGGCTTGAAGGCGGTCAAAAGTCCTTTGACTATAATCCCTTCAGGGGTGCCAACAGTATTATAATTTGTTGGGGCTAAGTTTCTAGATCTTTTTTTTTTTTTTTTTTAATTCAAAAAATAACTATATTTTTTGGAAAAGAAATTCAAAAATGATATTTCATATATTCAATTATTACTTCATAGTTATTTGAAGAAAATTAATTTTTTTGGAAATAAAATTTCAAATATTTAACTTCCTTTTTAAATTTCAAAAATAGGCTGTTTTTCTCATGCTCTTCATCGGGCTCCTGCCTTTTTTCTCCTTCGCCGAATCCAAAAAGGCTGGAGACTGAATTTTGTTGAAACTTCTCGTACTGGGACTCTGTGAGACGCTCACGCCTTTCTTTTTCAGCTTCTTCACCATAAAAACGAGCTTCTCTGAGCAACCGACGAATGGCGCAGTTAATTAAGGAAACACTCAAAAACCATCCTCAGACCAATAGACATACGACAAACTTGGCTCCATTAATATAAATTAATGAATATTTCTAAATACATGAGGAAAGGGCACCTTTTAAACATACATTATAATGTTAACATCTGATTTTCACTCAACTAGCAACAGTTTCGTTTGGCGTATCCCTCAAAATTTAAGCTTAAACATAATCCCCATTCCTCTTGCAACATTAAAGTACTAGGGTAAATTAACTTTGTAACTATATATATATATATTTTTTTTTTTTTTTTTTGTTTAAATAGTAGTAATATCTTGTAATAAATGTATTGGTAAAGAATGTATTTGTTTACGATAAATAATAGTAATTAATTGACCATTCAGAATTTTAATGATGAGGAAAGCAATGATGAAGTTGATGACCTATGTGACTCTTAACATCCCTGTTTATCCTTACGAATCTGTAGTTGAACCACAGGATTGGGAAATTGTCAACCTTGTACATCTTATAACAGTTATTCCAGGTTTTAATTCAAATTATGGAAATCATTTCTCTCAGTCTACGCTTACTCTATCCTGTTAGAACAAGGGAAAAGGTAAAAATAGCATTGTTTAGAATTTGTTTAGAAGATCTAGGAAGGATAAAAAAATATGTGGATATACAGTCTAGACAACAAAAATATGCCACTTGGAAAACATCCATGGAGTCGCTTTAAATGATTTTATCAATATTAATACTTTAAAACTATCAGGAGTCCATGATTATGTCCCAAAAAAAAAAAAAAAGAAGCTTGATCGAAAGGCAGATATGATTCCCATTAAGGATCTAAAAAAAAAAATATATCCATTGTTTGAATAATTCATTAAAAAATGAGTTTTTCTAAGTGACGAGTTTTTTAGCGAGCAAAAAGTAACGAGTATTTAAGCGAGTAACGAGTGCATCCCGTAATCCCTCGGAGTGTTTTTCTTTTCTTTTTTTAAACTCAAAAATAGTCATGCAGCAGAATTCAGCATTTAAATATTATTAAATTATATTTTATAGCTTACAAGAATTCTAAGCTATTAAGGCAAAGTCGGGCCCCATTTAATATTTATTAAAAGATTAAAAATAAGTCTGATGCTATCAAAGTATTTGTGAAAGAAGTGGGTAGGCTTAAATTGGGCTTGCAAGAAGCAGATTTTTTATTTTCTGGGGAGCAGTAGAGTTAAACACTATTCTATTTATCGTAATGTTGTGATTAGAGGGGGGAAGAGGGTCTGAGCTAAGAGGGATAAAGTACTTCTTAATTCAAGGGTTTAGGTCCTTATTAATAGTTTGAGGAGTCTTTTACCATGGCACATCACTAGTGTGTTTCATGTTGAAGGAAGAAAACACCAAGGTATAAAGTAGTCACTACTGGGTGTGCTCACAACAGACGAAGAGTAACACTGATGATTTATTGTGGAGTTAAAAGGGTAAGTCCTTGTTGTACTCGAAATAGAATTGCAGATCGAATTGAGAGCAATTTCTTCCTATAACAATGGTAGATACTGAGTGGAGTTTGTATTTATTTATCTCATCTCATAGATGCTCGAAACTAATTTAATGAAACGTTATGACGGCTATGCTCTCCCCCTACATCACATCCTTCAACTTGTCACAGTGACTAAGTTTATTTTCGGTTTCTTTTTTGTTTTAACATACCACCTGGAAACTTGTAACTTCAAACTTGGAAAGAAAAAAGAAAATTGCCTGTCATTCTTTAATTATACATTTAACACAAATCTTTATAGATCTTTTTTGATACATAGGCAATGTAAAAATTGATTTATTCTGTTAGACCACACAGATGGTCACAAGTTACAAGTATTGTTACTGAACTTTGAGTCCATGGCGTCCCACTCCTCGTTGTCGGAGGCTTTCATAACTGTGCTAGCAGAAAGAAAAATCGAGAGTATTGACATCCGAACTGTATGTTGGCCACATTCTCCTGTCCCAGAAAGCGATGTTGTCAGCCAAAAGGTTGAGTAATCTTTGCAGTGTGGGAGGGCCCCCATATTGCTGAAAGTAGATGTTGATATAGGGTAAATTTGCCTAGATCCAGGTGAGTAGATTGGCCGAAGAAACGTCGAAAGGTTTATTGATGGCATCCACATTAATAATGAGCATTTTTCCGGAGTCATCCTTCCTCTATGGTCTCGTTATGATCCAGCCCCTTCTTAACTTTGTATAGGTTCTTACGAACACTTCCCGTCAGCCTGACCACCTCTGTTGGAGTGTGAACCGCAAGAAGAGTTGATCCCCTGAGCCTTGAATCTCACTCCAATGTCATATCGGTAAAATTGGATAGTATTGTTTTCATCTATGGTCATGAATGGCGTTTGTACCTCTTTAAATAAAGAACACATCAAATTATGGGAAAACTCTTAAAATAAACCCATATTTTAGCATCTTAGACATTAAGCAAAGAGATGAAAAATAAGGTAATGCTATAAATTAACTGCTATTTTTTTTTTGCATACACAAATGGACAGATTTACATTTTCATCTCTTACTAGTATGGAAGGTACATAATTCACCCAGAATAATATATAGTGGCTTAATGAGATGTGCCCTCGAAATGACTCAATAAACAACAAAAATATCAACAGCAACCAAAAAACACATATCTAATTTATGGTTCCTTTTAAAAAAAAGAAAACGAAGGAATAAAAGAAAAGGAATTGACCTTCATGACAAGTGAGTGGGTGTACAATATTGAGTATATTACAGTAGATAGAGAATGAAGAAAATATGGAGGAGGATAAAATAGAAAAGGCCTTAAAAGGGAGGGGGAGAGATGTCAAAATACTGCACCAAAGTTTTATTTGTGTCTAATTTTTGTTTCCTTAAAATAAAATAAAATGAGAGAAAAAACACATCTCAAAATCCTACATAATTTTAAATACAGAGTTATGCAGCAAAACGGAGACTTTAATTAATGTTAATTTTCTCATTAATATAGGAAGGTTTAGTTATTTTTTTTTTTTTTTTGACATTTTGAATCAGTCATCCTTTGTGCATCCTCAAAATCTAATAAATCTTTGGTCCACCTGTCAGTATGAGTGAGCGAAAAGACAAAAGGCAGCATATCCTAGATCTCTTATATGCTGAAGTTGAGGTGATGAGGATTATGGATATTGTGAAGTGCTCCAAAAGTCTGGTTTTCAAGGTGGCCAAGATGAATACGACCTCTCCTAGGAAGGAAGGAAGTGGAGGGCATAATTTCAAAAGGGATCCACAGTTCTTGCCTAGCTTGAAGAAGAAGATCAAGGAGGATCCCACCAAATCGATGAATCGCCTCGCCAACGACTTATCCGTGGCTGTTAGGACAATTAAGAGGGCCGTGAAAGGTGACTGGGGATTAGCCTCATACATGAAGAGTGAGGACCTCTAAAAATATGAAAAATATTGGAGTATTTCTAAAGCAACCTCTCGAGTACACGTTTTGCTCCCAGCCATGTACGTAAATGAATAGAGAAACCACGGCAGTTGAAATATAGAGAGTGGGGACTTAGAGCTTGTGGTAGTATGACTACATAAGTTACAAACCCCGGGATTTGTATGAAATCAAAAAATTATAGCTCAAAACCCATTGGTGATTTGTTTTGACAGAATATTTACCCATATATCTTTTCATTCTGCCTTCCTTCAAAAGCAATAATAGCCTTCATAGTACGTCGAACAGAGTGGTAGTAGCGCTTGATAATGATGGCCGTGCTCATGGCGTATCACACTGTCATGATCGTAGCTCGGAGGGAATCCAAATTTGGATGAGATGTGCGGCAGATATTATTCTCCAGCAATGCTTCAAATTGCAAAGTTGCAAAAGGTTAGGGCTGGATAAGGGTCACATGGAGGCAGGTCAGGATTCAGCCATAGTGTTACTGGAGAAGTTTCGATTCTTCTTGGCTGTAGGGGATTATAATGGACTTGTTGATGTTGTAGACAGTCCGCATAGAGATGCAAACGGTCTTTGCAGCCTTGTCGGCACTGACAACGGCGTGAAGGAGCTGGCACAAGAGTTGCATTTGGTGTTGATGCTCCGACATTTTGACCCGTCTCAGAGACGAGGGAAAAAACAAAAGCAGTTTTTTTGCGTCAGTGGAAAAAATAATTGCGTAAATAAACATCAGAATTAAAAATAACTGGGATAAAATCGTGATTAAATGCTACTCAAAGCTTTGAGTGCCCATTCTGTAGCACAGTTAAAAATTATAACAACTTACGTTAATAATATGCAAATACTTACTCTTGTAATTTGCAAAAAAATAAAAAAATACCACAATTAAGATAATGTAAGGTTTTTAATAATTATTTACCTACTTAAAAACTCAATCGATTAATCAAATAGAAAAATTAATTCCACTAAAAGGAACTATATAGGCATTTTAAGTAACTTATCATCAATACCATACCAAATTCAAATATTTTTTACGCGTTTTGGGGCATGCTTTCAAAACTCCATTACAAGAAAACTCCTTCATGCTTTAAATATAAATTATCTATGGATTGTGTTTAGCCAGTCAACACAAAAACAAGCTAGAATGAATTAAAAATTATAATTCTTAAAATGGAGTCTTGATTGCATTTGTATGCAATGACAAATTAGTGTTCAATTCATTGAATACATTATTCTGACTAATCACCCAATGGCGCCAACTCTTTTTCCCCTCATACCGTTAACATAATTATTATGATATGAAGTTAAACTAAATCAAGGAATTTACGTTCTTTTCAACCAAAAAAAAAGTATATTCGAGGCCGAAATTTTAAATGGTAAAACAGGTAAAAAGTCAAAGTGTTCCCTGTTTTTTTTTACCTAATAAGGTAAATTAATGAGATTCTGGCCCGGCCAAAAACTTAAAATACTTTAAAATAAAAAATTTTATAGGTAAATCTTCATCCCCACTCCTCTCAATTAAAAATCCTACGGACGGAAATTGTGGGATTACTTTTGAGACGTCTTCCCGGCTTGGTATTTTGTATTTTCTGAAGAAATTAAATCTTTTTTCTACCGTACAATTTGGTGGAATGACCTTTTTCTTATAAGAAATCCTTAAAAAGTGTTTTAGCCCCTTTTCTTAAAAGTTTGCAATTACCAGGAGGTCTGAACACTTACTAATTCAATAATTAATTAAGGTTGAGTGATTGAAATTAATTCATATTTCCATATATTAAAGCCTAAACAATTAGTTACAAAACAAAATAAATTTGAGATATCTAGCTTAAGAACAAGTCTAGGAAATGACACTTGAACGAGATCGAATCAATTTCAGAAATTGAGTAAAAAAATGAGAAATTACTTCAATGACATAAGATAAGTTCAAAAAGCCACTTGTCATATTTTTATGAAAAAAACAGGCATATATTAGATTTAACCACTCAAATTTTTAGTTAGTCCTAAAAAAGTATAGGTTGTGCTCCTAGGCTTGATATTGAAAAAATAAATCATTTCATAATAACTGTGATTTATGAATTTTCCGGCCTGATTTTTTAAAAATATAGATATCTGTTTGATTATTTAAATCCAATAAAAAGTTTTATTCCATACAAATATGACAAATGACCTTTTGAAGGGATGGAGCATGAACGTTGTTTACGTACATTAATTTGTAAACAAAGGGACATAGAGTGGCGCCGTCTGGTGTCAAAATAATACAACTCATTAAATGAAAATATTAGTCAAATAAAGTGTAGGTGTATTTATCAAACAAAGAGGGCACTGTGAAACTTAATCTCAACATGCAACATTTTTTTAAGCAACTAGTTTAATCAACCAGCTACAGACCGTCATAAGACCTTGTAGATAATAATTATTTAACTAAAGGTACTCTTAAATTCTTTATTTAAAATTATTCATCCAATTTTTGGTTTATGATTTGTGCTCGACAAATGTATGTATCAAAAATGGTTTATGAATATATTTTGTTTTAGATTCACTATGATGATTTTGAGAAGGGAAGTAGTCAATGTGAACGCAGTAAAGAGAGGCTCTGGAACGTTTCTTCCCGAGACGCTATCTATCAGAAGAAGAAGAGGACTTATCCTCCATGGAAACTCGATTGGTAGACAAGTGGCATTCACTCTCAGGGAAAAATTCTCATGACTGCGTGCGCATAATACTTAACTGTACACGAAATTGGCAATTCTTTGGTGCTACGTTATTCTCTGTTAAAGTATATTTGGGCTTACATTAGTGCATTCTAAATCAGGCCAAAAATCTTTTGGTGTTACCAAATCTTTTACATTCCATATTCAATTTTAGTAGTAGATACTTGACACGTGGATTAAGAATTTTGAAGGATCCACGTTTCAAATAAACACTTCTTGCGTATAAAAAATGTGGGATGAGCTTTGTTTACCTATAAAATTTTGTAAACAAAGTGATAAAGAGTGACGCCATCTATCGGAAAAATGATACAACTCTCTGAATGATCATATTAATTAATATAAAATAAAGGGATATGTTACTCACATAGAGGGTGCTGTGAAAATTATTTTAAGCATACGCTATTTTTCTAAACAACAAGCTACAGACTTTCATAACACCTAGCGGATAATATTTTTTTAGTTTGCTCAGTCCCTACTCATTTGCATATCTGAACAACTGAGAGAGACATCCTAAAGGGTACTAACATACATGAAATATAAGTCATTATCCGCAGTATATATGTACAAGTTCAAATATACTTTGTGCTCAGATTTAGAACAACTACATAACCATTTTATGAGGCATTATAATTTATACTGCAGTCATTCTTTGCTTTAAGAGGGCTCTGAAAGAAAAAAGGGTAGGATACATAATCAAAAAGTTTAATAGCAATAATATTCTGGATTATAAGGAGCTGGATTATTAACATAATCCAGTGGTAATTATTTAACTCCACTGGATTATATAATAAATATAAATTAATCACAGGTAGGTATTTATTGTAGCCAAGATATTGATGCAAAACTGGTGCTTAAGAATAAAAATTTCATACTAGGACATTTCAAAATTATTCAGGAGAAGCAAAATAAAATGGGCTACTCCCGCTATCTGTATTAATAAAGTAAAGTTTGTCTGTCGACGTCTCATTTTTGAGTGTACTGCGTGACTTCTTCAAATAAGTAGGGATGCCATTTTTGTGATGAAAAAGACTTAGTTAGAAAAGGCAATACGGTTGTTGCATGTGCTTTTATTCCTTTATGCTCATTTTTAATAGAATTTATCGTGTTGTTTTTTTAACTGGAGTTCAAATCTACACAAGGATCATGAAATCATTTGTTTACTTCATAAATGTAAGAAGTCTAATATTTTATGAACATCCTGTGGTAAGTTATGGGGTTTTTATTCAAATTACTGCTATGAGTTGAGATACCCAAGAATACTAACCACCCTCTCCCCACAGTCGTCAAAATCCCATCCTACGTACAAAGGTGTATAAATGTCCTAAAGTAGATTTGCAAATAATTTATAAAATTAATTATGTTACTGAGGATTTCGGACCAGATACAAATATATATATATATAACCAAAGCTGCATTAAGCGATCAGACAAAGGAAACTGAGAAAATAACTGCTTCATGACCTCTTACACCAAATTTAGTATTATTTTTTTTTATTAAATAAAGGTTGAAAATAGTTGATAGAAGAATACAATTTACGTCTTTAAGTGGTAGTCATTTTGGACTGAGAGGGGAATTATGAGCCACTGACGTGGTAGAGGGTAACATTTCTACAAGACTTTTTCCCTTTAGTATGTGTTTGTTTCAAAACCGGTTTATAGGGATATGGGATGTCCACGATTATATATTGGGGGGAGGGATGGTTTATTGGTTTTTGGATTTTTTTGGGAAAAATTTCAAATATTACATTTTTCGAAGAAAAAAAAAAATTCAAAGCCCCTGTTTTTACAAAATTTTAAAATTTTTTTGAATTTTTATTTCAAAAATTCAAGTCTATTTACAAAAAAATTAAATTTTTAGAAATTTTTTTGTTTCAAAAATCTACAACTGATGACAAAAATTTATAATATTTTTTTTTTTTTGAAAAAATACCATAAATCCAAAACTATTCACAAAAAAATTACAAATATTAAATTTTCAAGAAAAAAGCAAAAACTCCTTAATTTGGGGGGCGGGAAGGGCAACAGCCTCTCCAGCTTCCCCTGAATATCTATCAATAATGAGAATGTTGTTTTGTTTGACGTCAAGTGGAGCATATTCACAGTTTACTTCTAGAAATGGAATATCAAGATTAAAAGAGGACGGGTGTATGTTAAAGGATAATGGGCAACGGACGTGGTAAGCTAATATTCGTACTAGACTTACTTTTCATTAGTATATTTTTATATTAAACCCGGTTCGTAGGGGGACTGAATGAGGCAAGAGAAAATTGCAAATGTTTTCAAGAACTACCCTTCATTCTCACTGGGAAGCACAATATCTCTCGATAATGAGAAGGTTTGTTTGACGTCAAATGGAGCACACTCACAGTTTACTTTGAGAAGTAGAATGAGACAGATGGTGCCTCTATCTATCTATGTACAATATAAGTACAAGAACACATTATACCTTTAATAACATCGTTCATTTACTTTGAGTAAATTTACATAGATATAAAGGAGACGTACATAAAACATAAATATTAGATGTAATAAATATGAAATATTTATTACATCTAATATTTATGAAGAAAGGAGTGGAAAAATGGTTACTTCATCATGAACTACGAGTTGTATTTCTTTTAAAAACGAAAAAGTAAGACAGAGGTATTTCTTCCTTTGATGAAAAGTGGTAACTTTATGAATATTATTTAACTATTACACATCACAGAAAGAGAACCTCCAGCTCAGTTTTGAATATACAAGATATATATATACGTTGTATATATAACACTCTGACACAGTTTAGATTTAAAAAAAAAGGAATTTTAAATTGAATTCAGGAGTTCAGGAGCTTAAACTTCACTTGAAGTCTATAAAACTTTTGGATTGGGGTACAACATACTTCTACACAAATCCATTTAAAATGTGTGTCAGAATGATGTTAAATTTATACCCCGTATTTTCTCCTATATAATTTATAAAACATTCATTCGAACAGAGTCTGTGTTTAATGTACATATTATTATAAGTGTATTAACCATTTATTAAAAATAAAAAATAATAAAATCCATTTGGAAAATGTAGTTGCTCATAACTTTAAACACTTTATTAGAGTATAATTTATAGCTTCCATTTATTTAATGAATAGGATATTTATACATTAATACGTAAAAACAAAGACTAACCCACGGAACTTTTATATATAACCACTCAACCTCTCTTTAAAAAATGTAAATATATGTTCAAAAGCAACATGATCCTGGATACACTTTTTGTAGGACACTGGTCTTTAAATTGTGTATGTGATGCCTTTCAAATAATTAATTAGGGACCTCGCTATTTATAATTATATTTGAACATTCATGATTTATTATATAAAGTATTTTTTCTTCTTTATTTTAAAAGCTTAAGTTTAATTTTTTATCCATGGAAAATAACTTATTAATTCCTTATTAAGTAAAAATACATAAATAGAAAAGAAAAGATGAAGTCTTTTTCGCTTTTCTTTTCAAAAATCCAGGATTTTTACACATACACTACTTTTACACATATATGTACTGAACACAAACAAGTTGGATACGAGTAAAGAGAACTTTTTAGTCTCTTTCTATTCGAGTATTACGTTATATAAGTAAATACCTGGTCTCCTCCATGATTAAAACTTTTTTAAATTGGAATTGGCGCAACTAACTTAAAACTAACGTTCAACCTCTCACTTTAAAATTAAAATAACATCGTTTGCGATCAGGATTTATTTGAAGATGGTCCGAATTTACCTGAACGAGCGCGTACAATCTTATTTACGTAGTGCAGACAGTAAATTAATCGTTTCATTTGTGTCCCGTCATCACAAAAGCAAGTTAAAATAATTTTTTCCCAAACTGAACGGGTTTTACCTATTTATTTTTCCACAAACCATTGTCAATTTCCATCAAAATTATTCTTTTGAACCCTTAGATTTGCTACAAATTCCATATAAAGCACATATCGTGAGTTTAGGGCAATAGTGTTACAAGTGTACTCTTGATTTTTTTTTTAATATATGAAAAAAGTCATATTTGACATCCTTCTAACATTAGTTCTAAAATATTTAGAGGAATATACAATATAAAACACTTTTCCTTATATAAAAACAGATATTACACGTACACAGCCAAAATCAAAATACCAGTGTTGATTACAATGGTATTTTTTTAGGCATTATCATCAACTTTTATCTCCAAATTATCATGAATAATCTGATAATAACTAGATCAAAAAAACCATTTTTCAAGATTATTATTATGTTTGGTTTTCAAAGATAAATTTAGAGTTATATATTTGTGGGCAGTCATCACAAAATCCAGCTAGAATTATTTTTCTCAAAATTGAGCAGGAATTATATTATTGAACAAATTATCGTCACTTTCTTTCAACAAATTATTTGTATTAAACCTTTGGAAGTTTATAATTAAAAATTGGTGGATTTTATTTAAATTGGCATATCGGTGGCAATAAAAAAATTATTTTTAACAATTTAAAACTCAAGTGCGTTTTATACAATTTTTTTAAATGGTCTTGTTTTCTGATTTTTTTTTTTGAAACTTTTTTTTTTAAATCCACAGTTATTCACAAAAAGGAAACAAAATTGGAAAAAAACTTTAAAAATCTACAGCTGCTCACAAAAAAATTCAAAGATCCATAGTTATTTCAAAAGAGTTAAATTTTTAGGGGAAAAAAAAAATCAAAAATCTACAGGTGTTTGCAAAAAATTATATTTTTTAGGAAAAAAATTCCAAAAATTCACAGGTGTTTAAAACAAATTAAAGTTTTTGAAAAAAAAAATTCTAAAATATTAGTTTCAAATTTTTTTGGAAAAAGTTTGAAAAATCCATAGCTCTTCAGTAATATTAATTTTTGTATAAAGAAAATTAAATTTCTAGTAAAAAGCCAAAAAAAGAGCCCTTTGAGAGATGGGGAGGTACATCCCACGTCCAGCCCACGCCCTACAGTCGCCCAAGAAACTATAGCTGAAATTCTTGAATATATTAACTACTCCCAGTAACTTGAGTAAGAAGCATATAGTTGTCTCAAATATGTACATGAAAATTAATTGGGTTGTATGAATATGGAGTTTTTTTTCTTTTTCTTGATTTGTGTTCAAGATTTTTTTATGTTGACACATCACATTTTTGATACTTTCTGTGGGGTTGTTATCCTTCTCCAAAATTAAGGAATTTTTTCTTTTAAATAGGATTTTTTTTGGACATTTGGTCAAATTATGCAAAAAATTTATTTTTTTGTCTACCAAAAAAAAAAAAAAAAATACTATCAAAAAATGTTCACTTCAAAATTTGACATTAAACATTTTGACAACATAATTCCATTTGGTTTGGTGGATTGAGGACTTTAATGAGAAGAAAACTCATTAATGGAAAAGTATTTATTATATAAATCTACTCAGACATCTCCCCTCTTATTGAGCTTTATATTATAGCATTAATCTCCCATTGAATTAAATAGAATGTATCCATAAATATATATATTTAATAAGATAATCATATATTATCTTCTCTCTCTCTCTCTCAAGGAACCCTTCTTCTCAATATCGTATAATTACAGATAATAATTATCATTACATTATTAGATAATATATATGTATTATATTTTATACAAGGGGTGGGTCATAAATACTGTACGAAAACAGAGGTAAAAACATACCCCTCCGTTCAATTTCGTTGAGAGATGTAACGGTGCAAGTGTACTGACTGACATAATATGCTTCCTTCCTACTAAACTATCATTTTGGGTAAAGGGGAGCCACTTTGAATGTTTGTTTTTTTTGTAACCGATTTATACAATATTCAGTAGTATTCATACAAAAAAAAAATCAGTTTCAAATTAATTATAGATATTAGCTATGTTACAAAAGAGGGAGTACTCTAATATTTTTTTCCCCACGTATTAAATTGCTCAAACACCCGATTGATAAGAAGTTTGTGACTCATAAAAGTTCATAAATGTACACTTCTTTGATATATTTGATGTATTTTTCCTTAAGATATTACAAAAAGAATTAGCCTAATAATGTAATAGAGGGTCTAAACTATATTGGCATTGAAAACATTTAAGAAAATTTGTAATATGCAGCTTCATTTAATAACTTAAAATGGCTTCTAAATTGGCTTCCACGTTTTGGGCCAAAATGACCATATTAATTGATAAAGATTTTTTTTTTAATCTAAGGAAGGAAATATTTTTCTATTAATTGAATTTTTAAAAATATACATAAAATTTTTAGACGGAATCAGTTTTTATGAGACGAAAAAGTTTGTAGGCGATAATAAATTATGAAAGTAGTGTCATGTTTGTCCTATAAATATTCCTTTTCAGTCATTGAACCTCGTATAATTCACATTTATAACGTTCCGTGATTTAAACTACGACAGTTCTAAATGAAGAGAGACAAAATTTGAGTTCGATGATCATAAACAAGATTCAAGGAGAAGAGAGATTTAATTTTCGACCACGAATCCCTGGATTTCTGAGTGAATAGCTAATGGATTTTAATAATTGAGGTATTTATCTGAAGAGAGACTTCATAGACAACGTGAGAGCCTATTTTCAAATGGACTTTTTTCAGACTTTGTAAAATACCTACAGATATAAAATAGATTTAAGGGATTGTTTATTTTAGAATATATAGCGTCCACCCTATATATCATATGAAATATTATTACCCTCATCATCCATAAAGAAGCTCTTAGACTTTTCCTATAACTAATACCTATCCTTTTACCTCCTACATCAAATATTAATTACTTAATATTATACATACGAGTATAATCATTAAATGATGGTTCTATGAAGGAATACAAATAATAATTAATATCCCATCTTTGACCTACAGTTAAGCGTCGTGTATTGAGAAAAAGTCGGGAACATCTGTAGAAAGAGGATTTCATTTCTTCCTTTTCTTTAATTGTAAATATAATACTTATTATAGAGACTTGTTCTAAATTAGTGAAACATTCAGGTCAATACATTTACGAGAGATTTTTTTGAATACACAAAAATGTTATTTGAATCAAAACAATCATATCGAAACGATGGAGCTTGAAAGTAAGAATGCAGCTCTGTTGGAAAACAGTTCCTTCAAGTAGACATCATCAAAAGTATCAATGTCAGCACGATGTTAATCTGGCAGACAAAAAAAGTTTTTGAGGAGACTGGAAAAACTTCCAGAAGGCCTGGCCCAGATTGAAAAGCTGGTCAAGACCATAGGCCCAAGTTCTTGCAAAAAAACAGATGTTGAACTCAATTTAGTGAAATTGTATTTGAATTGGAAGAATACTAAAATTGTTGATTACATAATGCAATTGAAGGAAACAAATGTTAATGTTATTATAAATGTTCACAAAGTAATTACAATCATGCATCGAGACTATCACCGTTTAATTAATAAAGATTTTTGGAGTGGTGTGAGTAAAATACTTTTTATACAAAATGAATAATTTTGATAGATATTTATAATTAGTATTAGAGTAGGGTTGTCCGGTGTGGCTCGTACATTAAGAAATTAGAATGGATTCGGAACTCTTCCGCTTCATTCTATATATGTATATAAAGAAAATATTGCCCCTGGATGTCGTAATATATCTATACAAAAAAAATTAAGCCTTTCATAGTGAACTTGGATTTTCTGCATCCTCTGTTTGATCAAATCCCTTTAAATCTGTCTAAAATAGATTTTCATGCTGGAAGTGACATTCATATACAACTGAAACGTCTGTGAGAATAAATGCAACTTTTTGTTGATGCAAAAATGTATTTTCTTGGAACTATTCGCAATTTTTGCAAATGAATTAAGGTTTGATAAATTTGATTAATTTGCTCACCCTAAGTAGTTATTTTGCCTTGTATTTTTCTATTTGTTAAATTTAAGATATGCGCATAGCTATGAATATAATATCAGCTGATTATCATTATCAATCTCATCAAAATTACTGAGTACATTTTGAGTACCAAAGGTGCATTAGAAGTTTTTAAATCAAGTTATATTATTCATATCCAAATATAATGTTGTTATGATTAATTAATGAAATTTTAAGTCCTATGTCAACTCTTATTGTTAAACCCAAGTTAATCAACTACGCCAAAAAAAAAAAAGTATTTTCACTAACGGAGGGTTAAACATATTCAAAGATTTATTCAAGAAAAAATATTCTGGTTGAACTATCCTTTGCAAAAAATCCTTCAGTTTCTCTTTTTTTTTCTTTCTTATTCTTAAAAAAGATTGCTAAGACAATTAGCAACAATTAGCGATAATAATTCTTAGAATTTAAGGGGCTTTATTTTTTGTTTTATAAGAAGTAGTCGTTCGTTTGTCAAAAATTCGTTTATAGAAAAATGCTAGTTTAAGTATTGATAGAATGATTAATCGGAATCGGGGTTTTATTCTAGAATTGGGATCGGCATTTGGAAAATAATATCTAATTTGCAATTCCAATTTGTTACTGGTATTTAACTATTTATATGTTTTCTAAGTTATGAAAAAAATAGTCCCACCACCTTTAGGAATTTTTGTTTTTTACTAGTAAACTTTTTATTTGGGATTAAATATGGATTTTTTAAATTTTTCTCCCAAAAAAAATTTTTTAATTTAAAATTAAAAAAAATATATATAAAATTAAAAAAATATTTTTTGTGAAAAGCTAAAGATAATGGAAATTTTTAAGCCAAAAATTAATTTTTTTGTGAATAGTTTTGGATTTTGTAATGTTTTTTGCTCCAAAAATTTTAATATTTTGTGAACAGATGTGGATTAATTAAATTTTTTTCCTAGGGAATTTAATTTTTTGTTTAAAAGTTGTAAATTTTTGATATTTTTTTAAATATCAAATTGTATATTTGACTCTTTTTTTTCAAACAAAAAATTTAATTTTTGGATTTTTTTTTGAAAATAATCGAAGATCCAAGTTTGTTTAAAATATGAAAGAATCCAAATTGGAGTTTTTTACTAGAATCGCATCGAAAAAGGCAACAGGATTGATTTTTTTTTTAATCGTCCCATCACTCAATTTAAGGCTGACATAGCCTTGAAGGCCATGAAAATGTTACAAAAAATTCACCAAAATTCATTCATTGGTTTGTACGTCAAACCCACACAAACATTCGCATTATATATATGGATAATCAGTAGGTATCTTACCTGAAATAAAAATATAAAGAGATATTGTACAAAATTAAATATGAACAGACAGTATTTCAATATTAATATATGTGTATTACTTTAATTATTTGTTAAATTTTATTCTATAAGCCAAGAAAATATGTTTTTACCCATAAGGTCAAGAGGTAAATAATTTGACACCAAACAAATGAAACATCTCTATTTTCAAATTCAGTCGAATTTATTTGTAACGGGTCATTAACATATACAATAAGTTTTTAGAGATTCATTCGATTCCACTTAAATACTACAGATACAAATTTGTGGATAGGTAGAGCAAATTTTTGAAATTAAAATCAAAGATGTTGCTGTTTTTGAGTGATTGATTTGGCTTGGAATCACTCTATAGTCAAATACTTAATATTTTGTGCCTCTGGATTGAACTTTATAAGGTTTATTTACATAAAATACACTCCAAATTCTATATTCATCTCTCAATGGGGATTGCAAATTGTCAGGCTATATAGTTTAAGGGCTGAGCTCAAAAAAAGTTTGGGAACCACTGCCCTGAGATACACATTAGAAAACATGTTTTTGACATCGTTATATTTATATACAAACAACAAAATTTGCATATTTTTGGTGAAATAAAGGGTTAAAATATTTAGTTTCCATTTTTGTAAAGCCTTCTTTCATCTTTTATATTGAAAATATATACATTTTGTGTGCAGAAATGAATTAATGGGGTGTTTTGAAGCATTGAGACGGAAAAGAATAGAGGAATGTATAATTGCATGAAATTCATACTGTACTTAAATGGGCATAAATGCAATATGCTTTTCGAAATAAAGTGCATATAATCTCTTTAATAAACCATATTATTTTATAATTGATAAAAATATCGACATATTATTTAGATAGATATTTTGTTCCTTGCATTTTCTTGACATTCAAACACTCTTTTTACTTTACAGTAGGGATTGCAATCATTATAAAGCATTGAAAGAGCTACAAATTAGAAAAAAGGATACACAGTGGATGGGATTTTTGTAAATAAAAACACAAATCAGCGGTTGGAAAAAGAAAAAGGGTTATTGCGTGTGCTCTTTCTCCAATTTTGTTTATTCTTTAATAGATCATTCTGATGGAAAAATCTCTAACATGATATTTTTTGCCTATATTTGCTGTAAATTGTTTTAAAAATCTACATTAATGAAGCAAACTTTGTCTGAACGAATGTTTGGAGGGTGAGCAGTCATTTTCTATCAAAAAATAACAATGCGGGCAAACTAAGGAATTCTTGCAGCCGTTTTGCATGTGGCATCGAGTGGGTATACAGGGTGCACTGTTTATAGTGCTCCCTGATGTACATCACATACATCTTTTTGATCTACTAAATAAAAATGTAGTTCTATTCATGAAATCTTGCAGGCGTTCTGCATGTAGCACTTTACATTCGTCAGTACATCTAAAATTCATCCGGAAAATAAAATATTTTCTCAAAAAAAATATTGTATAAAATACATTATGTACCACCACGAGTATTTCTTGTATATGATTCATTTTCCTTATCAGAGTCCAAAATGATCAACGTCTAATGACACAGCCGATAAAGGTCTGTCATTTTAAGAAAGTATCTTCTTTTGTCCATTACTGTGTTACAAGTAAGATGGAAAAAGGGGTGATGTTGTGTGTGAAAAAGATCTATTGAAGGGATAAGATACTCATCAATAATTCAACTTCCATCCATAATGATATTATGAAATGTATAAGAATATATTTTTCATTTATTCGTTTGACATCCCTGTACTGATATAGACACATACATCAACAGATCCAATTTCAATTTTAATATCATCTAATAATATCCACAGAAGGGACTTTCTTTTTTTATACCAGGAATAATGAATCAATTTATGTTGATATTTGAAATCAATCAAGGTAATGCATAAATAGAAGAAACTAGCAACAGTGCAACTTTTTTTTTTTTTTTTTGGGGCTCAATTAATTGGAATTGGTATATACAGAGTAAGGGACCAATCAAGAAAAATGTTATTTTTATGGAATCAAGAATAAACAACTCAAAAGCAATTTTTGAGTTGTCTTTAAATACTATATTTTGTATTCAATCAATCCTACAGATGAAAAAATATGATGGTATTATTTGACCTGGAAGTCTGACATCATCTCATGATCAGCACGCTTTCCTGAACCCTGTCAGTACCTCCATTAAAGAAGCAAGTCTTTCAGTTACTTCCTGACTGTCCAAACAATGGACCTGTTCAGATTTAAGAAGTTTGCAATCTCAATCATGCCTGGTAGTTTGTAACAAGTACACTCATATTTTCCACAATTTTGAAAAAAGTACTTCGTTGATCAATTTATTAACTGAGGCAAAACACTTCTAGCTAGCTGCTAAGACTACAATATGCATGCGTTCAAAGTTCGTTGTTAAATAACAACCGTACGCTGTAAGTTCACTTAACCCCTACCTGAATTATTTGGATCTGGATTCCATTTTCCGTTCTATTTCTATTAAAAACTGGGAACCGTTAGAGGAAAGATATCCGTTGAACCCCGAACCGCAATTAGCCATGACACACAAAATCCTTGCAAATCAATCTTAAAAAAATATTTTTTTAAGACTGAATTAGAAATCATCGGTTTCGGACCGAGTTGTAACACTAACAATATTGACGAATATTGACAACTTGACAACTTTTTCTTTATCTCCCTCTTTTTCCAATATGTACACAAACCTTTTTTATGACATCTTTGATATTATATATTTTTTTATATAGAGACATGTTTAATAAGCCTAATGCATTATTTAAAATAAAAAAAGAAGGCTACCCGTCTTTTATTATCTTAAGTGTGCTAGAAGAAAACGTATGCACTAATATATATATGTACAGATTGCAAAAAGTAAAGCCCTTTTTATCCACCTGTAAGAATATCTCTTTTTCTTAAATACAATCAATTATAATTAATTAATTAACAGAGGCTCTTCCCCACCATTAATAAATTACGCGGGGCGTACACAAGATTATACATAAATATATGTGTTTTTTTTTTGTATTTTTGGAAAAAATTGCAAATATTAATTTTTTGGATAACAATATTAAAGATCTAGTTATTCACAAAAAATTCAATTTCGTGAAATAAAATTTCAAATATGAATTTTTTTTATTTAAATTTCAAAAATCTATTGCTGTTTAAAGAAAACAATAATTTACTTTTTAGAAAAAAAATTGAAGAAGATTAAATTTTTTGAAAAAAAAAAATCATATATGAAATTTCTTCGAAAAAAATTCTAAAATTCACAAATATTCACCAAAAATTTAACTCGTCGGAAAGTATTCAAAAACTCAGAACTGTTCACCAAAAATTATCCTCTTATGTATATTCTACATTTCAAGATTATGTTTCATAATTTGTACCACTTAATAAAAGAAATATTTCAAAAAGAAATTAGCTGAAAGTCTTGCCCAAAAGTTTTATGGTGAAACCCCAAGAATTCTTTAATTTCGGGGCCCACCCCCTGTGCATGACTATGTAAGTTAATTAAATCATTAGACCATTATTATGAAACATAATCTTAAAATGTAGAATATACATTTCTTCAACGTACAATTATTGACAATTTAAGGGTGAGGATGGTTTTTTTGCAAAGGTATTCTTTATGTGTATAGTCAAGGAAAATATCTATTAATTGTTTGACCAAATATTTATTTCCTTGCTTTCCAGATGTGTCCCATCTGGCCGAAAATTTAGGACTGGGCCTAAAAATTTGACTTAATAATATACCTTTTTATAGCATAAATATGATTAAATAATGAATGTACCTTTAGATGAGGTTTAGTAGCAATGTTGCGTAGCGAAAGGATCAGTCAAGGAGCGCTATTGAGACTACATTATTCCAGGGATCATAACATTATATATATTTACAGTTGTAAATTCTAAGGACTTTTTAGCGGCCGAGTTTAGTAGTTGTTCGTAAGCGGAACATGAAATACGGAGAAGATGCTAAGAATGAGCCTCGCTTTAGTATTTGAAGCACGCTCAAGCAGTGATGAAAATTGTTTATGAAAACCGTCGAATTACTATTAGAGAAGTTGCAGAGGATATTGACATATCACTTTACTTGTCCCATGTTTTTTTTCTCAAACGTTTAAGGAATGAGGCGAGTGTCAGCAATGTTTGTTGCGAAACTGATTAATTTTGATCTTTGCCTTTGATGGATTTTTGGTCAGAAACAACACCACAATCCTGTTTCAGTCAACATATTCACCGGATTTGGCCCTCTGTCACTGTTGATGGTTCCACAAACTGAAAAAACCTTTAAAAGTACGGAGATTTGCAACGATTGAGGAGATAAAGACTACATCGCTGGAAGAGCTCAAAGCTATATGGAAAAGTGCTTAGAGAAGTGATTTTGATGTATCTGAGGGGGATCACTTTGAAGGAAAATATTGATGAATAATAAAATATTTTTTCCAACAAATGCCTTATAAGAAGCAAGGGGGGGGGGGATCCCCCAAACTTTCAATGGATGTTAAACAGATACACGCAAAACCCTTTCCCCTCACCACCACCCCTTAACCACCTCATAAACGAATCAACTTTTTCTAGACGTGTGTGTTAGGGTAAAGGGATACACAAGAAATCCCAAAGGGGTAATAATTGATAATAATAACAATAATCTTAAAAGTATGAATGACTGAATACATACGTGGCTCTATTATTTATGCGTCTGATAAAGGAACCACCATCAACAACACACCAGACACGATTAAATAATAATAAAATAACTATACTTTGCGTTAGAAACAATATTATTATTATTTTATGCCATTATCATAATCATATTCATCAGTGTCGAAGAGGGACTTGTGGTAGACATTCATTTTGTAGAATTTAAACACATCTTATAAATTATAATAGTCAATGAAACTCCATATATATTAAAATGAAAATTGCATTTTTTTTCTCTATATCTCTTTCCCATATGTGTAGAGTAATAAACAGTCATGTACCGCAAGCTGTACTTTGCTGATTGATTGATGTCAGGGAAAAATCCCAAGGACTAATGAATGGAAAAGTGACCAAGTGGAAGAAATGGCAAACTGTTATAATACCGACGTGTCACTTGATATCTGACCTCTTACTAGTTCAATAATTAAGGAGGATTGAGTGATTGAAATTAATTCATATTCCAATATATCAAAACATAAGTAATTAGTTAGAAAACAAAATAAATTTGAGTTCTCTACCTTATGTACAAGTCGAGAAAAGGAGACTTGAACATGATCCACGAATTTCCATTCGCGTACTCCAAGCAGTTGGGCATTTCCAGGACCACGGTCTACAGCGTTAGCAAGTCCAAAACGTTGGAGAAGAAGAATGGTTCTGTCAAAAAGGCACAATTGGACCTGGAGGAGAAAAGGAGACTTGAACATGATCCACGAATTTCCATTTCGGTTACTCCAAGCAGTTGGGCATTTTCAGGACCACGGTCTACAGCGTTAGCAAGTCCAAAACGTTGGAGAAGAAGAATGGTTCTGTCAAAAAGGTATAACTGGACCCGGATGAGTTGAAAAATACAGTCCAGGCCAATCCCCTCAAGTCTACGAGGACCCATGGAAGAGATCTAGTGGTTTCACGCCAGACTGTCTAGAGAGTTAATAAAAGTGGGTGGAAAGAGCCTTGTGAGGGTTGAGAGGCCACTTTCTTACACCAGCAATAAAAGATTCTTTTGGAATCTTTTTGACACTTTTACCCCCTTACATCCCTAATGACAACACCCTCGACTACACCTTTTGGATTCGTGTCTAGGAAAGGCCTGCTAAGTCCGTCATAAGATAATAAAAATATAAATAATCAATAAATACACAACAAATACATTGGATATGAAACATATTTAAAATAAGAGTAATTTTGTTGTTCATAGTTAACTAAATATTTTATAAGAAAATTAAAAAAATGAACAAATCAAGGGAAATAAATTTACAAATGAGCGCTTGAACTGAATTTTTATAAGAAATGAATCAAATAAAAATTCAACCGGTCCAAGCCTGGCAAAGTGACATGTCTTTTTTCATCCAATATCCCTACTCAAATACTTCATAAACGAACTCTAAACTTCCTGATGTAGAAAGTAATACATTTTACACGTTTTGAGGATGACCTCATCTAAAAAGGACCACAGATAAATATATTTATATATGGTATCAGTTTTCAAACATTCCCCTTTGATAAAATAAGGATTTATATATAAAAAATCCGTTCTTAATGGGATTTAATCCTTAATCATATCTCAACGTCATTGTTGGATCGATTCAATGAAAAGAAATTACATCAATATTTATCACAATGCAAACGGATTTAAGTTATGTTATTTGAAATGAAAATCGAGTAATCTATGGTTTGTGAGCAGACACGGATACTCTGACAGGATAGTGTTGTAGTCCCCTTCCTTAATTAAGGGATTTTTGCTTTTTAAAAGAAAAAAAAATGTGCAGAATGAAAAAATTTTACTCGAAAAAAAGGGATAATTTTTTTTTTTTTTTTAAGATTTATTTTCTCACAAAATATTCTTCGGGCAAATTATGCAGCAGAGCACAAAATTTAATAATTGATTTTTTTTTTCAAAAAATTTAATTTTTTTTAATAGCTCTGGATTTTTGAAAATTTAAAATTTAATTTTTTATGGAAATTATAAATTATATTTCTTATAGATAGCTGAGGATTTTTGAAATTTTACTATAAGAAATTTAATTTTTTAAAGTTGTATTCCAAAAAATTGTAAAAAATTTCCAATTTTTTCCCAAAAAAAAAATGACTTTTCAAATTTTTATTCCAAAAAATTTAATTTTCGGTAAAAAGGTATGGATTTTTGAATTTAATTTTTGCAAAACGATTAATTTTGTGGATTTAATTTGATTAAAAATTGAATCCAAAAATCCCCTCAAAATATAACCCTGCGGACGCCCTTGTGTGACTAGAATACGTATTTTAAAGACTAAGAAATTTGACTGGAGTCTGGGGCATTAATTCGTAAAAAAATGACAATTTTATCCATTTTGGTCTAAATTATGTCACCCGCGCATGACGTCACTTAATCATTTTTCTTTTTGACGTACGCAACATTTCCTCATGGACTTATGATTGTTGAGCAATTTGTAGTGTTGTATAGTCTAGTTTAGTCCAGTCTTAGATCCGCTCCTATCGGTATTAGGGACCCGTCCTTTAAGACTTTTAGTACTTCGAGACATGAGAACGAGCATTGTCTTGATGCAAAAGCCGTCCATTGACAATTTTGTTTGGTCTTTTTTTCCTTCAATTTTTCAGAAATGGTTGTAAGACTTGAGTTGATGTTTGGCCTATATATACATATATAGTACATTCTTTCAGGGCTCGACTACAGAAACCATGACTTCTTCGTCCATGGTGACCAAGCTATCCAAAAAAGCTCTTCCGTGATCAAAATACTGTTCCTTGAAGTGACATGCCGTCTTCAGATGATTGGTTTTGTGCTCTTCTGTAAGATGGCAAGGAACCCAGCGTGTTGAACGCTTGCTGAGGTGAAGGTCGTCATAAGTTATATTGAACCCAATGGAGAGGTCAATATAAAAAGGTAATCTCCCTGATTTTTTGACGGAGGTAAGAGCTGAAAATGTTGACTACAATATTAATATTCTTCTGAAACTCCTTCTGAAGTTTGAAAACACCGAATCCACTGAGATTAAGTTTTTTTTCATACGCATCTTATGGTAATTTGTAGATTTCATTCCCAAACTTGGCCGCCAGGCCACGCTGATCAGACAACTAAGCATGTACTCCTCCCTAAAATTGACATTTTGTCCTTTTGTGGTCAAATATATATATTTAATTTAGGCTTCTCACACTTTTATCATATGTGGAAAAACTAATCCAATCTACGAAGAATCAAATATTTACATATGGACATATGATGGGTATCCATCCATATGTCCATATGTATCTGTGAGTCAAAAACTATTCCCTCATCAATCAAAAAGAAACCTCTTCCATCAGAATAAATAATATCTAGACACACTACAAAAATAACATTGGCAAATAAAGGCTCGTATGAGTATATCCTTTAGTTAATATCTACTCAATTTTAGATTACATAGAGTGATGCTACTAAGGAGCATTTTGGCCAAGTTAATGTAATTTAATTTAACTTATATAAGTTCATTAACTTTTAATTCAACTATTTGATTATTTTCAACGCATTATTTCAACTATAAATTAATTAGTGGATTTATATTCATCTGATTTATCATTTAACTGAACTAGTTAATTTTTTTAACTGCATTATTTTAACTTTAACTTTGCTTGATTAAGTTAAAGTTTAACTGAAAATTGGCAGCTACGTCATTGAACGTGTTTCATTCCACATTAGCCTCTTCCGGTAGTTAAAATACAAAGCAAATTTCCCTTACATGTCTTTTTCGCTTCAAAACAGAAGATGTTGGGAGTTTGAATATGTATTTTTTTGAATATTTTTTATTATTTAGTCTTGATAAATCTCTCAATTGACTTGAGATGAAATACTTATTTTATAGCATCAAAATTAAGGTTCGGTAAGTTAATTTAACTTAAATTACTGTAAGCTTAAACTTAACTGGTTAAAAAAAAAATTCTCAAAATTAACTTAAGCTTTAGTAGTTATTTTTGAAAGAAATTGAAATTAACTTTAGCTCAAGTAGTTATTAAATAATAAAATAATAATTAACTTTAACTTAATTAGTTAAAAAGATAAATTAAGTTGCCCTTCACTGCAAGAGTTTTGTCTCTGTCAGAGTTTTGTCAATATATATTACATAAACGACGAGGGATCAACAAGAAATTGGAGTCCTGTCCTTTTGGAAACGGAGCATAAAAATTGCATAACTTATTACTTCGTTTATGTATCAGAAATAGTAAATTATGTCATATCCCTAACTTATCAAGTCAGAGGAGGGAATCGATAGCTGACAAAAAAAATAAGGAGCATTTTAGTGTTAGTGAAGTAACGTCCTCATGTTAAGTAAAAGATGTCTTTGTAGTTTTATAAAATGAGTAATGAATTTAACGGTTATAGGAACGCCACGCCCTTAAAAGATTTTGGCTGTCAATACACTTTCAATTGCTCATTGGCATCTCAATCAGAATGTTCCTATAAATTATTTTCTTAAAAAATTTGCACCTTGCACAATTGACAATATATAATATACTTGTTGAAAATGGAAGAACAATTCTCTATTCACAGAGAAAAAAGATTCAAGGAAAATATCTTAAATATAACTATACAATAAATTGGATTATATTTCAAACACTGATTTTTATTATCAGTTTCTTTCCCCCTTTCAAAGAACACGAACAGACATTTTCTTTTGTGTTTAAAAAGCTTATTTAAAAGGATAAAATGAAATAAAAGATTCAAACCAAACCAGTTAGGAATTGTATTATGTATCTATATTAGGGTGACGTTCATATAATAGGTGAGAGGTAATAAGTATAATTGGTAAAATTAGTAAGGCATATCCGATTTAAATAGTTCCAAAGATTTTTTGGGCATATCTTTAGTTCCAAATCAATTGAATAAATGCTCAAAAGCCGGACCAACTCCACTATTTCCATTATTTGATCGACACTTTCGAAGTCCATATTACCAGATTGGAATCATTCGAACCACCCCATAGCTGTTGCATTCGATATTGTATTGGGTTCAGTATCAGAATACTGAATGTATCGAATGTTCTTTTTTTTTTACTTCCATTTTTGAACCCTCCAACATGCAACTGCCATCACCAAACCCAAATGAAATGAACTTTTTTTAGGGGACGCATAACCTCTTTAAGCCTACTTTAAGCTTTAATATGTATTTTATTAATCATGAGATACACAAGGTCAGTAAAGACATCTAGAATCTATTTTACTTAAGCATATATATGGATAACATTAGTATAAATGAATTTAAAATCCGCCTCCAAAAATGGTGTTAAAATGAATTTAAAAGGATAAACATATTAACGATGCTCGCCGAATCACAAAAACCGATGTACCTAGCCTACTACAATTTTAGACACCATGCATTACGGGCTATCTAAATATATATATATATTTTCAACATTCTTTATTTGGTTTATATTTTATATAGAACATAAATAAACTAGAGCAATTGCATAAAAAGTACATAAATAAACATTATAGTTTATACTTAATGCTCCCGGGTAGAATTTCACCAAATATTCTAAAAATCAATCTTTAAAACAACAACAGTCAACATGCAATCATGATAAATATTTGTTTACATTTCTTAACCCCCTTTTTAAAATACTTCTATGATCCCGTGAAGTCGATGATGGAGAGCACTTGATTTCTTCTCCTTCAAAATTCCATGACTCACATCCTGCTTTAGGAGTTTTCATTGTGAGAGAGACATAGTGGCCAAAAGCTGCCAAGATTATACCTCTCAACTCATCCTCCCAAATAGGATGATAGTTAGTCGGCTGACGATGAGGGCTTTACAATTAAGAATTGCAAAGTCCAGAGCCTTTGTTACTTCAGAAGTCTCATCACCCTTCTTCTTTGAAATTCCAAAAGGAACAAGACCTTTGACATGTTTTTCTTACCAATCGCCCATTCATGTCTTGGCTAGCTATGACAGTAATTTATTCCTAGATATTGAGACTAATGTCCACACAAGGAGCGTAGCTCTGCATTAGATCCGAGGAATATTTGGACATTATTGGGGGTCCTCCCACAAACAAGAAGAGGATTTGTAATATAAAAGTTCTACTGTATATTATATATATATACATATACAAATTTGTATGAAAAGTGTGGGAAACACTTCTTCTGTAATAGACTCCAAACAGCAAAGTCCGGAGGGTCGAGGTCAGAGCTAGAAGAGAGCGGAATGGAGGGAGGTCAGAAGTCAGTCATATTGTTGCTGAAGAAGTGTTGGTTTTACTTAGCCGTATGGGGATGTAATGGACTTCTTGAGGTTGTTGGCAGTCTGGATAGAGATGCCAAGAGTCTATGCAACTTCCTCAATACGCACGTTACCTTTTGGGTTGTTGCTTCGATATTTTACACGTCTTAGAGATATTCAATAAAAACAAAACCTGTTTATTTTTTTTTCAGCTGTCGTTTGATTGCATAATAAAGCCTTGTAGTTAAAAATAACATGGATTAAACGCATCTGCAAGCTGTGGGCTCTCAATCTCTAAACTCTTTCCACAATTTCAAGGAAACTCCGCAAATTAAATTCTTACAAGATACAAAAAAAAAGAAGCAAAGTGTTATCCTTCAAATTGTAAGAAATTCTTGGGCACACGCCCCACCCTAATGTAGATATATGTATAAGTATGATTTACCTTTCTTGTATCTCCCTTTCACATCTGCAGCGAATAAAATAGAAAGAAGAAAAATGGTGGATTTCCCTCAAGGGAGATTTATTATTTATCGTTATTTAACTCAATAAGTCCATTCAATAATGTAGTATACTTAATAATAAGCGGATGTACCAAATAATTCTCTTTTAAACGTTATATGTAGTGATTCAACATAAAAACAATCTTGAACAAAAAATTATAACAAAGGACAAATCCATATATAATTCTTTACTTCATATATGAACACAGCCCAATATTTTATAGACAGTTTTGAGTCAATCAGAGGGGTATTAGTCAAATTACTGGGATGAGATAAGGTACCTAAGAATATTATCAATAGTTGAATACCTTTATTTGATTTAAATAACTTATATGGATCCCAATATTGCAGATTTCAACTACAAAATCCGCTGATTTATCGTTCTTTTATTGCTAAGATCAATTTTGCATAATTAAAATGCAATTTGCGACACAGCAAATGCCTTAATAAGAAGGATTTGTTCATGGGAATTAAGGCTAATTTTGTAAAAAGATTATATGTGTCAACATAAAAATAATCTGGAACAAAACCCCTGAAAAGAAGAAAAAAAAAATAGCTATTATCTTAACTTCATGTAGTATAGGTCAAACCAAATATTAAATAAACATATTTGAGTTGGTTATAAGATTTGTATTCAAATTAGAGGGATGGTTGGAGATACAAAAGGGTCTTAGTTATGGTTTTAAACCTTTATTTGTTTTATGAGACATATATGTTGGCCCCGATATTGGGGTTTAAATAAAATCCATCCATTTCTCATTATTTTTATCTATTCGACTCAACTCAATATTCAATTAGTTGAACTCGGCCAAACTTGATAGTTGTATCCAACACTAATTATAATTAAGCACATGCATATTACACTGTATCTCAATTTTAACTTAAAAACTTTACAGAGATCATTGTTAATACATCACAAAACAAGTTACCAAATGACCATGGATTGAAATGTTGTGTTCCCTCAATGTTTTTACCTCAAGAAACATAGGTAAGAGATCTTTATAACACGAAATAATTTGTACGTACATGACTCCAAATTCAAGAAAATATTTTAATTATTTATGTATTATTTTCTTCATCGCAGGAAATGTCTTGTAAGTACAGAAATTAAACTAATACATAAGATGTACTCAATGATTTACAATTTCCCTGTTTTATGAATCATAACATATTCCTAATTGTCCTCTTAATACAATTATGGACTTGCAGATGTAATCTGTCCTGAGCGTTTTTCCCTGGATTACATTAGTGAGCTATAACTCACAATATATATATTGGATCAAAAAAAGCATAAAGTATCCTAAAGGTTAAGTGTACACTTTCAAAAAAATTCACTTAGTGTCTTGTGTTTGGTGGAGGCAGTTGCGTACAAAAAATCGGGCAATTCATTTCGCTCTTTTGAGTGCCAAAGCCCGTATGTGCAATACATTGTTAAGTTGAGAACCAATTCTCAGAGAAACCCCGAGACCAATAGTGTTGTCCTCTGCAAGAAAATATTGTGCTTTTGCATTGAAAATATCAAGAATGGGTTGTGATTCCTGGAACTAAACCATAAACATTGTCAAATATAAACTGTCAGATTCAACAAGATAAAGAACTACTTTAAAAACAATTGTCAGGAGGTAGGAACGTTTTCATCGAGGGAGACCATTTTATATTTTTTAGTGCGTGATTGGTTTTGGTTTTTTTTAAGTGACTTTTTGATTGTCGGAATCTTTAGCTGTTTGTAGGTGTAGCAATTCATACTAGCAATTTCATTTTATAATATTGTATGTTTTGTATATATCATATCATATCTACATATATGGTTTGAATAAAGAGAGAGGACACAAAAGAAGAAAATAGACCCAATACAATATCGAACGCAACAGCAGAGTGGGCGTTCCAATGATTCTGTTCTGGTAATATGGACATCGTAAATGTGGATTAAATAATTGAGTTGGACCGGCATCTGAGCACTTATTCCATTGCTCAGGCAATGAAGATTAGCCAAAAAACGCTCAGAACTTATTACTTCACTTGTGACGTAATACTTGTGACTCCCGAGTGAAATCCACGTTATTACTCTCCGTCTTTCAAGAGCACTTGTTATTACTTTATACTTATATGATCTCCTTTCATAAATTAAATACAAATGAGAACAGATTTGAAAAAATTAAAAAATCATATACAGATTCCCAAATAGAAAAATAGTTCTAAATATAAATGTATCCAAACTCAAAAGATCTCCTTGGGGTACTTTGATGCACTCCAGGGGGTACTTGAGATTTTTAGAGAATATTTTACAATTGGTACATAGCTCAGGGGTGTCTGCAGAAATTGGGGTGAAGGAATTAAGAAAATGTCGTTTCTTACTTGAAAATTTAATATTTGATTTTTTTTGTCAAAAAATTTAATATTCAATTTTTTTTTTTTTTTTTTTTTTTTTTTTTTTGACACAGCAGCTGGGGATTTTGAATTTTTTTTCTTCAAAACTTTTTTGAGATTTTTGAGAATAGATATGGATTTTTTAATTATTTTTGTGAATAGTTATGGATTTTTTGATTTTTTTTTTTTTTAAATATTTAATATTTTGCAATTTTTTCCAAGTCATTAAGCATCATTTTTTATTAGCTTTTTGGAAAAAAAAATTCTAAAACCAAACCCCCTCTCCAAAAATATAATCCTACTGAAGCTAAAAATGCTTTCTACTGGAAAGGGGGTACTATCTGAGTTAAATTAATATTTTAAAAGTGGTTATATAACTAAAAAAAGGTTGAGAATAACACTCTAGAAAATAGAATAATGTATAATCACTCAGCCTTCATTAAATATTTATATGTTTAGATTATATCTGTTAGTTTTCTAATCCATAGATAAATAAATATAAAATAAACATTATTTCAACTGATGGACCGAAATAGTTTTTTTTTTTTTTTTTTTTGTATCATTATTTTCATAATGTAATTGAATTATCTTATGATCTTCAAAATAACTTATAAATTTGCACTCTCTCGTACATGGAATGTATTTCTTAATAAGAGGGCCTACTTTTATACAGGGCCCTGATCCTTGCACAAGCCTTGATGAGGAACTCCTTGTCCATTTTGACCCACTGCCTCGAGAAGCTCACAAGGAGTTAAAAAAAATCATTTATTGGAGTCACTCTTGAAGATGTCCAAAACGTACTACTCCAAGGGGCTCAAATCCGGGTGGCTAGGAGCCCACATTTCCCTTTTGCCCACACATAAAGATCGAAAAAATGTCGTTGTTTTTTTCTCGGAATAAATCGATTTTAATTGTGCAACTTGGACAAACCGTACCAATTTTAAAATTCTAGCATGACACCGGAAATGTTGACATCAAGTTAAGCTCTCTATGAGCATACTCTATGGAGTTATTTGTGTACTTCAGCATGCACCCCATACAAAGGCACACAATAATGACCACACGGTATTCTTATCTGGAGGACATCTCAAGGATTTTCTACTTATTATGATACAGTTTTGTGAGCTGAATCTGATGAACACACATTGATAAACATAGATCTTAGAGTTGCCAAGATATTGAGGTCTAAACTTGCTCCGGATTTAAAAACCCGACCCTGTATATACCTATATTTAATTATTAAAGTAACAAATTATTTTTCAAATCACTGGCACTATGTTATAAAAAATATCAGTTTTGCTAAAATAGGCCAAACAGCGCCAAAAATGTTGGCAGTCCCAACCTTGTGTGGATTCAGCTTTGTCATTGTACGGGTAATTGACTTCTTGGGGCGAAAAGTACTTGTCACAGAGTTAAGAATCGCATGGGTTCAGGTCTAGGCTTCTTGCAGGACAAAATTCTGGCTCCATAAGTGAGGGCATTCTATGGTCAAGACATCCCGCTTGTATCCTTTTGTAATGACGGCTAATTTACCTACGATCAACCTTAACATATTTAAACGACTTATACATATGTTAGGGGTAGTATGGAAAATCGGGCATTTTGCATAATGCCCGGCAATTTTAAAATTGAATAAATTAATGTTCATTTTAATTTCATTTATTGTGCGATGAAATTATTGATTTGATTAAGATACAATTTCATTGCTAGCAATTTCATAATCTAATGTAGGGATGTCCAGTCTGTGGATTGCTGGCTGGATTGCGATCCGCCTAACGTTTAGGTGAGGACAACTACTCATTCTCACTTCAACTAGTATTTTTTTAGCAAAATTGTCGCAATATCATCAAAACACATTGAACGCTCTAAATACAAAATATTTGACTGTATTTTGTATTTCCGTAATAGAGTACACCAGTTTAGCTTTTTCAAGGAATTTGGCCTTAACAAATTAGATTTGGCCTTTTTATAATATATTTGGTCTAAAATTGAAGAAAAAAAAATTGTATTGAATAATTTTGTTATATGTAGCCAATTTTCAAGAAATTTAGCTTAAAAGGTTCTGCAGCCTCTTAAAATATTTCAAATGGCAATCCAGCCCATTATATTAAAAGGTTACACATCCCTGAGCTATTGCATTTTCAATGAAATTTATATATCTTATGCCTAGTAAGGCATTTTGCAAAATGCCCGATTTCCACATTGGTTGAAACATATATATAGTTGCGAATAACTTATGTGTTTATCAGGACAGACTACTTTGCGAAAAAAAACTCAAAAGGATATGAATTTGTTGATAACTTGTGGATTATTGAAGTCATTTACATGCAATTCCTTAAATTGGATTGATAATTTCCCCCCCTTCCTTTCTACCACTCTTCCGAGTGCTTCAATATATTTATGAAAAGTGTGTGTTTGTACTATGAACAATAATATTAATGTTAAATGTTAATACAAAATAGAGTAAACAATGTTTCATTAATTCAAATTAAACATTTATTTTATTTAACAATGAAGTAATCTTTTTGCAAATAAAAAATAACGCAATGTTTCTACTTATCCTTGATTCGATATTAAAAAATATAAATTAAATTTAGAAAAGACGGATTAGTAGAAAATAAGCGAAAACTTTGACAGCTGATGTATATTTTCAAAAAAAAATTAATTAAATAGGTTGCAAGGAACCACACAGAACTTGTTGAAGAAGGATTAGGTCCTGAAGGCAGGATTAAAAGTGCCGAATTCAATTGTTGATTACCTACAAAAACAGTATGTATATTGGACAAAAATTCTTTACTAGCGGTAGTACGCAGCAGAGCCCTGAGTTATTAGGCTTCGACAAAGAGACACATTTTGTTTTAATAATATAGAAACTCCCCTAATAAATCTTCTCTCTTAACAACCGTTTTTCATGACTACACTCACACGTAGTTGCTCAATACTTAGATGTTATTTTCTATGTGTAATATTGAAAATGTGTCTGAGGCCACATTTTTGGGAGGATTTAATAGAAAATTAGCTAGAATTGTAGAAAGAAATGTTGAGGAAGAGCTTTATTGATCTATCTGCTTCCAACATGAGTCAGAGCCTCGATGAAAGCCCGGAAGGAGGATAAGGTGTTCATGGGGTAGCTCCTTGGCATATTCGCCATTATCTCATTGATGGAATTATATATGTGATTTGTTTTAGATTCAACGTAAATCCAGACAAAATAATCTATCGGATTAGGATCTGAACTACTAGGGGCAATATTTCCTTTCCAATAAAGTCATAAAAGCTCTCACTCATCCCCTTCGGCGAAGATGGCTGAGACATATCTAGAGTCTAATGTATTGTTGCCAGACACAAGGCCGATCTCCATCGAAGGCAGTTGTCCTTGTGGACAAAATCAATGCCACAATAAGTTATTGTTCCTTTTCTGTAAATTGCCTTCTTATGTATATCTGGAAAATCTGTTGCCATGATTCAGAAAACTTCAATAAATTTTGTTGATACAACAACGTTTCTGTCAGTAAAAAAGAATCCCTATCAAACAGATGTATTAAAATAAAATCAACGGCGCGCGCATGCGTTAATTTGATTGTAACGCCCTGTATATGATGACATATATAAGGGAGCATTATATAGAGTGCGCCCAGTATACACGCTCAATGCTACATGCAAAATGCCTGGAAGATTCCATTAATATGACTACATTGTTCTTTCCTGAATCAAAAATGACTGTTTCTCCTTTTTCCAAAATACATTTATACACGCAGATAAACTTTGCTTTATTAGTATAAAAAAGATACAAAATTAAGAATGAATCACAAATAAGATCAAATGGCATACTATGTATCAACTCTATACATAAGTACGTATATACTTAATTGCATTAGGGGATCCGTAATACCACTAATAATTTGTTTATCCAGATGTGATCCCTGGGGAGCCCGCCCTCCCATAACAAAAAGAGCATCATTCAATATCCTTCCTCATAGCCTCTCCCCTCCTCCTTAACCAACGATCCCATATAAATAAATAAGCTTTAACTCCAAGCAATTGTTTGCTTTATTATTATTATTTATCTAAATCACTAGGATTTCAATATCCTTTTATTAGAGGACTGAGTCAAAATATGTAAGGATTTGTTTTTTATTGTGTCTATTTATTTAGAGCAAATAAAGAGAATATTGAATTTCCTAGAGTCGTTATGGGTCGTTCATCTTTTACGACATAAATGAACATCATTTGTTGTTGTACTTTAAACAATCAATTCTGTAGAAATGCCATTGTAGAGTGTGCCAAAGGACAAATTCATCATAGCGGAACACATTATCAAAATCTTCAAGAGATCAAACGTGATTAAGGTTAGAACTAGTGTTGGTTTTCGGTCTGGAAATCTTAGACGCCCCTGAAACCCTTATATTATTAGTTGGACAGAATTAGTTCCAACAAAAAAGCTCGGTCTGGACCAGTCTCATATAAAAATTCGGTCTAGATAGGCCCAAGAAAAAATTTGGTCTGGTTCGATGCCAAAAAATGACATGGCATCATATGTTTTTTTCAAGTACAATGACGTTGTACGAAGTTTAAACAGAGATAGATTGAATTAATTTAGACCCCGCCGTCTCATATGTGTATACAGTATTTGTTTTAAAACTTATAGTGTACTTTTGAAATTTTTTTGCTATATGAGACTAACAAAAATCTGTACATAAATTGAGACCGATAAAATTCGGTCCATAAAGAGATACCGAATCAAAATCGTTGTACAAAGTGATACCAAAAAAAATCCCTCTAGAAAAAATCACGTAAGACCGAACTGAAAAAAAAATTCAGTGGTGGACCGAGTCTCAATACTAGTTAAAACCTTGAAATGTATTAAATAGTGAGAGAAAAAAACAAATCTAGGTGTTCTTTAAAATTCAAAATGTTCACCTTTAGCCTCAATAGAAACCTCTACATACGGTTGATGTAACTGCATCGTCTACAAAAGTGTCCGCTTCTCAGCGAGGCCATAATAGCCAAGAATCTGACCCGGGCGAATGTGCTTCTGAAATTTGTCAATTCCTGTGGGCACGTTCAAATCATTTGACTGATGAGAAGATATACATCGTGGAGCTGTATTAAAACAGCCAACACGACCGAATGATCGGTCAGAGCACCTTCAAACCAGTGAAAAAGGGGTGCTTCTTCCCCAGATCTCAACTTCTCCATATAGTCCCTTTTAAAGAAGGGAGTTGAGCATGACTTCCTACCGTATCATTAACGACTTGAAGGCCGCCATAGTTTCTGGATGGAACAACTTGTCGGAGGAGAAGACCATCTTTATAGTCTGTAAAGCAGTTCCCGAAGACTCTGAGACCTGTAGTTACCACTAATGGTGAGTATGTGCAATGAATCGGTGCTCATTTGAAAGGAAAATTCAAGCTACTTGTAAAAAGATGTTTTGAGGAATAATTATTTGTGTACTTTCTTGGGTGTTGGCTCTGATATAAAGAAAAGTTATGTCTCCCTATTTGTATATATAATGATGAAAAAAAGAATCATGGAGATGAAAGTTTGATGGTCCAATGTCATTATGTACATATCAGAGAGCTTTATTTCGTAAATATTATATTATGATATGTAGGCATTTTGACGTGTAAGCAGATTGAATCAATGTATCTCTGTAATTTTATATTTGATTGACATTCAAATATGTTCAATTAGGTATTTCTCACACACTATACAGAAGCTCTCATTACAAACACTTCGTTTTTCTACGTAGATTGTTAAAAGCTTTAATCCAAATGAGGGGGAAAAATATCCTAAATTAGTGAAACATGGAAATTATGATATCTAGCCTATACTCTTGACATTTCGGAATATTGATTTTATTATTGTTTAATTATCTATATTAACTAAACCACATATTAAAATTGTATTCAATATAGTTGTATTTCCCCCTGAATAACAGTACTTGTGCAGCTGATACATACCCTATATTTACAATCAAATTATCCTTATTGGTCCTTTGAATCCCATTAGCCTCCCTCTGCACCATACCGCATTGCAAAAATCCAAGGGATTGGAGTCTGATGAGGAAGTAAGCCAAAATTCCTTTAGTCAGAAGAGATCAGAACTGGCTAAACACCACTTTATGTCTCCTGTACATGTTCCTGACTGTTGAAGAGATGCATTATCCAGTAAACGGTCATTTTAAAGGTTTTACTATTTGTTGGCCTCAAAGCTTTGCATCTTTTCATCCTCTGAATCTTGGTGGCCTGACACGGTAACTCCATTATTTGAAAGGTTTCCTACTGAGGTACTTCCTGAAACATTATAAGCCCTTGCCATCTAGCTCATGGATCGAGCAGGTTTCATCCTGATCTTAGTTTTGTAAATTATATAATATATTTGATTGCCCCTATTATTAAGTAATAATTAATACAGCTTTAGGCTATAAAAAGCTTACTTTGATCACCAACTAGAAAAAATGCACACCCGCTTTCTTGGACAAATTTTATTCATCTCTGTTGATCAGTCAGTGGGGA
The DNA here is from genome assembly GCF_016086655.4 of Lepeophtheirus salmonis. Lineage (NCBI taxonomy): Eukaryota > Metazoa > Arthropoda > Copepoda > Siphonostomatoida > Caligidae > Lepeophtheirus > Lepeophtheirus salmonis. The sequence goes on along the minus strand of NC_092584.1, from coordinate 3,748,962 downwards.
TGTATAATATATGTCCCTCCAGCATATAAAAATAAAAGAAACAGAAAGGGAACGTAGTCGTTCTGACAATTTGATGAATGTTTGGAAGGAAATCAGCTTGACTGTCATGAATTTTTATTAGGTCAGCTGCAAGGTGAGCAAAAGAAAATAAACACAACCCTCACTTTGTACAAAGCTCGTGGTTACTCCGATGTCGATCCTCAATTTTATTGTTTGGGTATGAGCAGAATCTAAAATGATCATACTCAATACCCCCATTTGCGACTAAGTTGGGTCCTATGCCAACTAAAGTACCTGAAAAACGAGTTACTTTAGGGCTGAAACTTAAGAGAATACTCATATCGAAATACCTAACACCCCCCAACCCCCCAATTATTTATTCATAAAATATTACACCTCATACTGTAATAAATACAAATTAATATTTGTTAATGATGAAAAAGCTCAATCAAATAAAATCAACATATATGTATAATTTTTGGGTGGGCATTCAACAGTATTTAATTATTAGCACGAGTATTTACGTCCATAAATATTGATATATGGTTTAAAAGTGTTAATTTAACTAAACCAATTCCAAAACACTTTTAGATATATATATATATATGCAAGAAGAAGAGAGAACAATGTTCAGCCATATTATATTGGTGACTAGCCTACATATGAGTTGTCGGACATACTTCCTCCTTTTTTCTTTCACTTCCCTTCACTAATCCCAGATTAGGAAGACTCCGATGCCTAGATATTTATAGGGCTCATTAGGTTGTTTGTTTATTATTAATCCTTCAAGACACATTAATCTACCCTTTTCGTCGTGGAGAAATACCTCCTTTGTTTTATTACCGTTCATAGAGAGCAGGCCCGATTTCTTGCCATTCAGGGATAATCCAAACAGGGCTGCACTCTCTTCAAAGCTTGCCCGACTTCCTTGCAAACTATGAATATCGTTACTACAAAGTATAGTGTCATCAGCATATTTCATTTTTCCTATAGTAACTGCCTCGGGCATATTTAAGGGCTCAACTATCGTGGTATCCCCAAAGACCATGCCCATCACAAAATTGAATAGTGTGCTAGACATTGGGTCACCTTATAGGATACCCCTCCTAAACTGGCTTCAAACATCTCATGTATGTTAGTTGAAGCTATATAGTAATATACGTTATTGATATAAGTAATCAGGTGGATAGGAATTGATTGCCTCTCAAGGGCTCAGTAAATCATGGCTCACGGAGTCGAATGCTTTGCGAATATCAAGTCAAGCAAAATGTACTTCTTTTGGATTTATTTTTGGCATTTCTGTCATACCTTGTAATAGTAGATTATTAATGAAGCAACCATCAAATTTTCTAAAGCCTAATTGTGAGTCCAACAAAGACTTATGTAGACAAATAACTCCTGAGATTAACAAACTCTCATTGTTACTCTTGTTCCATCGTGACTACACCAAAGAACTTGTAAGAGACATGTGGACAGTCTAGATGAATATGCAGCCTTCTTTTGTAGTGCTTTAAACAGCGTTTTAACTGATAATAAAGTATTCAGCAATATCTACCAAAATATCTACTTTAATGTAAATAATTTATTCTTCTTTTCTCTATCTGGCTCCTTTCATTCAGCTGACGCGTTGTTCTTCTAGTTCTTGATATATTTGCTTTAGAGCAAACGTTTCAGTATTTACTTTAGGATTAGATGTTCTGTATTCAAACATTAAATAATAAAGAAACAAACAGCTTTGCAAAATATCAAATTCTGTTCAGATTGCTAAATAGAAAAAGCCTCTCCCACTTTATTGGACATATTTTATGCACCTCCATTTATCAATCGACAATCAGACACATTACGCGCCGCCTACTTCTCTTCTCTTTGCTCTACATATACAACGACATCAAACATGTACAACAAGTTATTGCTTCAATATGATTAAACTAAGAAGCATATGTGCTTCAGTGTTGTTCCAAGGGAGAAAATAGAGATATTCTCCTCCTGGTGAGGAGAGTATGTGTGCTGTACTTGCCGCCTATACAACACACTTATTCACTAAGTATAATTATAATGTATTTTTATTATCAGTTAAATACGACGTGTACTTCAAAATATTGAATCAAATATATATATATTGTCAGAAACTTGTGTATTAACAAAACAAAATGGTTAATATAAATTCTCTACGAAGTGCTTTCAAGTATATAGTCGTTCCTGCATTGGTACTACTTGGAGCTCAAAAAGTGATACAATTCCAGGATAGGGATTACGTTGGATACTTGGAGGATGTCCTTTGCAGCACCCATGACAAGATAGCAGAAATCTCGGATTGGATTGATAGTTTTCTACCCGAGTCATTATACAATGATGTGGGACTTGGGGATACTTTTTCGGGCGAAGATAACGTGCGACCCTTGTTCTTCATGCCCGCGAATGAAAATCATAGTGCCTTATCCCCTGGAAGTTACACATCATTGACTCATTTCTCATCATCCATGAGGCCCCGAAGATGGAGACCCTCAAATGTAAGTTCCCTCTTCAAAAAGCTTGTATTCATCAACAGACTCTCTTGACGTACACAATTATTAAAAGTACACGTAAACAATATTTATTGACAAAGCAATATCGTATATGTGATGCGTCAACTTAAAAACAATCATCAACTCCCAACACATCACTTTTTTAATAATATGTTGTACTGACTATTTAAGTACTATTGAGCCATCTGAGTCTAGAGACTATACTCATAGATTTAATTTATAGCTATAGGTAAATATGAGTTATAGTGCAGTCAATAATTGAGCAAATATAATGAAATCATTTGGAATATTGCACAAGAAATGAAATGGATCAAAATCTATCTATTGTTATTGCATTGATAAGTTTCTGACAATAATTTATGTACTCTTAATCCAGGAACAACGGTATAAACAACCTCTACCTGCAACGTTACACTTTAATTCGATGACATTGACTATTCACACGACTATGTTATGAGCAAGCACGGCTTGTAGACATTAGAGATGTTCGAACATAGTGATTGAATAGACTATAGAGCACGTTTAAAATTAACGAAGCAAACTTATGAATGATTTAACTTTCAAGTTTTATGCATTAATAATAATTAATACCTATAATTTATAACACTTTAGAAAAACTAATAACACTCAATGTAAGCCTTAGACTATAAATAAGTAATATCTACATAAATTATAATGATTTTCGTTGTCAAAGTCTGCACAAATTTTCTAATTCTCTGGTTCAAATACTAACAGTCATATTAATCATAAATACATAATAACCATATGTTTTGAATTGATCAAAATTAAATAATAGCTACAATATATAGTTGGTAATTAGAATAATTGTGTACTAAGATAAGTCATTTAACAAAGAAACGGACAATTATACAATGGGTTGATACAAGTTGCAATTTGTACAGGCATCCCATCTTGTACACAACATATACAAACAATTGTTTCATGTATTAATTTAGGTCAGATATGGGTCTATTAATCAAACTCAAAGATACACAAGCATATTAACTACAGTTATGAACCTTCACTTGACTAATGATCCTTAATTTTGGGGCTGATATGGCCCCTTTCGAATTAAATCTATATACTTACTTAAATTTAATAGTCTTTTGTGAAATTTTGCTACTTACGTAAATGTAATTTGTGGAGCATAATTAATTAATGAACGTTTGTGGAAGAATACAAATCAAGTTTGAGAGTCAAAAAGTCATAACTGAACTGTATATAACTTCATTCCTCCATTATGCATAATAGTGTTTCCTAATTTTGTTTTACAATAAAAAGGTTTGAGATATTGATTTCAACCGTCTGAATTTCTATGTTGATAAACATTAACATTAACTAATAGACTTCTGGATGGCAGATACGCATATTAACAAAATTTACTCATCAACCCTTTAAATGTACTCAATTTCGATTTACTTATCTACTTAATATATTTTTTAGTCAGTTATAACACCATGCAACAACATTTTTATCTTGATTACAATGAATAAAAAATGATTATAACCACTAAAAAAATCAAGTAAAATGAAGGACCTTGCTTAAAAGCGAATATCTTTTTTATTTTTTCTTCAAGTGCTTTAAAATCTAGCTGAAGTTATAGAATACATAGACTTTCTATTTTAATTTATACAAAATTACATTTAAGAAAGGTCAATTTGGATTGATTTTTGGTCTATTTTGTTTGAATATTTATTAATGATTTTTTATAAAATAAGCTATTTACGTTGCGTGACAATATATAACAAATCATTCTGGGTGGGAAAATTGAATCGATAATATATATGTATATCAATGAATCAATGGTTTTGAATATGAAGCATCTATCAACTTGTTTGAATACCCTTACTACTTTTAAATTTTTAATAATATTAGTATTGTTGAAAAACGCATGAAGAATTTAAATTTTTTCACGCAATATTATAGTAATCGATATTCAACACAACCTAACCAGCTTATTTTATAAAAATTTCTTAATAAATATGAAAGGCCAACTTACATTCTTTGAATTTTTTATGGATATATTCGTTTTCTATAGGTTAAATAATAATAATAAATGTGGTTTAAGCCTGCGGGCGCTCCAAGACCTTCATTATGCTGCATAGTGTAATCAAATCGATTAACTTTTTTATAACTTCTTTGCAGATACTATATCGCGTTGGAGAGCTGATTTATCATAAATCCATGGACATTTACTGCGTCATTGTGGGATGGGATAAAACGGCAAAAGCACCCTCAGATTGGTTAGATAAAGTATGCAATCTCAACCTATACCTTGCAGCAGTATTTAATAATCTCAACACTTACTCACATATAGGTGTATAAAGACTCCAAGGAGGAAAAGATTAAAGAAGTACACTACATGAACGTATGTGGCTCAGAAGGGAAAGGAGAAAGTATTTTGATGTATTTGTCCCAGGATGAAGTCTCTAAAATTGAGGAAATCCCCAATAATATCAAACTCAAGCTAACGCTCCTCCAGTCTCATTTTGATATCAAGTCAGAGTCTGAGTTTCAAGCCATGGACCCTCCATATCCCTTAAGACCCTGGCTCAGAAAACTATATCCTATGGATTAGTAGCTTGGGGGGAGGGAAACCTGTTGTTATTGTTGATTGAGCTTAGTTTAAATTTTATAGCAAAGATATTTATAGATACATATATATTTTTTCCTAGATGATTTGTACACTAAAAAATTTCATGGACATTATTCGTAGATGGGTGATTACAGCTAGTTTTCAATGAACAACCAAAGAATGGATATCACAAATAAACATAAACATGTCATCATGTATAAACAAGACACTTTGATGCAGAGAAGAAAATAAATAAAACTTTCTTGATAATCTATATAATATGCTTTGTTTTTTTGTGTATCATGTGTAAAAGGCTATATATATTAGGTTACTCATTTGAAACCCTCATCAACATTACACACGTCAAGCAAGCATACAACAATCAAAAAAGATATTTTCCTAGCAGGTATAGCAATTAATATTTTCGGTGAGTTAACAGAAAAGCACTCAAACAAAAATTTAGATATAGAGATATATCCATTTTATTTTTTTACATCAAATAAAAAATACAACGCAAAAATTCATAGACAAATTGGATCAATTATAGGCTTTGTATTTAATTACTAGTATGCAAGGGCGTCCGCAAAAGGATATTTTAGAGAGGGTTTGGGTGCATGTCAAGGGAAAGGCCTGCAGTGTCCTTCATACAAACACCGAGGCCCTCACAGCCACTGTCAGCAAGCACTGGGACACCATGACATTAGACTACACCTGTAGCGGATGCCAAACCTCCTGTTGCAGCCTTGAAACCTTCCTTGCCGCTAAGGGCAGCTACATTAATGATTAAGAGAGATTAGACACACATCTATTTATAGTATTAATTTTGTTGAAATTCTATTGTTAATTAATAAATCATATCTTGTGTAAGTTTAAAATTCAAAGTGTTCAGATATTAATACACCACTCGGTATCATTATTTATATTTGGTATTTAAGTATTTACTACTTTTCCAAGTTATGAAGAAAAAAATTATGAAATACTTCCGTCAAGATACAGGAAACGACCATCTGAATTTATGACTTTAGTCTTTTAATTTTATAAAATATCATAATAGTGTAATTTATGATCAAAAAACGTTCAAATACGTAGAAGAAAAAAATTGATTACAAACTGAACGTTAACAAGAATCAAATTAAATTTGATCTCTAAATTTGAATGCTAGAGCATATTCCAAGCACTCAAGAAAAAAATTGAGTTTCTGTCCCAACATTTTAATGCAGTTTACCTAAAAGTGTACTTATTACTGTCTAAAGAAAATACTTAGTTTGCTGATTAGAAAAGGAAATAAGTATGTGTTCTTTCTTCTCTTTTGTTCATCATTTCATAAGTTCTGTGAGTTTGAACATCTCACTCTAAAAGAATCCTTCTTGCCTATCTTTGGTATAAATTGACTTAAAAAAGCATAATAAAACAAATATTTATGAATTTAAATATAAATATAATATTTCCCCGTACTAATGTTACTTTAAATATACCGTAGAAGGTTCTCCTTTTGATAGAAGTAACGAGCCAACCGTTGTTATTTACCCATGTATGGCAAAAATTGTAAATCCTCTGACCTTCAAAGACGATTTCTCAGTGGAGCGCTACTATTGTAATCCTCTTCTCGAAATGTGTGCTCATGGTGGGGACACGGTCAATGCTTTTCTTAGCATCAGACTGCTAAATATGTATTCTACAAGATGAGTCATAGAAAAATTTATAAAAATGACTCTTCATCTCTCAAAATTTAGATATTAAAGATGAATAAATAATAATAATTGGCCCAATATTTCATTTTCTTCCCCAAAAACCAGATAACAAGAAGCTGATTTAACTAGGATCTCAATTCCGTAAATCCATATGGCTCGCTCACGCCATTCCCACACGCTCTTACACAAATCCCATCTCTACTTATTATGCTTAAAACAATGATTTTTTTTAGGTAAAACAGTCTAAAAATCATTACGAGTATTATGCCAAATTCGGATGTAGAAATTGCATTCGCATTGGATTTTTTTCTCTTTTGAATCGATCTGTAACTTTTACGAATAATTTGTTGATAGTAAATGACGATAATCCGTTTAAGAGTACAAATGTATTGCAAACGAAAGTCCTTTTAGATTGCTCTTGTTTTGAAGGGCCACATTTGGACAAATATTGAGCATTATTTCACCTGATTTGCAGTTTTGCTCTGACTTTGCATGCAAATATATTTTGAGAAAGAAAACAAAAAGATTTGATTCATGTGCAAGGTTTTAAAAAAGGGATTTTCATCTTGAGAGGCAGAGAACCATACTATAAATTTAATATGATTTATCGAGGAGTAAAAATAGATTTATTATTTTATTATTTTATCTAAAGAATAATGAAGATATCTTCTTTTTGAATTTTTAATAAATTGCATATTATCATTTTTTATTTTTTTTTAATACTTTGGTGTGTGTAGATGTACCTTCATACAAATAGATTCCTTCAAAGAAAAAATTAAAGGAAAATTTGAGGTATGCTTGACTAGAATATTAAGTGCTTACATTTTATATCCATTCTATTTCTTGGTTATAACTTTTAAGTCTACAAAAGTATATGACTTATCATTAAGGTTAGAGATGATGATAAAACCTCATACAACGCAGGATTAAACAATCATGTGATGAGGCTTGCAAAAAAAAAATCAATCTGATGGTTGGTACCGACTTCTGAGTAACACATCCACTCATAGTCTATGATGCCACTATTGCTATCATTTTAAATTTAATGTACAGTACTGGGCAAGAAAAACAGATTTTGACAAAACACAACACCACTCATCTACTATATGACGTCAATATTAAAAGCGTGATGAAAGTCAAACATAAGGCGTACACACGTTAAGGTATAACCTGGTATTTCTATTAACCTTGATACAACCCTTACTCATCCCTATTATGAAAATTTTGAGAGGTAAAAACTTATTTGCTTACAATGTTCCGATAAGCAATGTGGTCGAACACATACTTCGCTATCGATTACTAAGAAAAACATTGACCTAGTCACCACCATGAGCACACAGTACGAAAAGAGGATTGTGATTGCATCACTCCTCCACGTGGCATTGTCATAGAAGGGCATCTACGAGCACACAGAAGCCTTGAGAAAGACGATTTACAATGTACCCATGTGGTTGAAGGTTGGGGAGGACCACAGATATTCACCAAGAATAGACAGAAACCCCTCCCTATCTGTCAACCGTCTGAAGTCGGCCTTCAAGATAAGAACTTAATCCCTCATTTGTTGACATGGCCAAGAAGATGAACAATTCCACATTAGCGGCGTCCATGGATTTAAATCGTCGGTGTATTCCACTGCCTCTGTTAGCAGAACAGCAGAGAAAAGTCCATTTGAAGCGTGCCCCAAAAGATCATAAAACACCTCAAGGGAACATGTGGACTGATGGTGGTGTTTTCTGATGAGAAGGCTTTTATTGTTGACCAAGTCCTCAACAGAGAGAATGATCGAGTATTGACATTTGAGATGTACCAGAGGAACACCGAAATACCTCCACCACCAAACACCCTGCTTCAGTGATGACGTTAGGCCTGGTTGCATCCAACAGGAAGACCATGAATTCCGTGTGGTCCTTTTATGATACATGGTGAAGGCTGAGGAGTACGTCAAAATTCTAGACACCAAAGTTGTCCAATGGATCAAAACCAACGTTGACGTTTCTGGCTGGGTGTTCCTACAAGATGGAGCACCTATCCACGCAGGAAAAATAAACAACACCAAGAGTGGCTCCAATTTTTCGACTTCCGACTTGCTTAGAAATCCCATAGTAAACAAAGTCATATCCTAGGCAAAGGAATTGAGTTCTTATTTTATCCATAGAACACTATGAATGATGATTATCAAGAATAATACATACGTCCAACATTCATGACTCTATTAACGTGCATCTTATCGTCCTTGTGTGATAATAACTATTCATGCAGTGAATGGACATATATACAGGGGTTTCGGCAGGATTATTATATGGGGAGGGCTTGGTTAATTTTTTGAAAAAATTTAAAAAAAGTTCACAAATTTAATTTTCCTGAAAAAAATTTGCAAAATTAATTATTTTTGAACAAAATTTCAATTATTAAATATTTTCCAAAATATTTAATATATGGTATATTTAAAAAAAAAAATTTCAAATATTAAATATATTCGATTTTTTTTTAAATCCACAGCTGTACACAAAAAAAAATTTTCAGAAAAATTATCTCAAATATAACAAATTTTGCCTCGGCTCCATAATTTGCCCAAATGACGAAAAACTGTTTTAGTAAAGAGCAAAAATTCCCTTATTTGGTGGGGACACAGCCCTTCCAGCCCATCCTTTGCGGACGCCCCTGATGTAAAATATACATTTCAATCATGATGCACAGTAAAAAAATGTGTAAATACATTTAATGAGATCATTTGATAATGTCTTCGATGTTATCTACATTTGTATGTATAGAGATAAGATGATTTAATCAAAATTATAATTCATTAACAAGAAAAAAATATAAAGAGTCAATGTATTGTACGTAGATAAATAGAGATGTGAAAATTGTTTATATACGTAATACATTAAGCATGTATGAGTAGACTAAGGGCACCCTCTGCAAATGTGTTCGAAGAACCAAGAAATTGCAACAATACCATAACTAGAGAAACTAAATATAGAGAGTGCGAGGAGAAGGCGAGAGCGAAACATATATAATTATAATTAATTAACAAATTACTGCTATAAAGAAGAGACACATTTACATTTAAAATATAATAATTGCACTTAAATTATTATATATGTATATTAATATGCATTCTTGAAACAATTTACATCAAAGAATGGTGAGAATGTTTACTTCAGAATTAAGGAACAAAAAAGAAGAACGAGCACACGTAACAACCGTTTTCTCTATTATAATTTAATTATTATAATTCTATTATAAACTAAGTTTTTTTAATTATGAAAATGGCATCCTTTTGTTGTGCAGGTCAGTGTAGTATTGATCAGTTATTCTAATATATTTGCACTCTCGAGTCTTCGCTTAAAGGCTTCTAATACTATATCGTAAGTGACATAAATACTATGTAGAAAGCGGAGAGTGAAGACTCAAGCGCGCCCGTTACAAAAGGGGAAGACAAACTGGGAAGTTTCTTTGATGTAGGGGTGTTTTTCGACGTTCCATCTGAAATTTCAAGGAAACGTCCGAGTTGAACGCATTTTCATTCCGACAAACTTTGATAATTTAGAAAATTTTAGATATCTACGAGTGACTTAATTATAAATCAATCATCTACCATTTTAATAAACGTAATCTATGTAGACTTTAATTAGGCCTAAAAAGGCCTAATTACAAACTATTCACGTGTTTTAAAGATAATATTGGACAAAATGATGCTATTCGAGGGGAACTTTAAAAAATGGAACGTTTCTCAAGGACCAATTACCAGGACAAGACTGGACGACACGTTTGATGGGACTGATTTTAAGACACGAAACCTACTAAAAGGACATAACATATAGATGAGTTACCATATATATCCAAGACATTTACTTATAAGAACTTTAACTCACTTCACTCAGTCCAAATAAAGAGGTTATGAAGAGAGAAACATGATAATTTATTCCAGGAATTAATAACTCCTATTAATTATCTGGGTGAGCAAAGGATCCCTAGTAGGAATACCAATAGTTAAAAGGGCTTGCTGTACGACGTTGCCCATAATTAGTATGTCTCATGAAAACAATAAAGACACTTTGGACAATGATGAAGAAAATGAGAATTTGCCGATTTATTTACTTCATACATATTATTCACTAGCGTCGACAAATAGACAAACCTTGCTTTAATTATTTAGAGCAGTGGTTCTCAAATAGGGTAGGCATACACCTTGGGGGACTTTTTACAAGTTGTAACTCCCCCCCCCCTCCAAATGAAGGAGTTTTTGTTTTTACCAGAAAATGTAATGTTTGAATTTTTTTTTAAATTTGAGAATTGAAATTTAATTTAATTTTCTGTAAATAGCTGGATATTTCAATTTTTCTCAAAATTATTTAATATTTGCAATTTTTTCTTCTTAATATTTTATAATTAAATTGATTTCTTCAAAAAATTTCATTTTTTGTCAACTGTGGATTTTGAATAATTTTTCCCCCAAAAAATTAGTTTTTTGCGAATAAATATGGATTTTTTGAAATTTTTTTGGAAAAAAATTAAGTTTTCATGAAGAGCTTAAGATTTTGGATTTTTTTTTAAGAAATTTATTTTTCTTTTAGAATCAATATGGATTTTTTAAAATTTTTTTGGAAAAAAATTAATTTTTGATATTTTTTTCAAAAAAAAAAAAATTGAAGTTTCCAAAAACCAATCCCCCCTCGAAAATAGAATTCTTCAGACGCCCCTTTTACTGTCGCGAAAAATGTTTTGTGCGGGTGTGTTAAATAAATACTTTACTAGTGGTACATCATTCAAAAAAGGTTGAGAATCCCTGATATAGAAGCTATTTACGAACACGTAATCACAAAATTATTACTACAGAACAAGATAGACATTTTGAAATAGTACGGATTTATATTACTAATTATTTATCATTGTAAAAACGCGCTCACATGTCTATTTTGAGGAGAAATCCTGTCTTTTGAGGAAAAATCCTGGAAAGGAAATCTTTTGAGAGCTGCAGATTGCACAATTCTGATATAACTATTTTGTCAAATTATCCGTCCATCTAGTGTGCACCTCTTTAGATGAGTACCCACTACATTATATGTCTTCCCATGCATAATTTTGTAACGGATCAATATACAATTTATTCCTAAGAACCTTCATAATACTATCTTCAAACTTGAATAACTATTCCTTTCAATATAAAGAGTTTATGTGATTATAATTATTTTGTGTTTGGGAGAGAGAAAATGTCACGTTAGTAATTTTCGGATTTCTATAATTTTATGTTTCGTTGCATTTACACTTCTTTAAAAAAAAAAAAGACACATTTTTAATCACAAAACCTCTTCATTTGAATAGGAAAAGTTGTTGAGGTTTTGAAGATGTTTTAAAAAACAATCAAGAATACATGTACACGCGTACACAGATGATAAATGTGGTAAGATGCCCAAAGTTCAGTAGCACATTACTCATTTGTCAAAAATGTTTAATATTTGTATGAAAAAATAACATTTATAAGATGTAAATAGCAGAATATATAACTATATAGTATATAAAAAAGGACTCTGATAGTCATAAATCACAGTTCTTTTAAAATTATTTAATTCCAACAACAAGCATATCACATGCCTCTTTTTTCTCCTCCTCCTCAAAAAAAAATAAAAAAATTAGGGCATATCCAATATCAAAATGCTTCCAACGAAGTAATATATCTAATTAATGTTTGAAAATGAGGCATTACGATAATATTTATTTTTTAAATTGTTGAAAGAAAATAACTATTTATACAATGTGTGATATCAGTGTATTTGCAAAGAAAGCAAACAAAATTACGGATTTTATCATTGATTTTCATATAGCAATCGCAAATTTCTGTATAAATACTGGAATTTGCAAAAATGAGTGTACAAATAATCGTTAAAATTATTTACTTTAACTTTGCCTCAAGAATGGACCAAAAAAAGTAGTTCATTGGATTTAAATCCGGAGAGCTTAGAGGACAATCTTCCTTTGACAAAATTAAAGAAATAATTAGCTGTGAGCCAGTCCATTTTGGTCATCTTGCAGGAAAGTCCAGGGTTTTTTTTTTTTTTCTTTTAAACTCATAATCGGCCAGGGCTTGACATGAGCCTTGAGAACGTTCTCCAGGTAGTTATTGCCATCTACCTTGACAACAGATAGAGTATATAACAATTTTGTCTTTCCCCCTTCCAGATATATGTTCACATCATGACAGATGCGTTTTTTTAATATGTAAACACGTATGGAATCACTGTTTCGATTATTGCTCGATATACGGTCATTCTGGATGTTGATGGTCATTTTAACGGAGAAGTTCTTCTTGTCTGTAAAAATAATGTTTGCCAGCCTGCCGGCTTTATCTTTCTATCAACTCACAAAGTCAATCCAACCTTTTTTCATTGTGAGTCCAGAAAGTGTCTCAGAGGGCGATTTGAATCCTTTTGTCTCTTGCAACTTCTAAGTCCTCCAAATAGGGACTTTGTTAACTTTAATGAGCTTGGGTATGGTACCATAGGTTTTCCGTCTTGAATTAATATAAAGTATTTATACATAGGACATTTTGTCTCAAGGATATTTCGCTTTAATACATAAGTAAATGAGTTTTATACCTAGTTATTGATTATCTTTTGTTGAAATTAATGTTTCCTTTGAATTTTCTAAATCAAAATATGTGATTGTTTCCTATAAAATATCTCCATTCCACACCCATAGGAGATGATAGGTATGACCATAGCTTCATACAGCAAGAGAACCTTGCTTGAGGTCGGTCCCATTTTTCAAATGCTCTGTCCAGGTGAGTCCTTGATCAAAAGTCACAGCAGTGTACTTCATATGTCTGGCATATTCCTTCACTTTGCCATCCATTTCACATAATACACAGTATTTTGATCTAAGTTTATAAACTTTCGAAAATACTAAAGCACTTAATTTTAATTGGTTAAAGTTAAGAGCATTTTCTTGTCCCCATTCAATAACAGTATTGATTGCCCTTTGTATTGCATTGACAAGGTTGAAAGAAGGCCCCCTTCTGGGCACCCAGGGTTGCGATTGACACAAACTTCTTCCCCTTTAAGCTTGGTACGGTAGTTAGTAGATTTTTGTACCAGGATCTGGAACACTCTGGAATCTACAAGTTTTTCCATAGCTCTATCAGCTGAATAAAATTATATATTATCAAATGCAACTGTGCAAACAAAACTGATAATAAGTGTGAATTGTTGTGGATAGTTGTATTTTTCTATGGTATCGGTCACTTGTGAAAGGGCCGTCTCAGTTGATAAGTCCCGTGTATAGGCATATTGTGTGTGGAGTGTTGGAACGATTTCTTTCAACTTAATGCGTTTTATAGTAATATGTACTTATTGCATATTTCGATTAAAAATTTCAAGGGAACGCCAATTTTAACTAAAAATGAACAATAAAACTCATATATTTATACATCAAGACGAGATATCCTTGAGACAAAATTACCTAGAACCCTTTATATACTATATATTAGTTCAGTTACACTCTTTAAATTTATAGGGAACTTATAGGAAATAAACAATGAATAGAGTAGTTAAATCACACAATATGAAAAGGACACTAAAAAACCATGAATTAAATAGTTACACTATTTAAGTATATTTGGAGAAAAAGAAAGATGGAAAGAGAATCTGGCAAGAGAAATGACATTATAAGATCCGTAAAACCTACATATAAGCATCCTTCTCAAAAAAGATAAAATAATAATGGATTATCCTCCTTTGCCATAAGGGGCCTCACGGTGCAAAAGGGGTTTTTATCACCTTCATAAAATATGTTTCTAAGTATTATTATTTTATGGGTAACAGTTTACGAACATAGAGCCACCACCATCATAATCATAAGTACATATTATGTTCATAAAAACAAGTGTGATAAAAGGTGGATATAACATACCCGTACATACAACGTTGTTTTTTATGGCGAAAAAAAAAAAAACATACACTTGGGATCAAAGAAATAACAAATCTTTAAAGGATGAGAGAAACATGAAAGGAAATTTTTTGGCCATGAATTGTAGTGTATATTAGTTAGTGCTGTGTTCATTCTTATTTATTCGGTCCGGTTCAGTCTGAAGACAAGTTCTATTGGTCCTTAGGACTATCGGTAACTTGTTCCCAACGATAATCCAACTTCATGATACATTTTTCGTAGAAGCTCTTGTCCTTCTTGGGAAAAAACACACAGACAACAAAAAAATCATAGGACTCTATTGCGGACAAATTTTTACCGACAAGCGCATTAATCATAGACAGAAACAGGTGGAAGTCACATGGTACGGTAGATGCATAAGAACCCCCCTTTGAGCTCCTGGATCTTTTGGCTCAAATATGTGTGCCACCTGAGTTTGTGCCGGCCACAATTCCTCTCTTATTCGAGTTTATTTTTGTAGTAGCTCATGGCTATAATGACTGCCAAAAGTAGGATCTATGTCGATATTTTCCATGATTTTATCGGCATTTTTTATAACAGGTCTGTCACTGCCTGCCGCACCATTCATCTCCACTAAATCAACCCGGAAGATTATCGGCCCTGTATACCTCGAAAAAATTATTGGTGGTTTTCGATGCATTTTTCCCTTTCAGATATTAAAAATGTAAAATATGGCGAATTTCTACCTTTGAGACCTCCATACTTGACGCACGATAATTTACAACTAAACAGTACAAGCGCAATACTGTCCAAAATCGTTTGTAGTAACCACTGACACTTTCGCCCATCTGACCAAAAATGACCATTTCTTTTTAATAGGACGCGCGTAGCTTTAGCAACCCAGAAGTCAATCCAGGTCAATGATTTTAATCCAACACTCAAACTGAGGCGATGACAGACGGGCAAACGATTTTGCTTTAATGCCCTTTTTATTTCTTAGATCAATGAGTTACGTAGTACTCAGATTTTAAGCGTACACTCATAAATGTTGTCTAAAAAAAGCAAACTTTGCTTCATTAATATAAATTAAAACATCTGTTGCTTGTAGGGTGGTTGGGGGGAAGCATGTTGCAACCGTACTCGGTCTCCCCTACTATTCTTCCATGGCGTTTTTTTTTAATTATAATAATTCGCAATATGACATTAGAAATTATTTATAGAAGAGATAAAAATATTTAATAATAATATATTGATTAAGAATAATGATTAAAATTTTCAACTTTTACTCAATGCAATGAAGGCAATCCCTCTTATGCATAATACTTATTCCTTATGCATCTCTTTCTCTCTCTCTTTACAAGGCATGAAGAGCAAATACAAAGACTTGAAGAATGAGCATTGAATTCTTGTAAGAGCCTTTTTTACAACAATTATAGAGACATATAGACATTAATCATACTTAAAATATTTGAAAAAAGGTTTTTTCCTTTTTTAAAGAAACAAAACTTTTTTACCGATATCTTTAAAAATATAAATATATAAAATTAAACGTGATGGGCTTCACGATGCATTAATTAATTAATTATTATCCCTTTTTAATTTATTCTTTATGTACATACTTTAGGATACGTGGGAGGAAAAACACTTTATCACTATATGTAGCTACGAGCAATATGCAGACAGGGTGATCCAAAAGTATACAGACCTTTTAGATTTTGCTACAAAGTACATACTGTCTACAAATTAAAATTTTTAATTTTGTTTAAATTGCCTGCCCTTTTTTTTTTCCTAGGTTGGCAGTACTGTATTTCATTATAATGCCAAGTTTGAGTGCTATCTGTAGACCAGTTTGCTTACAACAGTTGGATAAATCCCTCTACCTCACTAGTGCTCCACGATTTTTAAATTATTTGGTTTGGCTCATTTTTCTCTCTCCATTCTGATGATTGTTGGAGTGTTTGTATGTCAACCACGTAGATCCACGTCTCATCACCAGTTATGATGCGTTCCATGAACGTTGGGTCGGAATTCACACAACAAAGTATGTCTGAAGAGACTTGCTCACGGTACTGAACTTCAAAAAATTTCCGCTTTTTTGAAACAAGCCGTGTAGCGACGCGTCTCATGCCCAAAGTTTCAATCAGAATGGTAGAAACTGACTCTTGAGAGATGTTAAGGCAATTTCCTTCATTGCGTCTTCATAAGAAGTGTTACAATCATACAATTTAAACCTAGTATGTCCCTTTCAGTTTGAGAACTGTTTGCCAAAGAAAATCTAACTTCATAGGCCCCTTTCCTAGAAGCCCTTGTCCCTATTGGCAAAAAACTCGGACACCCAATTTTCACAGGCCTCTACTGAGGCCAAATTTGTACTTCCAAGTGTGGTGCCTGTAGCCTGTATGCATAAGAAGTTTCTGGCGCCTCATCAAGGGTGTGTGCAGCGTGGCTTTGTCTTGATGAAGTCATGTTCTCTCCTATTCATCAATTATGGCCGATTCTGTTCAATCGCCAGCTTCAAACGGTCAAGTTGTTCACAGTAGAGGGTAGAATTGATGGGGCAAAAAAATCTTTCAAACTACTGTTGAGTAACACGAACTGAAAGAGTATCGAACGCAAATTTTATTGGTTGTTTTCGACACTTTTTCTCCTTTCAGATAGTAAAAAAAGTAAAATTTCTTCCTTTGAGACCTGCATACTAGACGCACGAAGATTCATGACTGATCTGTCCAATACTCTTTTTAGTGAATACTCATAACTTTACAAAGCTTTATCGTATAATCCGATGTGACCAATAATGACGAAGATATACTTTTTTTTAAAAAGACGGGAAATGACTTTTTTCCCGAACCTAATATAACATCAAGAATATACCTAGACACACAAATATTTAATATAATATAAGAAATGGACGCCCAAGGTCAGTGAGACACCTGAAAATCGTCGGGAAAGTTAAAAGAAAAATTAACAGGAACCGCTACAAATGAATGGCTAAAATGGAGAAAAAAGAGCTCAATGTGTGATGGACTTTGATGAATCAAATCATCCATAAAGATTGAAGTATGGTTTTCCTCAAGTTTTGTTAGGGTTAGAATGTTACAAATCATACACAGAGGAAGTGTTTAGAAAGAAGTCAAAATTTATTAGAATTGAGCACTTAGAGAGAGTTTAATGGGTTTTCGATTAAAAAGAAATAGGACCGGACCTGGATTAAAAATTCAACTGAAAAAACGAGCGAATCTTATTGTACTCATCAGAAAGAGTTTCTTTAGATAGAATAACTGTTCCAAAGTGGGTAAATAGTCGATCCCTTCTGGTTTGAGCAGGGGGTTCAAGTAAATGAAAACAGCTCTCCTTGGTTTTTATTCAAATGGGTTTCCATATGATGGCAAGTGATTACATTTAATATTTTTTGGAGTCAGGAGTCCTCCCATGGTTTGAAGCCAACTCATATAAAACGAAAAATATTGATATTTCTGTATAATAGAACTTCAATTCATACCAACACTTAATGTCAGGATTTACTTAAAGCAAAAAAAATTGTTGGGATAAGTCTATGTGGCCCACTTCGAGTCAAGATATTAACGCCTTCGACTATTTCCTGTAAGCTTATCTCGAATCGAATATAAAAATCTGCAAATATTCAAATTTGGAAGGTTTTCGTCCATCAATGGAGACAGAAAGTACCCAAAAATATGATGTGAGCAGCCTGTGCGACATTTTTATTTCGTCGAATGGAAGTAGTTGATAATTGAGGGAGATATATCGAATAAATTACAAATATAGATTAAAATTTACTAAATTTTCTGACATAGGAACTCTTATTGTCTTGATCTACGATCAACCTATGATGGAATTCATAAATATTAAAGAGGTTCAAATCTAACGGTCAACCCTGTACTTAATTATTTGGTGCGTCATCCTAAAACCATATAGAACAAAAAAAAAAAAGAGAAAACCCTAATTTATGCCTTATACATTAAACCCAATATTTCAATTATAGGTTTTTTATTGCAAAAGTGTATAGCTATTATTTTATTTGAGAGACTTAAATACGGAGATATTCATATAAGTCTGAACACTTTTAATTTTAAACTTCAACAAGATATAATTTATAAATTAAGAATAGAATTTCAACCAACTTAATACAATGAATAGATGTGGGCCTGAGCTTTCTTAATCAGTAATGTAGCCGCCCTTAGCGGCAATGATGGCTTGCATGGGTTGGCTGAAGGCCTGTCACCCGCTAAAGATGTAGTCCTCTGTCATTAAGTCCTAGTACTGGATGACAGTGGCTTTGAGGCCCTCGGTGTTTGTATGAAGGGCATTGCAGGCGTTACTCTCAGAAAACAGATGTAGTGGAAGGGGTTGTAATCAGGGCTGTAGGGAGCCCAATGTGTCAAAAAAAGACTCATTTAAACGAGTCTTGTCATAGAGAAGGTGGGTTTCTTTCGTTGCTGGTGTCAAAAGTGGTCTTTCTACCCTCACAAGGCTCTTTCCATCCCCTTTTTTAACACCTCTCTGAACAGTCTGGTCTGAAACCCCGAGATCTCTTGCATATTCCTTCATGCACTTGACGGAATTGGCCTGGACTTTTTTCTTCAACTCTTTTGGGTCCAGTTGGGCATTTATTTATGGTATAATCAGTATAAAAACTAGAACCAACAATGATTTTCAGTGTTTTTATGTTAAATTAACATTATATTTGCCTGGTTGAATTAAAGTTGAAGGATGTAACTGACATAAATACATTTTTTCAATTGAATAAAGAACTCTTGAAAAAATCAACGAAAAAAAAAAAAATTCAAAATTTCGTGCAATCCTTCATTCTCAAATTTGGCCCAAAAGATATGCCTCTCAAAACATAAGCCATTGAAAAGCATTGCTTTCCCTTTCTTTTACACTAATTATACCATCACATTCAAGGTCCTCACCCCCACAAAAAAAACCATCTAATTTGATACCAAAATCATACTTCTATGATAAATATGATCTCTAAAATCAGTAATCAAAGTTATATGTGAGCAACACCTTATGGTTAAAATTTTAAAAAGGGCCATATCTCACTATATAAATATTTTTTTTAGGTTATCATACTTAATGATAACCTATGCAATAGTGTAGTTAAAATAAATTTTAGTCGTATTGGGTATAAAATTGTTTGAAATATAATGAAACTACCCAATCAATGGATATTGCAGAAGAATAGCCTTTCTTAATAAATAAAAAAAATGAAATAATTTATGACGGAACCGATAAAAATTGGCCTTGCCCCAGTCACAACACACTATTTACAGGGTTTCTATTGCTTTAAGCAGGGGATTTTTTTTGTTATGACAGAAATAGAATCATAATTTTTTTCTTTTTTTAGAAAAGAAAAAATAGTCATATATGAACTTCTTCTTCTTTTTTTTTTTGAAAAGGAAAAAATCCCTTTAAACCAAACAGGGAAAAATATTTCTTGGTTCAACTCTTAAAACTAGTAATTATACTATTCCCTAGGAATATCATCAACCGAAAAAAATGGGGGATGCGATAAAATGCTTGTTTATATGAGCCAAAAAATAAAGTGATAATCCAATATATATTTTTTGAGTAAAACATGACATCACAATCAATGATGTGGAAATAATGTGTTAAAAGATATACTTATATTTGATTAAAATGTGAGTTCTACTAAAAACAATGCCAAGGATTGAGTATCTCTCTAACGATTCTACATACAAGGGTGGTCGGATGAAGTATCCAGACATATTTGTAATTGCTTTTGTTTTTTTCATAAATATATAATGCGTTTATCTGCCTAAGGTTTAACTTAACCCGAAAGTAATGTCCATAGACAACAACTTTTCTTTTTATACTTAATCTGTTCAGTTTTACCATAAAGCAGCCAGAGGACATTGCAAAATTGTACCATCTATGATGTCTAGAAGATACTGAAGGTGATAAGATGCTTCTCAATTCCTCATGTGGTTCACACAAAGCTAAAAAGCGTATTGGACCCTTCCAAGATGTGCTCAAGATGTTCTTATAAACAAATAGGTGCATATAGAATGGCTGTCCATACTTAAAGAAGTTCTATCAGTAAAAGAACTGTGTCCAGGGTCATCAAGGACGACCTTGGCTTGAAGTACTACATTAGGGGAAGGTGTCATCTTCGTTTATCACAAAGATGAAGGGCATCAGGTTGCAAAGAGGCAAGAACCTCCGGCAAATATATGACGATCATAATGGGAATGGAGGGATTAGTCCACTGTCCAGTTCTTCTTGTTGCAGAAAATGAGGAAGGTTTTTTTCTTCAACCAATTGATCAGCTTCTGACACCTGATCTCCTTGCAGGTCTTTGCAGAAATAAGTCATTACAAAGACTTCATGGAGGGGGAAGACATTAATACCTTAAAGGCAACAATTTTGTTCGGCTTGTCAACAAGGAAAAGAGGAAAAAGTGCAGGAAATTGGACAATACATTTCGCTCTTATTGGCAATAAATTGATATGTGGAGAACCAATTCTTGGAGAACCCCTAAGAGAAATAGTTGTCTCCTCTGCAGCAAGATATTGTACTTTGTCATTGAAAATATCAAGGATGGGTCGTGATTCCTGGGACTATGCTATTGACATTGTCAAATATGAATTGTCAGATTCAACTAGATAGTGAGTTACTCCAAAAACAATTGTCCTGAGGAATGAACGCTTCCATTTAGGGATTGATTTTTATGTTTTATATCATGAAGTATGTGATTGTTTTTTTTTTAAATTAATGATTTGTCGAAATGTTGAATGCTTTTAAGGTGTAATATTGTGGAGGAGTTCTAATTTTATGCTAAACTCCTTATTTATGTTCATACAGCGCAAATCCTCCTAGCAATTTCATCCTATATTATTTTATAGTGTGTATACATCTACATATAAGATATGATCAAATAGAAGACTTGAGGGACAATTTGTGTCCCCTCAACTTCCTGAAGAGGCTCTCATCGCTGTTAATGCACCTCCTGTTGAGCTTACGGACAAGCTCAACAGAACAATATACAATGTCCACAACCTCTTTTGATGGGCGCAGAGAATATTTGCAATCTGTTGACTTTTTGCCTCCATTGACGTAGTTTGTTGACGTATCCCAATCAATAATACCGCGTATGAAAGCTGATAAATTTTAGAGGAATTTAATAGACTTACTAATAACCCAACATTGATTGTGATTAATAATGTCTTTATGGAGCTCTAATTGTGTAAGGAGGTACAATTCGCTTAGGCACACTGTATAATATTGAAATTATAATTTCCATGCAACACTCGGAACGTAATCACCGCCGTCTTGAACAAATACTTCCTCTTGTTAATCAATAAATTATATCTTGAAAAGTATTTTCCTCCTCCTGCATGAATTAATTATTCCGTGTGTCCCCATTGATATTTAAAAAATTTAATATAAGTACTAAGAACTAGTGATGTGACGATGAATTGGAATCGAGTTTGGTGTCGGAAAGGTAATGTTACATTAGAAATTCTAATTTATTTCTGGTATTTAATTATTTATTACTCTTTGTTTTTTACCAAAAAATTTCATATTTCAATTTGTTTTTTTAAACAATTTGAAATTAGAAATTTAATTTATGAATTTTTTTTCCAAGAAATTAATTTTTTATAAGACTGCTGAGGATTTTTAAAAATTATTTCCAAAAAAAATTATTTTTTGTGAACTGTGGATTTTCGATTTATTTTCCAAAAAATTTAATTTTCTAAATAATTTTGAAAAAATTTCACTTATGAAATAAAATATAATTTTTTTCGAAAAAAATTAATATTTCAATTTGTTTTTTAAACAATTTTCAATCAGAATTTTAATTTATGATATTTTTTACAAGAATTAATTTTTTATAACTCTGCTGGGGATTTTTAAAATCATTTTCAAGAAAATTTATTTTTTGTGAACAATTGTGCATTTTTGATTTATTTTTCCGAAAAATTTAATTTTCTAGATAATTTTGAAAAAATTTCATTTATGAAATAAAATATAAATTTTTAAATTTTTTTCCAAAAATTTTAATATTTGAATTTGTTTATTAAAAATTTTTTTTTTAGAAATTAATTTTTGAATTTGTTTTTTTGAGATCAGATTTTCGACATTTTAGAAAAATATTCAAATATCAAATTACCAATTTGTTTTTTCAAAAAAAAAAACCTTAAAACCACATCCCTGCAAAATATAATCGTGTGGACAGCCCTGATAGAAAAAATAGTATTTTTTGAACTATACCATTCAAGAAACGGAATTGGCATCAGAACTTTTTACAAGAATCAAATGGGTTCGGCATTGGATTTTTTTTTGGAAATCGTCCTAATTTTCTTTATGTCTATATACATGTATTACCTCTATGTATATTTAACATACATACATCAACTAAAAATAAACTTTAACTTGTTTACGTTTTTCTTTTAATGAAAAAGTTTAAAGTAAAGAAAACTTTAAAACTTAATCAGGCACTGGAAAATGTAGAGAGAGAGAAACTACGCTGTAGTTCTTTAATTATATTTTAAAGTTTTTAAATCCATTTTTTTTTTATCATCATTTAAGTAATTTATTTCTGTCTATAATCTATATTGATAAAGCAAAGTATGTTTATTTATTTGTGAGTAGACGTAAAGGGGTGTCCACAGGATTATGTATATTGTAGTGTCCTTTTCTAGCAATCGTGGAAAAGGCTACTACAAATTTTACTTATATTTTTAAATCTGATAAATATTTATATACAATAACAACTATCATTCACATCATCATACATAATACATCCCGTTGGTGATACTACAATATATATAAGCGATAAAATTGTCCCCAAAAATTAAAAATCCTTCTCAGAATCAGTGGAACCGAATTTAGGTACTGCAACTATGTAAGTAGAATACAAAAACAAAAGTGTATGAAACTTGGTTAACGTACGTTTACCTCAAGCACAATTGCAATTTCATTTTAAAAACATATTTTACAAAAAAAGATTATGATGTTTTATAATTTTTTTTTGTTACTCTAATTTCTTTGGTTGTAGAGAGAAATAAGCGATCGTGCCAAAACCTTTTATTGAATATAATAGACATGATAAACCTTCAGCATAGAAAATTAAAAAAATAATAGCCTTACCTCCATTTTTTCTTAATAATTATCCTAATTTAATAGGATATTAATATAGTATAAATTTAAATTTAGAATGTCAACATTGAATTTATATTCTTACAAGAAAAATAACCAAATTTAGAGAGTTGCAGTTATAAGTCATACGTCAGAATCAGATGACCCTTTCTATAGTCCTTTCATAACGTCAGTTAAACACATACAAACTTATTAGTACATATGTCAAATTTTACTGCGTCGTGCCTAAGTTTTCAATTTCAAATAGGTATTACTAATTGACAAATTTGCATTCACAGGACACGCTTTGCTCATTCGTAGCATTGATCAATATTTGAGTCTTGGATTAAACTATTCTTTAGCCTAAGTCATTATTTTGTTCTGATATCCAGGACCTCAATTATCTATCCCTGTGCCATAGACTAGAAGAGAAAAAGAAGATATCCTTCACCTATGCAAAACGCTGTTCACTGAGACTTTTGTTAAGGATGATTGTAAGGAACTGATAATATTATGTCATTCTTTACATAAGTGGGGGAGAGGCTAAAGGTTTTGAGAGTTTGGTGCCTTACACAAATCAAGGTGGATGTTTAAGCTTCCTTATGCTATAAAGAACCATCTCTTCATTAAAAATAAAGTTCAAGAATTACCTGACTATATTTTTGACTGGACAGCAGCAGAAACTAAATCGCTTTGCACACTTTTTTAATTTTTTGGTTACCTATTCACTATTGGTGGTTCAGAGCTCCACCTCCTTCAACAGCACCTTTGAATGATCTCATACCAGTCAATAACTTGATGAGTTATATGAAAATCTATAAAAAGCAACAATCCAGGCATTCTCGTCGGCACATTTGTCGTACCTAAATGAAGAACTAATACTTTTAGCATTATTATTTGATTAAGATGGGAAGGACATCAAAACATTCATGGTGTCGAAATTACTGACTTTAAAAGTACAAAGAACTCTAGATCAAGGAACATGGCTCAAGGTATTCCTTTCCAAATCAAAGAAACGGAAAGCAACAAAAAATAAGTCCTTTGTGTTTAAAAATGAACAAATGATCTATGTGTAAAGTAGTTACTAATTTAATTATAGTTTTATGTTTATCCTATTATATAAAGATGATCGTTTGTAAAAAAGAAGAACTATTATTATTTTTCTTCTTCTGTTCTGAACTGAACTTTAAAAATGGCTTCTTTATTTAAAAAACGGTCTAGGTGCGAGCCCTTTTTGTTGATAGAATCAAGGACAGTAGAGTGACAAAAAAAGTTGAGCAATATAAAAAAAAATATTGCTCAGGAAAAGATTCTTCGAATTGACAACTCTTAATAAAATACTACACAAATTGTAATTAATGAATCAATATAATAACCTACCTCTCTAATATGTTTACGTATATAAATAAATCACAACTATATTAATCGTAATCATTGTACGAAGAGGGGGGGGGGGAAATTAATTAAAAAACCTTTTATTTGATTTTTGCATGAAAAACGACGAAGAAGAAGCATGTTATTGTTCTTCAAAGAAGCCTGTCCTTGAAGATTCTCTTTACTGTTATTAGCTACATTGCTATTAATAGTCACATTATTGTGCGTACATAGTTACATTAATACACAATGAAAGGAAGAGGGAATTTATTCGAAGAAAAAAAGAATGGCACAATAAATTACTTCTTAGGACCGAAAAATCCATAAAAAAAATGTTCATCCCTTTTTTCAAAAGGGAGAGAAAAAAATAAATTGAATATTTATTCAGGGAATAATATATAAATATGCGGTGCGTCAACATTAAAACAATCTTAAAGAAAAATCTAGAAAAAGAGACAATCCTAATTTATTTATTTAGTTAATATGTATGACCACAGGGTCCTTCTGGTAAATTTGGAGCCCCTTTAACTGCCTCCTGCTCAATAGAGGAAGCAAGTACAAATATGAAATTTCATTTCCAAGTTCTAAATATGTATATAAAAAAAAAAATGTATTCAATTTCTCCGCCATCTTGATCAATTTTTCACTTAATACGTGTCCTAAAGGATTTGGAGGCCTTACCCAAGTCCACGATGGAACCTTGTCCCACTAATGGATAATGGAGGCCTTCAAGGAGTCGATCCTGTTGTGCGAATTAGTTGAGATCTTTAATCTAACTTTTCCTAAAATAAACGAGCCATGGGATTCATATAAGGTGAGTTAGAGGACCAAGTCTGTCGCCCCCAAAATGGCACCTTCTCTTCTTCAACAACTTTTGGTTTTTGTGGTCCTTGTGAGAGGGGGCGAGTCTTTTGTAACAGGAAATCGATACCATTTACCTCAGCATTCATCCAAGGTATCACTTGGTCCGATAGGAGTTTATGGTACCTCCCAGCACCAACCTTTCTACCTGGTCAAAGAAGATGGTGGTCATGACACTGTTGTGATCCCAATTACTTCAAGGGGCTGATCGGAAACTTGTTTTTAAAGATGTGGGGGACATTAGCTCTCTCTGTGGCAAACCATCAGTTGTTGACCCTCCATTGTTTCTCATCCGAATAAAGGATGATTTGGTTACGATGGGACTTTAAATCGTTGAGCAATTTTCTACCGTGGACAGCCCGAGTGGACTTTATTTTTTCTGTCTGTAAGAATATGTATTGAATAATGTTGCTACGCATTTTCGTCTAGGTTATCATGAATAGAATCTACATAGTACAACCAATATAATAAACGAAATATTAAGATATATTTTTAATATTATAATCATTTTTACGAGGAAGTATTTATTCTCTTCTATTAATCTTATATATGTAAATATAATACAATATGTGTGTGTCTTTTATGGGTAGCCATTTTTGACTTGAATTTTTTGAAAAAAGCTTCAAATTGCGATATTTCTTTGCTTAAACACCTTAATACGTCCTCAAATTGCTATATTTGATGATTAAAAGATGAATTTCTAATTAAATACACGAAATTTGGAGTTTTTTTTTTTTAAAATATGGTCATTTTAAGCCATTTTTGACTTGAATTTCATGAAAAAAGCTTCAAATTGCGATATTTCTTTGCTCAAACGCCTTTATACGTCCTCAAAGTGCTATATTTGATGATTAAAAGATGAATTTCTAATTAAATACACGAAATTTGGATTTTAAGCCATTTTTTTTTTGAAAAATATGGTCATTTTAAGCCATTTTTGACTTGAATTTCATGAAAAAAAAGCTTCAAATTGCGATATTTCTTTGCTCAAACGCCTTTATACGTCCTCAAAGTGCAATATTATGTAGAGGCAGTATATTTTCATTCTCAAGTCAGTGTTTATGGGATTGGAGACTGTTTGGACAACTTTTTGGGAAGAATGTTAATGGATGTGCCAGGAAATGCCTTTACAGACGTATGTGGAATCTTGGAGTGTGTTTTCATCTCTCAGGGACTTGTGGACTTTCCCCTTATACGCCCCTCCTCCTTCCAGGGGCTGTATACGTCTAAGACTGTGATCTTTGGATACTCGAGCATTTCTTGATGTACGCAGGCTGTGTCCCACGCAATCCAATTACATTATGGTATTTCTCCAGTTCTCCTACATCATAAAAACCTGTTTTGAATTAAAAGTTGCGAAACCAAATTAAAGCTAACGCTTAACCTCTCACTTTAAAATTGAAATAACCGAGCTAAATGTTTTCCTTATTGTTCAGGATCTAGTAAAGAGGGTCCGGATTTAGTTGAACGCCTCTGTATGTAATGTACAACTAGCAATTTTGTTCCCTTGTATGTAGTATTTGCAAATTGTACAAGTTTCCACAAAAAAATTAATGATTTTAAATAAAGGATTTGGAATTAAGGATCATGCAATTATTGAATATTCCATCGGAGATATTAGCGGTGTAATTTTTTGGTGGATTGAATAAGTTTGCACTGAACGTCATTTTATCACATTCTACTTCGAAATTAGAGACAAGGAAAGCGGATAGTTGGAATTCAACTATTGCAACCTTATCCAGGGGCGTCCAAAAAATAATGAATTTTTGCTTTCACTTAGAAAATTTAATATTAGATATTTAATTTAATTTTTAAATTAAACTTTCCTTCCAAAAAATTTGATTTTCTGTGAATAGTTTCGGATTTTTTCTGGAAAAAATTTAATTTTTGGATTTTTTTTCAATAAAAATTTCAAAAATTAAAGGGCAAATATTAATTTTTTTTTTAAAAAAAATTAATATTAAATTTCTAGTAAAAAGTCCTTAATTGGGGACGGGTCTACCGGAGGTAGGAGACCTAGAATCGTAAATAATAAGTAAATTATTGGTTTAATACTTATTTTGCTTGACTTGACTTCCCCCTTTATTCATCATTTGTAAGAAATAAGGGAAAAAGGAGGGATCTTGATTCTCTCCAGACATTCTTCCTTAATTCAATTACTAACTCTGTTGTTTACAATATTTGAAAAATCGAAAATAAAAAGAAAAACAGGGAGCTATGTAAAATGAGTTGTCAATGACACATGATAACAGCCCCTTCCAATCAATTCGTACTGTAATTTGTTATTTCCATTTTCAAGAGATGTCCTTTATAATTCATATAGATTAAGCAAAGTTTATTCTAATGCTCTCCGTATTGTCATTTTTTGAGTGTAGCGTGGGACTGCTTAAATACTTGATCTAAGAATGAACACTGGGATCAAGCGTGCACGTCATATTTAAGAAGAAAAGGGGAATACAAGAGAATACGATACCCTTAAAATCTGCGTTGTATGTGGACTTTTTTAGTACTGAAAACCATCAAATGGGAGATATTATTTTTTTAAATCCACTTTTTACTATTTATCATCTATATATTTTTTAGTACGGTTGAGACGAATGTTGTGTCTAGTTCAGTACAGTCTTAGGATCGGCCCTTAGGACTGTCAGCCCTTGGGACTAGTCCTTAAGATCATCGATCCTTGGAATTTTTATGGCTTACAATAGCGAGGTGTTGTTATATTCAAATAATCATTTACAAAAATTTCATAAACGAGAAAATGGAAGCCAATATAATTATTTGACTGGAAAGGCTTGAACGTTAGAAGAGCCAATCCGAAGTTTCCAATAATCCCGAAATTAGCAGGACGGACGTATGTTGTATTAAAAAGCTATTTTAAACCAAAGAAACAGTCGTTCGAAAGTATGTGCTAGGTTGGAAAGAAACAGTAATAATAAGGGATGTCAAAAATCCCCTAGCTAGAAATCCATTGTGGGCAATTCACAGTATGGCCAAAAAAAAAATTGAATGTGAGTGAGTGAACTGACGCTATAAATGATAATTCTAGTTTACTTGGGAGCAAAATCAAGAGGACTGAGAAAGAAACATGCCCTTACGACGTGCACAAACGAGAAGAAGAGGTTCTCTATCTAGAGCCAAATTGCTTTTAAGCATGTGTCCAAGAATATGTAGCCTCCCAGATCCCCCAATGTTAAGCCTTTAGATTATTCACTCTAAACAAATGTTGAGGTATCATCCTTTAAACCCCTCACGAGTATGTGAGATCTTTGGAGTCCGGATGGGATGGATCGTGCAAAGACTATCTCCCTAATGTTTGTAAGTCCTTTTAGAAGAGATGGAGGATGAACAAAAATGGGACCGATATCGAATGGACAAATCCTCAACCTATACTAATAAATCAACAGTTGGGAATAAATATTCAGAACACCTCTTCTTCCTATGTCCGTCGTAAAAAAAATGAATGTGAGTGAGTGAGGGAACTCACGCTATAAATGATAATTCTAGATTACTTGGGAGCAAAATCAAGAGGACTGAGAAAGAAACATGCCCTTCCGACGTGCACAAACGAGAAGAAGAGGTTCTCTATCTAGAGAGTGCCAAATTGTCAAATGTGCGTAAAAGAATGGAGGAGTAAGTACAGAAAAATTGAAATTTCAGAATTACAAAGCGTGATTGGTTAGTGTCAACAGCGTCAAGTCACCCAGAAAAATTCTTCAAAATAGAAGCCATGATTGCAAAATAGTCATGTCCACAGCAAAGACTACTAAAAAGTCAATATGGAGAAGATGGTCAAGAGATCAACATCAATGATAAACAGTTTCGATTGAATAGAATACTGGTTAAATATAATATATGTATATATATAAGGAGGCCGTCATTGAGGCTGAGGAAGGCCATATTGACCAAAAAAAATGTCTGTTTCTGGGAATAAACATAATTTTGTTCTCAATTCACAAAATAGTTTTTAATAAAGTTTTAAAAACACTTTTAAGGTTAAAGTTAAAACCAAACCGAGCTTAGAAATCGCTATCGGACAAAGACCTATCACCAAAAAGTATACATCATGCCATTAATGTTGATATTGTTAGAGCCTTGAAGTTTTTTACTTCTTTTCATATGTTGATTTATATAATATTTGATGTAACATCTGCATTTTAAGAGTTTTTGTTGATATTTTTTATAATTTTCTTCTTTTTTTTTGCTATTTTGTTTGCTTCCTTACTTTAAAAAACTCCTTTATTTGCCTTATATGGTCATTAAAAACACTTTAATTTCCACGTATTCATCATATATATAGTAACTACGTCTTTTAATATGTATGTATGTGAACCGTCAGCATAAAAATAACCTTGAAAAAAAAATCAAGAAAAGAAGTATAGAGACAAAACTTTGAGTAGGAATTAGTTACAACTTTATTACCGTTATTCTTAATTATGATGCTGTATTTTGCAACTCAACGACAGCTGAAACATTCATAAACAAGTTTTGTTTGTATCCCATGTCTCCAAGTGTAAAAACGTTGATCTCTTGTCATTGGCGAAAAGCCTTCAGGAACCATTGGCGTCTCCATTTGGACAGCATACAACATCAAGACAACCCGTAAGCGATGGCTCAAGGGCGCCCCCTACCATCAGACGAGAAGAACTGAGAAATGACCACAATGATATTACGTAAGTTTAAAAAGGTCATTTGTCATATTTTTAAGAAAAACACTCATTTATTAGATTTAAATAGTCGAATTTATGCCTATGAAAAAAAAACAAGAGGTCTGTGATAGCCACGAAATTGTGATTTCTGAATTTGACAGGCTTGATTTTTCGACAAAAGTATATATTTGTCTATTTAAATCTAAACTTTTCTTTCTTCTCATAAAAATATGACAAAGGATTGAAAAATGGTCATCGACTGAATTCAACTTTAATCAGAAAGATCTGGCAAGAAGGTACATAATAGAAGAGTTAACTTGATTGGATGACACCTTGGAGAACCAAGGAATAAAAGCATACTGTATTCGTGGATTCTTCTGTATTGAATCGGATATGAAAGTCATATGTGAATTATTGGTCATATTTTTATTTTTTTTAAGCACTCCAATTTATTAGATTCAAAAAGACATACGCCTCAAAAAGTATGGGCTGTGATAAGCTTGATATTGGAATTCAATTATTTCATAAAAAATGTGATGTATTACTTTCACAGTCATGAATTATTTTTTATATAGGTGTATGTCTGATTAATTAAATCTAATAACTACTTTTTTTCCCCATAAAAATATGACAAATCCCCTTATGAACTTTGTGACTTTGTGATATGACTTTTTTGTAATTTCTCAGTTCTTCTACACCATTTGTAAGAGGCACGTTTGAGCCTTCGACAACAAGTTTCTAAAAGGACCATTTTTCCTTTTTACATATTGGGGGAGTTAAAAATCACTCTCTTTTGTAGACGATCCTGTACATATTTTAATATTGTACTATTCCTATGACGTAAAACAGAAAAAACTTGGGAATTTGTACTTGTTGAGCAAAATTGTTTTATATTGCCGCACCATAATTAAAAAATAGCAAAACCAAAGAAACTTGCAATTAAAAAGGTTACTGGATAAATGTTGTTTAAGTTCCGATTATTCTAACTTTACAATAATAATAAAATGAAAGGATATAAAAAAGTAAGTACTCGAGTAAGATTAAATTTTAAAATCTAATTTTTACAGGTATAATGTCTGACATATGTTATTTTAAATAATTTATGCTGAATAAAATGATTTTATTGTCCTCAAAACAAAGAAAAAAAATAGTAATAGATCATTTATCCCACTGCTTTAGTATATAAAAAGTCCACGTACGACAACGCGGTGGATCTCATCTAGTGGTATGTATTTTTTCAAGATTACAATTAAAAGAAGAGGGTTAGAAAGGGTATTTATTTAACAAAGTCATCTGAAAATAATGCTTAGCAGAACTTTAATTCAATATATGAGACCTCAACTCTAATAATTGCCTCAATACGAGGCCTAAATCCCTTGTGGGACTTGACTATGTAGTCGAGCTTGGTCGACTCCTTCTCGATGGAACGTTCTAGAGAATGGGCAGGAGTAGCACACACCTTGTCCTCCAGACGCCTCTAGATAGAGTAGTCCAAGGGGTTCGCGTCTGGAATGGTGGACAGCCACATATCGAGGTCTGGAAAATTTTATCTCAGGAAGGTACTAGCAACCTGATGACACTGAGTTCCTTCTTGAGTGAAAACAGAGTTGTCCCCGAACTTTTATTGGGTCCAAGGTAGCACTTTCTTATCCAAAAGTTCGATACAAGCATCTGCATTGAGCTGTTCCTTCCTCTCCACAAAAATGGGATGGCAGACTTGCCTTGTATTGACCACAACGCACAAGAAAATGGTTCGGACAAGATTTTTTTGTTCTAAAGACATGTCTCACTGAAGTTACTATACCCGAGCTCCTTGTATATGGCCATGGGGACAGGCTGCGTGAGAGAAGCTTCAAAATTTCATTCCTTTGTTTGTACATTTTACTCGTTTTATCGCTCACCGATTTTGAAGACCCTGGACGATTAATTACAATTTAAATTACCAACTAGATAAGAGCAATCCTGTATAATATTGTACTGTATGTATGACGTAAAAAAGACATAACTTAGGAACTTGTACTTTACTTGATTTTGTTTTGCTGCATCACCATTAAACAATAGCTTATATTGTTGGTATTTTTTATTTAGTTTTATCTTTAATATATTAAAGACCTTAATGGACTTACTACAATAAGACACAAGTTATGATTGTCTCCTAAATGCATAAATAATTAATTAATCATAAACTTGGATTATATAATAAAAGGCATCTCATATTTGTTAGATACAAATCCTTACCTGAAAAATAAAACAAAAGTAAAGTCATACTTTATATACATTGAGATATAATATGTATTATTTATTTACATAAACTATTTTGTGGCTTTTGAAATATTGTGAGTTTGGTCTAAAAACAAATAAATTAAAATGTTCTTTTGCGTAATAGCCATTAACTAATTAGATAATCAACAAATCAACACACGTATAGAATATGATATTTTACCAATTAAATTCTGCACCTTTTTCTATTAAACAACTCTAAAGCCTCCCAATGAAAAGCTATTTTGAAAAAGAAAAATAACATACAAGATCTTGGGATATTACAATACCGAATTTTGGTTTATTCAAATATTGGGTGACGTCACCTATCCTCCGATATGATTTTCAAAACTGTGTAAAACAAAACGTTAAATGTGTTGTGAAATAAAACTTGTTTTATTCCCTTTTTGAAAAGGAAGGGATGTTACTATAGGGTGATTCAGGTAAAACTGGACCACCTTTAACTGTAACCTGATCAATGAGAGAAGCAAGTAGAGATTTGATTTATAGGGTATAATAATACAAAAGAAAAATCCCCCAATGTACCTGCCATCTTCGCGATTCATTCAATCGATAAAGATTTGATCACATCTGCGGTGAAGACTTTTTAATTCATGATGTAGGCTAAAAAGGAGTCGATGCTCTTGTCTGAATTGGTAGTATCTCTTTAACTCCCCCCTAAAAGAAGTAATCCATAGGATTCATATCAGAGGAGTTAGAAGTCTGTATGTCCCAAAATGACACATTCTCTTCTTTCAACAAATTTTGGATATTGCAGGCCTTGTGAGAGCTTTCATACAAGGTATCACTTGGTCAGACATGAATTCACAGTACCTGTCGGCACCCAGCCTCTCCTTTGGCTCAAAGAAGATGGAAGCATGACACTATCCTCGCTCTCAATGACCATAAGGGTAATGATGCTGGCCAGAAACTTGGTTTTAAAGCCTTTAGGGGGCATTAGCTCTCTCTATGGCCCGACTATTGTTCAAGATGCTGTGAGATCTGTCCACCGTCCATTGTTTCTCATCCAAATAAAAGATGACTCGTTTACCGTGGGACTTAAAATCGTGCTCTTTGTATACCCAAGCAAATCCTTGATGTACGTTGGCTATGTTCTACACAAGCCAATTCGATGACAGAGTTCCTTCGGGTCATCTCCGTCGTCAATACTTGTTTTTATAAAAAGCTGATCAACTAACTTAAAGCTAAAGCTCTACCTCTTACTTTAAAATGGTTATAACCGAGTTAAATCATTTCCTTATTGTTCAGAATGTAGTTAAAGATGGTCCTTATTTACCAGAACGACCCTGTATAATCAATATATATATATAGAGAGAGAGAGTATCTGAGCTTAGGCCATCATTATCGTCTATGAACTATGTAACATTATCCGTCCAATGTACATAATTGGGTTGTATCCTTTGTTAATTGCTACTTTACGTCTTTCTGCTTACATAGTACATCCACCACCTCATAAACAATACGATTGTCTTGAGGAGGAGGATGTGAAGAAGAGTACACAAATACATCTGTGTAAACAACATTAGAGATTTAATCCTGTCTACACATTACAGAGTAGTTAGAACCTCTATATATATAAATCACTAATAAACAAGGTAAAAGCTTCTAAGACTCTTCCTTGCAAATTGTGCCTAGTCCAGGGGTTCCCAACCTTTCAAATAAAGCAACTGTTTTAAGGCTCCTCCAATGCTACATACTGAATTTGTGGTATTTTGAGTGAAGAATGTCCTCTCCTCAAACCTATTTGACCAAGGAATTCCAGCAAATAGTCTTAATTTCAACCCAGCGTACGCCCCTGCATGTGTTTTACCGCATGTATCCAGAACACTACTGCTACAATAAGCAGTCAGCTAACTCTTGCTCTCTTTTTTTTTTAAATAAATAATTAACAAAACAGAAGAAAGAGTTCACGCAACAGACGGGTTTTTTTTATTGTTAAAGGTTGTTTACAAACATTTCAACTATACATATACATCAGGGATCACTATATACACGCTCAATGCTACATGCAAAATGCCGGCAATATTTCATTAATAAGTGTACATCATAATTTCTTCGATCAAAAATATGAATACTATTTATCATTCAAACATACAAACAGACAAACTTTATTCTATTAATATAATTTTTTTGTAATGTTCCTTTAACTGTGCAGATCGAGTCGCACTGCTAAAGTATCAATCAACATTCTAGTATAACATTTACTTCATTTAACCTGGGAATTTTCTTAGAAAGTCCTATTATATTGATATTAGGTTTAACCCTTTTTCTAGGAACAACCAGGACGCGAACCACCGCACATTAAGTTCAAGAGAATAAATCCATCCGAGTGCGTTGTCCATTGAGCTACGTCATTCCATAATATATATTTAAGATTTGTTGTTTTACAAAATATTTTTGAATCTGGATTAAACTCTTTGATTAGAAAACAAACTTTATTGTATTAAAGTCATTTTCATGGTTCTAGAGGTAAAAACAATCAGGAATACACTATCTCAATCCAAGGAGACAAATTTGCTGACTGGTCTTATACATCGGATAAAGCATACGCAAAATCTGAAACATTATATTCGTCAACTTAGCTGTAGAACGTAAACCTAGGTTTCGAAGCAATAAAAACATATTTCTCGTTCGTGTCAAAAACCAGATTTATTTCCTTAGCAAAATTATATTTACATTACCAGTCTAAATGATCCCATTTGAGGCTTATTTGTATATAAAATCATCATCAAAAAATAAATAAAAAAAACGAAGTTGAGTCTGTTTATTATACATAAAGTAGATTGGATTTGAAACAAAATCCCTTCGGGAATTTGTTTGTGTATATATTTTTTCATTTTAAATATTAGATTATCTGCAATTCCCCCCACAATCAGAGCAAATAATAATATATAACATGGTTTGCAAAATATATAATATAAAAAAGATTTGGAAGAAACCAACCTAGGGTTTGAATCTAAATTTAATTATTTTTAATGGGTTTTCATAATTTTTATTGTGGGGAAAAAACGATGCGATAAACATTTGGGCTTACATACTCAATACTCATAATTGGGGTTATAAATCGAAAGTAGAGGTAGATAACATTTAGGCCCAAGCCCGAAAGTCCACCGTTCGAACCTCATTTTTCCAATCCCGAAAAGCTAATGGCCCGCAGCTTCCAGCCCGATATTTATTTCTAATGTAAAATACTTTCTTTACAACTAATTAACGGCGTCATCCTCTATTTGATACCCTTAAGAAAAATAAGCTGAGGATGGAGTTATTAATTATTTGTAAGAGTTAAAGTGGGCTTACAATTTACAGGAAGATACTTCTTGAGTTGTAGAAAAAAACATTGCCACACCCTGACAATTTGAAAAATGTTTGGAGGAGAGCAGCTTAGCTGTCATGACGTTTCATTAGATCAGCTGCAAGCAGTAGAAAGAAGAAGGAAATCAAGAAAAAAAATAAAAAAAAATTACTCCGTTTTGGATCTTATTGAATTATCTGAGTCCAACAGGGACTTTTACTCATAAATATCC
The DNA here is from genome assembly GCF_016086655.4 of Lepeophtheirus salmonis. Lineage (NCBI taxonomy): Eukaryota > Metazoa > Arthropoda > Copepoda > Siphonostomatoida > Caligidae > Lepeophtheirus > Lepeophtheirus salmonis. The sequence goes on along the minus strand of NC_092584.1, from coordinate 3,712,479 downwards.
AAACAATCATCAGCCTATGGAACGACGTAGCTCAATGGACAACACGTTCGGGAGAAAATATTCTCTTGAACTTGATGCCCATAAATTCGCACCCCAGTCGTTCCTAGAGAAGGAAATAAACTTATTTTCTTGAACTTGATGCCCATACCTTGGCACACCAATCGTTCCTAGAGAAGGAAATAAACTTTATGTATATGGACTTCAAAGAAGATTCCTAGCAGATTGAGGAAATTTAATACTATGATGTTTACTTAAACTTAGTCAATGCAACTCCATCTGACCAATTAAAAGAACATTTTAAAAAAATCATCTACCTCATTCTGCGTCATTTATGAACACACACACACACTCGTTCTCTACACTTTATACTCCGAATGTTCTCTCCTACAGAATGAAAGAATAATTCAAAAAATAAACTCTTCCAAAAACACCAAACCTTGCAAGCTTAAGTATGCCTAACATTTACAACCCTTCTCATGGGTCATAACGGTTGTATTTAATATTCACAATGTGGTGATAATTCGAAATTCGGCAAAAGGGTATGAACTAACTAAAAATATATAAAATCCGGAAGGTGGTGTAGCAGTGAGTAACTTGTCGTTACAAAAATGGTTCATGCTGAAAAGAAATATTAACAGCGCCCTCTATATGATAAACATACGTACTTTTTATTAAATAGTTCTGGGAGATTTTACCACAAGACAACAGAGCCCCACTTTCTGTCGCTTTGTTAACTAACAAATATAACTAAACAACGATCATGCCCCATTGGAGGGACGTGATTTACTCCTGAGCAGTGAACTTCCTTGTCTACTACATTGAATTACATTCAAAACCTGATTGAACATTTGTATGTCCTCATAAAAGACAGAGCGTAACCTTGATGATTTTTTGAAGAGTTATTTCATTAAGGCCCTATTATACTCGGAGTAGAATTGGGGATAGGCATCAGAATAGTTCTTGCAAATGTCCTTGTTTATTTCTTTCTCCTCTTCCTCCCATGTCACAGCTGATTGTAGCTGATCTCCCTCAAAGCATTCCTAAAATTGTCAGTGTTACAATGTTGATTTTCGTTTCGTGAGAGTCCTTAGAATATACCTCTTCTTTCAAATGGAGGGTGATGCCATTTGTCTACCGGCGGCGCCTTCTAATCCACTGCGAATAGTACATTAATCAATTTATTACATTGGGATCTGTCATGTCTAAATTCAAAGCATTTAGAACATTGCCTAATCACCCTATCAAATTTTAGTTGAAACTAGCTCCATTTATAGGTAGAAATGAAGGCAAATTTTGGGGGGTTCCTTTTGATCTAATATTATAGAAGAACTAAGCTGCTTAAAAGATTTTCTTGACATTGATACATGGTCTTTAATCATACATATATTTACATACATAATTTCAAATTCTTTCTACAATTTTTATTTAATCAGTTGTTGTTATTGCTGTTGATATCATATTATAAATTATGAATATTTCAACATCATTTGTCTTGTGTTTCATTGATAAAACCATTTTCAATTAAGTTCAAGAGGGTGTACATTTAATTTTGACAAATTTTAAATTAATGAAACATTTTTGTATTTATCCCTATCATTGATAACAGTAGATACTTTCACTCGCAACAAAATATTTCAAGAAAAAAACTGCACTCAGACGAAGATTGTTCTAGAGTTTTCTTTAGGTTTTTTTTTATTATTATTTCCTTCTTAAACTTAAATCAGAAGCAGTTACGTAAAGATATATAGATAAATAATTATGTTACCTTAAAATCAATACTTTGGGCTAAGATTAAATAGAAATGTTAGTAAAATTTACAAAAAAAAATACGTTTATGAAACTAAAAAAAAAATGAATACAATCGGATATTTAAAAAAACACCACATTGAAAATAAAACTAAGATAGTTAGCCTCAAATTTAAATTTTAGATTGTCTTAAAATCCATCTCAATGCCTTTAAATAGTATCTTGATGTTGATAGAAGGCACTTAATTTCTTCTCCAGTCAAAGTCCACGAATTATTCCTCAAAGACGGTACTTACATGGAAAGTGTACAACAATGTAGTAGTATGAATGAAATATTGCAGGTGTATGCAAATATTTGAATAAAATATACACGTTGATACGTACAAATCCATTAACTCTCGCGGAGGTTTTGCAATTAGCGTACGGGGATCACTAGTTTGTTTGTTTTTGTTAGTGAGCGCTCTAGAGAATAAAGTAGTCATGAGTCATCCCATCATATTAATTTCCTTTTTTTTTTTTTCAATCTTAGTATCATTTTTTCATTCTTGAGGGCAAAGTACGTCATAGGAATTGATGTAAGTATTGAGTAGCTATGTTTGAGTGTGCTCATGAAAAACGTAGAATAACACTGAGGATTTCTTGGGGATTTATCTTCTATGTATATTTATTAAAGCAAAATGTATCTTTTAACCGAGGCCTAATAACTCTGTCTACTCCTGCTAGTTGATTCATGAGGAAGAAACAACTCAATGACGACGTTACAATGGATGGAGCCTTCTTGTCTTTTTAAAGACTACACAGTCTGACTGGACTAAACTAGGCTGAACTGAACTAAACCGCATTACTCTCTCCTAATTAAGGACCACCAGAAGACATATTATTTCTTATAACTGTATTTACAAACACTTATCAAATGAAGAAAAAGAACTCACTCTTTCAAAATTACTTTCAATTTATATAAGGAAGGTGGATTTTCTACTAATTGCTGATATCTTTAGGTAAGGATTTTAATTGATTACCCGTAATTATATCAAATGTGTTTCTTTATATAATCCTATATTAATCAATGGTCATTTAGGAACGAAAAAGTATAGAAGGACTTAGTATGTGAAGTCATGGAATACTCATTTGTTCCCTTCCTCTTTTTTTGACCAACTAAAGGCTATTTTTTCTAATTTTGTATTTAAGTAGAATATTTATGAAATGAAAAAGGTAATTGAATTACAAAAATCGTGTAATGAATATCTTAAATAATTAAAATAACTTACTACCCGGAGTATCCGGCATTGCACTGAGTAATTAGGCATCAGATAAAGAATAAATGGCTAGAACAGCTTTATAAGGATTATATGGCCTCTATTTGCATTTAATGCACTCCAAATTTTCAATTTTCCTTGATACGACAACATTATTAGTTCCTAAATCAAATATATATATATGTGATATAGTCAGGGATCACTATATACACTGTGTCCTGTATACACGTTCCATACTACATGCATACCCCTGCAATAGTTCATTAATACGACTAAGTTGTTATTTTTTTATATCAAAATATGTTTAGGATATATATATATATATATATGGAAGCACTATACGAGTATAAATTGCACCCTCCGACTGTTTTTCATACATTCATATTGACAGACAAACAAACTTTTCTATATAAATATAGATAATATATGATTCTTTCCAGAAATGATTAAGTGCATATTTAACATAAATAGATGTGTGCCTGAGCTCTCTTAATCTATAGTGTAGCCGCCCTTAGCGGCAATGAGGACTTCCAAGTGGAGGTGAAAGGCATTTTACCCTCGGCAAATCTAGTCGTCCTCTGTCATGGGGTCCCAGTGCTGGCTGACAGTGACTTTCAGGGCCTGTGTGTTTGTATGAAGGGCACTGCAGACTCTACTTTCGACATGCATCAAAAGGTGTAGTCGAAAGTGGCAAAAAAGAGTTCAAAAGAGTCTTGTAGCTTCTTGTTCATGGTTGCGATTAGGACAATGTTTTTCGTCGCAATCGGTAACTAATTATGTGTTCTACAACATTGCTCAATGGAACATTGTGAAAACAGAAAAGACTCTTAACCTCTCCAAATTTTACATAATAGAGATGAGTAAATAATTACGGTTAGCCTGGTACATGATAATATCAAGATACTCCTTCATATTGTACATTGAAATCCATTTCAATTTATTTATATAGCTCATAATTTATTTATTTTTTTTCCAATATGTAGGCATTGCAATTATTTATTTTAGAGACCATCAAATTCGTTGATTTAAGTTTATTTGATCACTTGCTTGAATATTATAATATTCTAAAAGATTCTTTCATTGTTATTTTTGATTTCATTGCTGGTGTCAAAAGTGGCCTCTCCAGCCTCAAAAGACACTTTCTACCCACTTTTTTGATAGCTCTCTGGGCAGTCTAAGGTGAACCCCCAAGATCTCTTCCATGGACTTACATGGACTTGAGGCTGCAGTGACTTGTCAATCCTTTCATATATTAATTTTAACATTGAGTACCCATTTCACCATTTTATGCAATCAATTTTATACGTAACATGGTCAATCCCTTTTTACACGTGGGGCAGGTCCCTGTGTCGTAACTCTTATATTTTTGGGGCGTGTAATTTAGTTCAACTATATGATATACTTTTTTTTTGAAATTAAGCTATGTCCGGGATCACCTTTTTAAATTCATTTTACCAGTTGGGTTGGCCTGGGTGAATATATACATTACAATATCTCGGGTAAGAAGGGGAAAGGGGGATTGGGCAGAGCCGTTTTCTTTCACTCTTCCAAGTCCAGTTTGGCCTTTTTGACAGAGCCCTTCTTCCTCCCCAACGTTTGCTACTTCATTAATTATTAAGTGTTCATAATTCCATGGAACACCCAGTATAATCATAAATATTAGACACACATAATACTTTTTTTTACAAGTAAAAGATTTATGAGGCAAAATTTGCTTCGCAAATGAAAATAACACCACCTCCACCAAAAAAAATTGATTTGTTGCTCTTGAGGTTTCTTTTCCCTTTCAAATTGGATTTAATATACTTCATATAACCCATAAAGGTATATGAAGTATACCTTACCAAAAAAGGAACAAATATTTTCAATATACATTAGACTAACATAATATTTACATGAATCAATGTACGTAAGACTCAACAAATATCCCTACTTCCTTTTTCCTTTCCTACTACTGAAAGGATTTGGTAGGGATGTGCCGCGAGGGAAATTTTAGGCCTAAAGTATGTTCGAGTTTCTCAAAACTCGAAAATATTTTTTTTTTTTTTTCAAAAAAGGACTTTTGGATACATAACTCAACCCTCGAACTAGTCTCCTTGAGTTCCAAAACCATTTTTGGGTTTTGCATATAGAATAGTCCCATTTATATGCCCCTGTACCCAAAAAAATAAAAAACTCGGCACCCAGCTTAACCATTACAAGTAAGTCAATAATGGTATTATATCATTATTATATATAATAAGTGATTGAAAAAGAAGAAGAAAAATTACGATTTCGATGCAATTTCAAACAATTGTAGCACTTCTTATAAAGCATTAAAATGAAGTGAAATTACTTTTTCCCCATATTAATAATATATTGGAGCACTTGTCTAAAATCAATCTATGAATAGAACTGATGGAGTTTGAAGGACAAAAAAGTTACTCTATTAATATAAAAGATAACTCCCGAGACAAATTTTACCAAAGATTTATATACACAACATTGATGGATTATATCAGACCAGGCTCATATCGGAGCCAATATAAGTATCTCAAAATAAATAAAAGTATTTAACCGTAGGTACAATTCTGGGCTATCTAGACTCATCCCAGTAATTTGAATAGAAAGCCGCTAATTGACTCAAATATGTCTTTGAAATATTGGGCTGTATGTTTAATATATGAAGTAAAAATTACGGATGCATTAATATTTTAAATAATAGTTAAAAAATAGAATTCTGGTGTGGCTTGCTAAGAATTACAATTGATCAAATAAAGGAAGGAGATTCCTTTGTCCCGTGAGCTGTTTCTAAAGCGATTTTTCAAAGTGTGAGTAATGCTACGGGAAACTTTCCTAATGGAAAGTTTCCGAAGGTGGGCCTTCTTAGATGCTATAAGACAACATGTATTAAAATTACTAAACTGATTGATTCCTCTAAAATAACAATTGATGTACCCACCGCATGCATTTAAACCACGTTTTTTCTTATTCCGTTTCTTCTCAATTTGTTTCTTCTCAGTTTTTAATCATTAAAAATCATAAATTATTCAATAAAGATCTACTATAATATTATATTATAGTAGATTGTCCGCTGATAAAAAGAATAGGGTATTTATTTCAAAAACAGAGATAGATATATACTTTAGTTATACAATAAAAGTTGTTCAGAATTCTTAGTTACGTCCATAGGGTTATATTTCATTCTGATCAGACTAGATTCCTGGATTTGGAGAGGGGAAGTTTGATTTATCGCTAATAAGTTGATATTTTTTTATAAAACAAGATCCATTCCCCGTGTTTCAAAGTTGTTGTTTTTTTAATGTGTCGATTCGAAAATGCACCAAAAAAATTAAAATCCAAAAAATGAATAATTGAACCAACAGAAAAAAGGAGAACGTATATTGAATACGGAGTTACGGTTCATTATGGTTGACGGAGGAACATATTTCTAATTATTATGTTGTCAATGGACAAGTTTGACTCAATTCTAGAGTTATCTAAAGCATTAGAAAATAATTAAAGAATAAAATATTTAATACGGGTATATGCTATTATATTATAAAATTATAAGACTCATGTTATAAATTTACATTTTTTGTATCTTGACGGATGTATTTCATAAATAAAAAAAAGGAAAAAAAAAGGAAGCACCCGATACTCCAATTCCAATAAATCGTCCCATCACTTAAAATAATTATTGAAAACCAGCCATTTAAATTATTTTCTTGTAATTTATGGTTAACAAATTAACTTATTTGAATTGAGCTCATACGCGTAATTTAACAATCCATATAATCAATAGATTAATTTTTTACTATATGTAGTGGCTTGATAACCAATATATTTTTAGTTGAACTGAGGTTCATTAATATGAATGTAGATTCTAGAAAAATAATAGTTTTTTAACTGCCAACATTTATTTCTTAAATATTCATTATTAAAAGTAGAAATTGATTTAAAATGTATACGAGTTGAATAGAGTGTGTGTGTTTGTCCTTTATGGGTGCCCACACATTTGACCTATGAGGGTGAAACTTTGTATGGGTCCCTCTTTTGAGCATGGTGAAGCTATGAAAGGGGTGCCCATTTATTTTTGGGGCGACAGGGAGCATATAAATGGGGCTATTCTATATGCCAAACACAAAAATTGTTTTTGAAAAAAAAATTCAAAAAAAAATTGAATATTTTTTGGACTAAAACATCAAAAATGCAAAGTTGTTTTGAAAAATTCCAAAAATTCAAAGCTATTAACAGAAAATTAATATATATATTTATTGTTTTTTGGGAAGGGGCTTTGTTTTTTGGAAACCCAACTTCAAAAATCCATAGCTATTCGCCAAAAAATATAATTTTTTTTAAATTATTTTTTTCAAAAATCCAGATATTGACAAAAAATTTAATATTTCTTGGACTAAAGCATCAAAAATTCATGGCTGTCTATAAAAATATCAAAAATTCATAGCTATTAACAGAAAATTAATATATATTTGTTTATTTTTGTTTTTTTGAGAGGGGCTTGGTTTATTGGGAAAAAATTCTCAAAAATCCATAGCAACTCAAAAAAAAAAAAAAAAAATTTGGACTTAAAAATCAGAAATTCACAACTGTCACAAAAAATTAAACTTTTTCGAGAAAAAAAAACCTAAAATTCATAGCTATTCACAGAAAATTAATTTTTTTTGAAAATATTAGAAAAATTGAATTAAGTTTCTAATATTATATGTTCTAGTAGAAAGCCAAAACTCCTTCTTTTTGGGGGGGAGGGGGGCTGTAGTTCCTCCAGCCAACTCCTAATGGATCCTGGAAGGGTACCTAAAAGTGCCGAGGGCACAACAATCATCATACTTCTAAAAAGTGTGGCCTGTGGGAAAACATAAATTTTAAAGTTCACTGATACAGGATATTAGTCTAGAAAGATTTTTATGCCATAATGTTCTACAGCAGAAAATGTCTTTGTACAGGGTTTTTTTCCTTTTTTCGAGTTATTAACCCAAAAACTTCACAATCTAAAAAACTGTAGGATGCATCAGAGGAGATTGAGCTTATATACATATTTTTATTATATAGTTAATATTTTGCATGCTTCTTAAGACGCACACACATAATTTAATTTCAAAAAAATATTTATCAAAGAACCATTGTTCTTTGATAAATATAAACTATAAATAAATAAATATTTTGCTACAAGCCATTATTATAATTATGTCAGAAACAAAATGCATTTATCTGAAAGAGGGGATGACGATGAAAAAAGAAACTCATTTGAGAAAGGCGGGAACAACAACACTTTTCATATATTGCAATTCAATTAAAAGACAATCTTTTTTCCCTATTTATTTTTTTCTTTTCTTTTCTGAATAGGCTCTTACGTGAATAGCACACAAAGTCCGTTTATAGAGATGTGTGAAAATTGATGGAATATCGTTGGATATAGATTCCTAAAAAAAACATTATTAGTTCGCAATATGAAGGTTCAGGGGTTGTATAAAGTAGGGGTAGGCAACCTTTGCGGCATGGAGGGCCAATTTTAACATTTCTAATCAATGAGAGTGTGTCACTATTAACAAAAATGGTAAAAAAGACACACACAAACTACGGGAATTTGCACGTGCCAGTGAATATTCCTCCACGTGCCATAGGTTGCCGACCCCTTGTATAAACAAATTAAAATGCATTATATTTTAAAAGGCTCATATCAGGATAAGTCTCTCTAAAGGCATAATTCTTGGATATCTTAACTCATACCTGTATTTTGAGTTATTAGTCTTTTAAAAAAATTTTACAGCAGTACAACTAAATGGCAAAATAACTACAACATCTACTCAGTACAAACTTCAATCATGTTAAATACACGAGTTAGTACTTACTAATTTATATAGAATATCCTGTATTTCCCTGACAATAACATGTATTTTTCCCCACCTACGACCAACATAAATAAAACAGAAATTTCATGTTGTATTTTGAAAAAATTGCCTGGGTTAATTGGTGCCATATGTTAATCATTGTTTTACATTCATATTAAAAAAAAAGTTGGGGAGTCTCTATACTGTTCCGAGAGAAGAAGCAACTCCTTTCTTCGATAGACCTTGACTGAGTACTACCAAAAGGGAGACTGCTTAGTAATAATTCGATATTTTAACCAATATAAGGAAAAATCAAACCCTAAGGGTCCTCAATACATCTATTGGATTAGATTATAATTGTAGTCGCTTGATCTTTCTCTCAATCAACCGTAAGAAGTGTTTCCTAGCGTTTCCTTCCATCAGTAACTCTAAAACTGTTTTGTTCTTCGTTCCTTTCACGTGTTTAAGACTATAGCAGACTCAAATATATCAACGAAATATTGGGCTTCGTGTATGTAAAATGTTAATGAAGGAATTGGGATTGTTTCCTTTTGTAGTTCTTTGTTCAAGATTTTATTGATGTTAACGTAATAGGTTGAAGAAAAAGTAATTTTGCATTTCCCGCCCTTTTTTTAACAAAATATATCTTTTTCGTTATTGGTCATCTGAGTGTACTATACTACAAACGCTTTTTGGAAAGTACTGGGCTTGGCTGGTTCAGTCGTGAATTATCGTGCGTCAATTATGGTGGTCTCAAAGGAAGAAATTTACCATATTTTAATTTTTTACTACCTTTATTTCTAATAGTAATTGCAAAAAAACAAAAAAACTTGCCAGGTAAAAATTTTAGGTATAGTTTCAAGCCTACATTTTTATTCAAGAAACTTAAATATTCGTCCAAGAATACCAATGTAGGCCACGCTCTATTTTATACGCTTTAAGTGCAAGTTGCGGCACACCCAAAAGGCAATAAGAACAATCTTCGTGCATATAAAATGACGATAACTTGTCGAAGAATACAAATGTAGTCTACCCTCAATTTTGAGAATAATTATTCAAGTGCTTTTGTGTTGATGGGCCACATATTTTTTTCAAATAGTCCAGTTATCTACATATACCTACTTCATATAAGTCCTTTAATAAATGTGGTTTGTCAACATACCAACAGCCTCGATCAAAAATTAAGAAAGACATATAATCCCAAGGTATTTTCTATTTCATATTTACATATAGACCCACAATTCCTTAAAATAGTTGAGTCACTTTTAAGTAGACTTTGAATTTGTGTGCAATCGCTCAATCACTCAAAAAATTGTTCATTTTTCTAAATTCTTATGAAGTAAATAGAGAAAATTTGGATTCTAGTTAGATGACACAACAGCTATTGATGATTCTTTGATTATATTTTTCTAGAGAAAATCACCTTGCAAAAACCCTACTTAATTAAGCTCTCTTTTTGAAGGTAAAACTATCTATATGATGCAATCAGGGTTGTGATTACATGTTCGGACTTGATTCCGACAACAACCGATTAGAGGAAGTAGAAATTTCGCGTGAAATTGACTGTTGAATCTTGTGCCAATTTGCAAAATCCTGATTTATGCTAAAGAAAAAACATATTTTCAGTGGTGGTGATCTAAAAAGACTCCTGAAGTGTACGTATTTACGTATGTTTTATGTTCAAAACTACCAATACTGATCGAAAGCAAAAATTAAGGGGGGGAAAAATCTTTCTTAAATCTTGATTTGTCCATAAAATATAACAAAATTTAGGAAAAATATTTGTTAATAATAAAACAACATTAATTACTTTAAATTACTTTTATAAAACTGTATTTTTCTTTAAATACAAATTGCTCAATTTTGATATTTTGGGTACTCATTTGTCAAAATTTTAGCGCTGTTTTTTGGTGGTTTTTTTTTTGCTCATTTTAGCCAAAAAATCGCTCAAACCCCCCGAGCTTTACTTATAAGCATTCTAATCAAATTACCAAGATGATTTAAAATATCTATTAAGCTATAGTTTGCAACCTTTATTTGATATTAGGAACTTATTTTGGCCCCTTTCGAATAAAAACGATCAATTTCTTATTCTTTTGTAATGATCAGTTTTGTTTACTTTTAATTCAATTGGCAACACTCCCAGAGGGTGAAAAAGATTAATTTGTTAATATAAATGAATGATAATTCGTCGAAAATTATAAACGTAACTTTTAAGAAAAATTATACTAGCTTGATTTTGTGTTAACAGACTACAAACCCTTAGAGTATACAAACATGAAATATTCATGAATTTAAATTGTAAATTCACATTCTAAGCCAAAGAGTAAGGTCATATTTAAATGGGTACATTTGTGATCATTAATATGCTGATGTTCATATTTGATTTTTAAATGAAACCGAAATGCTCATAAATAATGTTAGAGTTCAGGCATTTGCCTATATGATTTATTTATGGAAATATTTTGTACAGTGTGTGTAAGAAAAAAAACATTATCGAGGACGATGTTAACAAAACCAATAAGAGCTCAAATGTGATTAAGATTAGCACCTTGAAATGTACTAAATAGTGAAAAAACACATCTTTCTTCGATAAAATCCTAAATATGCACCTCAATTGCAGCCTCTACACGAGGTCGGAAGGCATTGCTCACTCTGATGACATACTTATCCAATATATCTAGAATTGTATAAAATATGACCTGAACGCCAGGGATATTTTTTAATAGTTGGCAATCTCAAAAGTGTCGTTACACCCTGTAACTCCCCGGCAACTCGTTACTATTCACTTATTTTTTATGCAAATTTTGAGAGGTTAAGAGTCATTTTTTAGAACGTTCCGTTGAATAATGCTGGAGAACACATAATTATGTACTGATTACTACGAAAAACATTGTCCTAGTCGCCAAAATGAGCACACAGCACGAAAAGAGGATTGAGATCGGATCACTCCTCCAGAAGGTTATCTGAAAGCAGAATGGGGCCTCGACAAACACGATTTACAATGTTTAACTGCCGTTGAAGGTTGGGGAGGACCTGAAACACTCTCCTGGAGTAGGCAGGAAATCCTGTTTGTCCGACAACCCCCTCAAGTTAGCCTACAAGAAAAGCCGATATCCTAAATTGCTAACATGGCCAGAATGATGAAAAAGTCCCCATCAGCGTTATCCAGGGCTCTAATAAAGGCATGATGAAATTCTCTGCAGCATATTCTGCCTCTGTTGACAGAACAGCAGAGAAAAGTCCGTGTGAAACGTGCAAAAAAAGATCCTTAACAGCCACTGTGGACTCCTTGTGATCTTTTCTCCTGAGAAGAACTTTAATGTTGACCCTGTCTTTATCAAGCAGAATGATCGAGTCATGACATTTCGGGACCGATGTCTCCACCGCCAAACACCTTGCTTCAGTGTTGATTTTAGGCCTGGTTGCATACACCAGGAAGGGCATGCATCCCGCTTGGTTCCCTTTAGGATACAGGGTGAAGTCTGGGCACCAAAATTTCCCCACGGATCAAATCCATAGTTGACAATTATCTCTGGGTCTTTCAAAAAAAGGAGCACCTACACGGATTGCAAATAAAACCGAAGAGTGGCTCTAGGCCAACAATCGCACTTCTGGCAAAGGACTTGTGGCCACCGCAGGTTTCAATTAATAGTTAATAAACTTTGTTCCTAATTACCCCAGGAACCTGCCATGGACTTCAATACTTTGTGTGTTGAAATGGGTAAATAATAACAGTTGACCCAGTCCTTCAAAACATCCTTGCTGCTTTTGGCAGTTTTTCTTTCATAAACAATTAATTAACTATCGTTGTTCCATAGTTAAGTACATAGCATTTTTGATGAAGGGAGAATTGTTGTTAAATCCTCTTCTCTCCTCCTCTCCTCCTTCTAAAAAGTTGGAGAGGAGAGGAAATTATTGGCACATGTTAGTTGAGTATGAATGCCACAACCATATCACATCATCAAAACTAACTGAGAAAGAAGAAGTTAAAAAGTATTCCCCCCTAACTCCCCCAACTCTTTCTCATCTCATTCGTCTAAAAGGCTAAATAGAAAATATATCAAAAAGTTCTGCTAACTTCTGTTATAAACTATGTACTATTAATATTATTTAAAGAAAACGAAGAAGATGAGTGAGTGAGTGAGTGGAAATTAGCCAAGTTTTATATATATACGAGTATATATTTATATAATATACTTTGATGGAATATGAGATAACCTCTCATAACAATATCTCATGGGCTCTTTTTTTCAAAAGTAAAGTTATCTTTAAAGTAACCCTTAAAATAAAATAAAATTGTATTAGGGGTTTATGAAAAGTACAATTTTTTGATTGGACGTCCTTAATTTTTAGATCCCCTCCTGTATGCATGTGTAAATAAAAATATATTATTTACCTTGGAGCCCACTAATCAGGAACGTCTGCAGGATTATATACCAGGTATGTGCCTATGAAATGAGACTTTTAAAAAAAAATTGAACATTTATTGTGCAAAAATGGTTACAAATTCAATTTTTAAAGTAGGCGCCTTCGCTAGACAAACATTCTTCCCATATTTCAGGCAATTTATGGATGCCTTTCCAAAACAAATTGTTCGTCTTTGCCTGCAAGCCAGCCATCAATCTACTTTTTTTTGGATTCAAGGTGAGAATCGAAGCGTAAATTATTGAGTATGTGGTACATCGATGAAAACAAGTGATAATCGGAATACGCCAGGTCTGATGAGTAAGCCGCATGAGCAAGAAGTTTTCAAGCTTCTAGGTGGCTCTAGAGCGGTGTGATGGTGCGTTGTCATCTAGGAAAATTACCTTGTGTTGTCTGGCTTCATATTTTGGGCGTTTTTGGAGTATAGCATGGTTCAAATCGGCCAATTGTTCTTGGTAAATATCACCATTAACGATTTGATCGGGTTGTAGAAGGTCAACCCTTACAATTCGGCGTCTTCAAACTTTTTCGGTGGCCGGCTACGCTATTAATTTCTACATTCAAAATCACGACTTTGGAATTTTTCCAACCACCTGAAGCACTGTCGTCTGCATAGATTATCTCCACTGTAAGCATCCACAAGCATTTGATTGGCTTGAGAAGCGTTTTTCTTCCATTGGTAACCAAAATCAATCATGTATACACATCGTAGTTTGTTGTCACAAAATTAGACATTTTTAACAGCGAAAAAAGTGCGTGTTTGAATGAAACTATACTCACAATGAATTAAATATTGTTGGCACATGTCGAAATAAGCATTTAGATTTTTGGACTGGTTTTTAATTAAAATATGATCCGCTATATCATTCTTTTTCTTAGATAATAATCCTTATAAAAATTTCCCAATCCCAATTTTCTAATAAATAAAAAATTCTACCAACCGAATTTTATATATGTCCAGATGGACTTAAAATTAATACAGTTAAATTTGTAATATTTTCCTAACGAAAAGGCCATCTGTGCTGGTTTGGCCCCTATAATACTTTAAAAATTTCAGACCGCTTTTCCCGTCCCGTTCTAGCACCACATTTGCATGGGAAAATGGAATGAGCTTTGTCTCAGGATGTTATTTCCCAAACAATGGATGAAAAACAATTTCGTGTTTTCATTTTACACTCCTTATTTGAAAGGAAAAAAAAGCTAAGTAATGCATTCAAAAGTGTTATGAGGACGACTCCTTTCTATCAGAAACAACAACTAAACAATTTAGTTTGCTGACTTAAAACCTGGTGATGTAGACACACCAATGATGCAGAACGTAGTGAACGTCCAAATGAGACGGTAATGTCAGAAAACATTAAAAAAATCTACCAAATCGATTTGATTGAATGGAAAGTGAACTCGCGTTAGTTGGCTGACATCGTAAAGATACCAAAATGACGTAGTTCATTTATATTGCATGATCATTTGTACATGAGAAAGCTCATTTCAAAATGAGTCCCGTGTTTCCTCACTACTGACTAAAAACAAAAACGTCCCCATGATTTTGAGCAATGTTTGGCCATGTTTAAACACAAGAAACGGAAATTCATGCGTCAGTATGTGACAATGAATAAAAAACATGTATACATCCCTACCCTCCGGAAACAAAAACGATCCTCATCCAAGCAGATGGTCCAACCTCGTCCAAAGTGCCCAAAAACCCAACAATCAACTGGAAAGGTTATGTTCATGGTATTTTGGGATGCACACGGCATAGACTACCTTGGAAAGGGGAACCCCATCAGCATGGAATGATATATAGCGTTATTATAGCTATTGAAGAACGAAATCATGGACAAACAGCCCCCTATTAGAAAGAAGATTGTTATATTTCAATTGGATAACGCACACTGTCATAAGTGAATCAACAAAATGACAAAACTACATGAATGGGAACATTGAATTGCTTCGAATCCACCTCACACTCACGATTTGACTCACAACTACTTCTGGTTCTTTGTACAGCTAAAAAAATATGCTTGCCAGTAAGAAATTTCGCTACAATGAATAGATGTATCGCTGTAACAGAGGCCTATTTTGAGAGAAAAGATAAAGCGTTTAATAAAAGGGGTATTGAAACGTTAAAGCGGCGCTGGAATGATTGCTTTGTTCATGATGGAGATTATATTAACAAATACAGCCAATTTTAAAAGAAGAAACAAGTGTTTTCTTTGTTTGACCCTCTACTTTCCCGCCCATGTTATATATTCTAAATTACAAGATTTGACCATTGGATAATCTAAATAGATCCCTTTCCGTATTATATTATTACCGGATGATTACCTTAATTCCATTAACTATCATGAAGGAAGACCACTAATTTACTTCCTTCCAGAATAATATCCTAATACCGCTTTTCTAATTGATTTGAGTAGTTGATTGTTGTTGTATTATAGTTCTTTTGGAGCGCGTCATTCTTTGAAAAATGATTCGCATTTTTTTATTTTTCATTTGGTTAAGTAAAGAACACATATGTTAATATATATTATGTATCAAGAAGGAAAAAAACAGAAAAGACATTCATCAATATATGTAGGTAGTTATATATTAGTGTTGAGACTCGATTTGAGACCGATTTTTTTCGGGTCAATCATTTCTGATTTTGAAAGAAGTTTCGGTCCAGACGAGGGTGAGCTCTAGACTGAAATTTAATCGTATGCAAATTCTGGAGCAATTCTTTTCGATTAATAGAAAAAAAATTATTCACATTCCTCATTTATGAGCTGTATAAATATATTGCAACATTTTTTACTTAATATGACGTTATTGTTGGTCAATCCTCACAATTTTGAACTACACATGAGGTCATCAACAATTCATCTGTGCAATTGTACTAGACCGAATTTTAAATGGGACCGATCCATGTAGATTTTTTCTTTTGGAACGATCCAGACCGATTTTTGAAGGCCCAATTTCAGTTGGTAGTTGACCGATTTTTCACATCTATGGAATTATTAGTTAATCCTTGTTGAGCATTGTTCAACTTTCAAAACACTGAGAGGAAGAACAGAAGTAGAAACATCGAAAGCTGATTACTAATGTATATTTATGTGTTGGCAAAGGTTCGCCGTGAAATAGTTTCCCCGTCTGGATATATCGACTGTTTTCCCTCGACTTTGCCTTATAAGTTGTACAAATAGGATTTATACAACACATTGAACTTCATAAGACGTTATTGTAGGACCATTTTCTAAAAAAAACTCATGGCATCATCAATATCTCATTTACAGAACAGGGACCCCAAATTTCCATTAGGAAGACTAAACTATGAAGAACATTATTTTTATTAATTCCTCTAAAGACAACGCAGAACCAATTTTTGATATGTTTAAATACTACTATATTTCTTCACAAGCAATAACAGCCTCCACCCGCCGACAAACAGATTGGTAGCTCAGTCTGAGTTACAATTTGGATGAGAGGTATGGAAGACATTCTTCTCTAAGACACCCCAAACTGAGAATTCCATTGTACTAAGGTCAAGGCTAGAGGAAGGCTACACAGAGGTAGGCCAGAAATCAAAAGCTGTTCATGTTTTTTGAAGTTGTAGGTAGTCCTGATGTAGATACCTATGGAGCCTTCTCGGTACTAACAGCGACTCGGAGAAGATCCCACACGCATTATGTCTGATATTACCAATATATTATCTTTATAGAAAATATGGATTAGAGGGAAGGAAGAGATTATGGGCAGGGCTGGATGAAAGCTACATATAGGCAGGCCAAAAGTCAACTATATGGTTGCTGCAGTAGTTTGTTTGCTTCTTACCTGTTTGGGTTGGGGTTGAATGGGCTGCTTGAAGATATATGGAGTTATGTACCAAAGGTCTCTGGAGCCTTCTATGGACTGACACCATCGTTGAGGAGATAGCACACGCCTTGCTTTTTGGGTTGTAGCTACGTTATTTTACAATTAGAGACATGGGTAGATATAAACAAAACTTTTATATATTTATTTCAGCTGTCGTTTGTTTACATAATGAAACAGTATAATTTAAAATTGATAGTAATAGACTTGTAATGAAATGTTTGAGCAAGACCGACCTAGACTGAACTTATTAAAAGGCATAAATTAGTTTGGTTCCCTAATAACCATAGCGATCTCAGACCGGTCTAAGATTTTCGGACCGAATCCGAATACTAGTATATGTATATACAACCGCAGACATATGTAGATGGGAAGAAAATGAAAAAAGACTCATTCTTAAGAGGAAAGGAAGGAAAAAAAGAAATAAAATAAGTTGGATTCCCCAAGAGATTAATTTATTTTCTATTTTTTTAAATGATATAGAGAACATAAATAGTTAGTTACCCAGAGTAAGCTTATATAATATATTATATTGAGTACCACCATTTATATTATGTAAATACCATGACTAGAAATTAAAGCTACATACAAATAATTTTTTTTAAGTGGGTGTGAGTCCCAACTTTGAAGAACTCGAATGATATTTTGTGGTAAGAAAAAACTCTGTTTTATTTTACATTCTACATTGTATGTATACAGGTGTGCACGTCTAAAACTGAACACTCCTTTAAATTTTACGCCATGCACATATTCGTGATTTTATTGAGTTGAAACCGGTTTATACTTCGAGGCAATGGTCTTGACTAGTTATAAACAAAACTCCAGCAAAATCTAAATAGCAACAGTGAAACAACAGTCGATAATATGGAGAGACGTCGAGTCGCAATTTTGGAACTTTCCGCGCGGGAAAAAGTCCCACTGAAATTGCCAAGGTTCTGAACTGCATGCACCACTGTTTACAGCTGGTAGCCAAAGGGACTCCTGAGGCGGCCACAAGATCTAAGTCAAGGCCTCGAGGATTGGACGAAATGGTTGCTGCCGTGAAAAAGTCTGTCGAGGACAAGAGAGGCAAGGTCACCGTCAGCGGCCTCTACAGGGAGTTCAATGTCAGCAGAAGGACCAGTGACCGGCTAGTTAAGAAAGATCTTGGCCTTAAGGTCTACAAGAGAACCCCTCGTCAAGCCCTCAAGCCGTAAAATTGAAAGGAGTGTTCAGTCTTAGACGCGCACACCTGTACTAACAATTGAACTCAGCATGTGCCATGAGTTAAACAAACCCACTTTGTTTGACATTATATTTAACTAATTATTGCTCTTTAGATTACAAATTACAAAAAAAAAGGTCATCTTAAACACTGGTTCTCAAATGGGTGTACTTGGAGACACTCAAGGGGTCACTTGAGGATTTGAAAGAATATTTTACTTGTGGTACATAATTAAGTCCACAGGGGGTAGGCTGAAGGAGCTATATCCCCTTCAGCCTAAACTCGGGATTTTTTTTTTTTTAAATAGAAAAATTTAATATTTCAAATATTTTTCCAAAACTTTTATAATTGAAATTTTTTTCAAAAAGATTTAACTTGTAGTGAACAGCTGTGGATTTTGATGATTTTTTTGTTGTTTCATGAAACTTAATTTTTTGGGAATATTTATGGATTTTTGAAATTTTTTCCTCGAAATTTATTTTTTGAAATTTTGGATTTATTTTTTAAAAAATCAAACAACCAACACCCCCTCCAAAACCTGCAGACACCCTTGTCATTGAAGTTAAAAATGTTTCTTGCTGGTAAGGGGGTACTTGAGTTAAATAAATATTTTACAAGTGATACATCCCTAAAAAAAGGTTGAGAATCCTTGATCTAAAAGATACACAAAATGTACATTCCTAACTATGAGGTATAAATATTAAATATTAGTGGATACCCTCATGCTTGCTCAAATTTTTAGCGATATATAATCAATATTAACCATAATTATCAACCATTATGACAAAACAGTGTTCTTGCAAATACCTTGGTCCTTTTAATCATGAAAAATAGGTTTTATGGATATACAAATACGTATCTAAACACTAGGATAGATTACAACAACAATACAATGATAGTTCTTCCATCTCTGCTGGGAATTGTACAACAGTATAAAATAAAAAGTTGTGACATAGTTATTTTATTATTAATTTCAACATGTTTCCCTATTCTTATTCTGTACCTTCCTCATCAACTCAATCCGACATTAGGATTACTTTAGGAACATTAAAGACTGACTTTCATATATGTATATATACAGGGTGCTCAAGATATCTGTCTGCACCGTATACAAGAGATCTCGAGATTTCAGAATATCAAAAAAGTGGGTGGAGAAGAGGAGGCCACTTTGAACACCAGCAATGTAAGAAACCCTTCTCCTCAATTGCAATACTCTTTTGAACTCTTTTTTGACACATTTCCCCCCCCCTAGCGCCCTAATGACAGCCCCTTCACTACACCTTTGAGTGTATGTGGAGGAGAAGGCCTGCAGTGTCCGTCTTCCAAACACCGAGATCCTCAAAGCCACTATGAGCCAGCAATAGGCCTTGAAGCCATCATGTCCGCTAGGAGTACCTTCATTAATTATTAAAAGAGTTCTGACACACGTCTATTTATTGTAGTAATTTTGTAGATATTCTATAATTAATGAATAAATTATATCTTGTTGAAATTTAAAATTCAAAGATGTGTTCATATATACATAAATCCTGTAGGTTAGTCTCCATCTATTATGAGCACACATGAATGTTCAATCAGTTTTTGAATATCATTGAATCTACTAGAAAATGAAGTTAACTCCACTGGTATTAAATAATAATGACGCCGACTAAGGAAAAGAATACTCACTCTTCAGTTTGCCAACTCAAACAAACAAACAAAAACGGGTGACATGAAAAATTTACCCGATTTTGATCACTATTTATATAATAGAGATCAAAGCAGGAATTTTTTTTTAGCTGTCAATTTAAGCAAGCTTTTTTATTTTCAAAAGCTGTTATGATTGTCTTTTAATTCTTGATAAGATAACCTTGTGTATATGACAAACGAACAGTAACTTCTGAGGATTTCTTGTGGAGTTAAATATAAGTTCTTTTAGGACTCGGAGTGGAATTGAGGATCGACATCGAAGGAAAAGATTTTTTTTTTTTCGAATGCTATTTCCTCTTCAACCAGTTATCAGATTATAAAAATACAACTATATTATGAAAGCTTGATGGATTTTGACTTATTTTATTTCATAAAATTAACTCCAGCCTCACATACAGTCTCTATACAATAGCAAAAGCACGAGCAGGCCTTCACCATTTGGTTGCTCGGCAAATCCACGAATTTCGTTTTGAGGCAACTAATAAGTTTGTCGTTGGTGTTGCAAGGGGATCGGTTGGTTTCTTGTTTCATCGCGCCCCATACAAAAAAAAATCAGATTCAGAGCCGTCGATATGAAGTCGAAATAAGGAAATGAAAAAGGGATGAAGAACTCCCATGTCCATCCTGAATCCTACTCCGAGTCAACATGAACTTATGCATATAAATCCCATGGAACCCTCATTCTTACTATCTGTCTTTCTTGAGTACACACACTAATAAATACTTTATAGTTGATTAGCTAGCCTCTTTTTCTTTTGGTGGGGGAGGGGGTTCAATCCCCCGTTATGATTTTGTATCCATCAACTTTTATGTATTTTCTACAATTAATAATTAAATAAAATACCTGGAGGAATTGACTTACAACAATATAAATAAACATTGTAGTTAAAAATTGGACCTACAGAGATAACCCAATTCTTCCGTTCTTTTTTTATTATGTCTCAATTTCAAGGCTTCTATAAAAGTATAAAGTGTTCAAGTTAACAATATTGGAAACAAAAATGGAAAGATCACACAAAAATATTGAAAAAATGGACGCAAATGCTAAGAAAACGTTAAAAAGTTATAATAAATATTAGAGTAATAAAAATGTCTACAGCTACAACTTATTCGATGGAAGAGAATGCTTTCTAAAAAAAATGTTTTAAATTTTTCAAGTGACGTTCGGATTTTGAGGGTACAAGCCTCACTATGTGAGAGGCAAAGTGACATAACTTTCCATAAACTCTCAATATTTTGATACTGAAATCAACGTATCTTTCCGTGGGATCTATTAAAATGCCTCCAAAATCTTCTACTCTGATCGGCTCTCTCAAATTGAGTTTTTTGGGTATGTATGCCTTGGAATTTTTAAGTCCGTAATATAGTGCCTTGACTTTTGGAGGCGAATTCTTCCTCACAGATAATAATTTAAAAAAATAATGGCCCATATATAACTTGACTTTGTATTTATGAGACCCTTGATATTTAGAGATAAAAATAGTCTTTCCAGACGGGAGCACTTAGCGAATGAATGGATTTTCCCACAGTCTTTACGCGGTTCGTAGAAAGGAGATATATCTTGCTGAGATCTGTAACTGAGTCGTAAATTTACGCCCATCCAAGATTCCACATTTGGATCTTAGTCATACTATGATTACTTTAAGAAAATTAGAGACTGACTTTCATATATGTATTTATACAGGGTGCTCAAGCAACCTGTGCCGCGAAAAGAATTTTTTTTTTATAACAAAATTTTCTCTTCGCCCAGTTATCAGATTATAAAAATAAAACTAGACGATAAAAGCTTGATGGATTCTGACTTCTTTTATTTTTTATAGTCTCTATACAATACCGAAAGCGCAAGTAGGCCTTCGCCACTCGGTCCCTTGGCATATCCTGGAATGTTTTCTTGATCCGACTGATAAGCTCGTCTTTGCTGTTGCAGGGGACTCTGTTAGTTTGTCGTTCATTCGCACCTCACAAAAAGAATCCAACAGATTCAGATCCAACGAGTTTGGAGGTCAAAACTCTGTCGATATGAAGTCGTTAAAGTTGTCATGGATCCATTTTAGACATTTTTTTCTCGAAGTGCCACAGGGAGACGCGTGCTGCTGCTACATGCAACCCCTTTCATTGTCAACCATGTCGATCCAGAGCTTCACCTTGGTCTATAGGACGTCTGGGTAAGTGTAACTGTTCACTCTGAGGCCTTGGGGGATCAAACAAGGAGGTATTGCGTGGTCTTTTGAGCTAACCACCCAAAATACCATTGTTGTTGCCTCAAAATCCCCTTTAGAGGCCTCAAAATCCCTCCTAACAATGCGAACAAACGGCTCACTCAGTATTTGTTTAATTGAAATTAGCATTTTTATTTGCTTTATGCTTATATACTTAATTCAAATTTTCGAATATATTTTACTATCTCATCTTTGAATTTTGCATGATCCCAAATTCACAAGACGGTTTTCCATGGAAGATAAAAGATCATATCTGAGGAAATGATGCACTCCCATTCAAACCATCACCAATATGAATATCCTTTCCACATCTCATTTGAGCAATAATAATATCCCTCATTAAAAATAACATTCACAAAAAAGCAACATGCACCATTCTGTTTTTGTCATTGCATGCAGCATGCTTAAAAATCATAAAAACTTTCTCAAGATCCTTCCTTCTTTTGTTTTTATCAAATCACAGAAAAGAATAAGACATAAAACTTAACATCATCATAAAAGTAGCAGGACATAACTTACTTCCTTAATTATTAGAATCAAGACGTTGTAGATTATACATAGGTCATGCAATCATTTTGGGTACATAATATAAACGCATTATGTAGACTGCCCCGTTTCCTGGACAAACTTTTTTTTCCGAGGCACATGTAACTTTTTCTGCTGAGGAGAATAAAAAACTGACTTAACAAGGTTTGAGAACTTTTATGCCGTTTTTGACATATTTATTAGCCATTTTAATTTGACAAAATAAGACTCTTAGCTCGATTTAAATATTGTACAAAGTAAAGAGAGGCCTAAAAATCACTTACTGAGTGGTCCATTATAATTTGAACACATTTAATTCAACGATATATAATTAATTAATCAACTATAGAATTTCAACAAAATTAATAGTATAAATAGATGAGTGCCTGAGCTCTCTTAATCCTTAATGTAGCAGTCTGGTGTGAAACCTCAAGATCCTTTGTATGGACCCTCATGGACTTAAGATGATAGTCAGGGTTATTTTCTTTAGGATGCATGTCAATAGGGTTAGCATAGGGGATGTAGGAGGGCCAAAAGTGTGAAAAAAAAGTTCAAAAGATTAATTCAAATCTCATTTTTACGGAGGAGAGGGGTGTCTTCCAATGACGGTGTCAAAAATGCCCTCTCTACTCTCACAAGGATCTTCCCCCACTTATTTAATAGCTCTCCAGACAATCTGGTATGAAACCCAGAGATATCATACATGGGACCTCATGGACTTGAGGGATTGTCTGGGTTGTTTTCTTTACCACCTCTTAGTTCAGTTTTCCTCTTTTGACAGAGCCCTTCTCCTCTCTAACCTTTTGGACTTGCTGACGGCGTAGACCATAGGGAAAAATCTTTACAGGAAAACAGGGCAGTCTAATATATATATAGTTTATATATACATTAAGCCAGTTTGTTTCTCAACTTCTTCCGATTTTCGACTGCAGTTAGCGAGGAAAAGTTGTTGTCATATATTAAGAAAGTAACTGAATAAAAAGGCAGACATTCTTCACTCAGTGAATAAAGATTAAAATATAATAATAATATTCTTTATATAACATCAAACCAATGTAATTTTTAACCTATAAAGGGGTGAATATCATAAGGAAATATTGAACACGCATTTTGGTTTTTCCTTTCTGAAAATGTAATAGAAAAGAGGGACACCTTACGAAATTTCCTATAATGTAATAGTTTTATTCATAATACTAAGTCATTTTGGTGTCAAAGAAAAATTGCCTGGCCGATCTAATAGATTTTAATACACTTTTTGAGTAAGATAGTGCGTGTTTTTTTGTTTTTTTTTATTATTATTATGTAATTGCCTCATAAATTAGCTTTGTTTTTTCTTTTATGACATCAAATGAGTGAACAGGAGACAAAAATTTTTCTTTTGAATCGGCCATCAAATGAGTGAACAGGAGACAAAAATGCATCGTCTATCCGACTTGCTTGACCACACATCCATTTGAGAACAGTCTGCAATACCCAGCATCCCAAGAACGGGGGCAAAGGGACATCCAGACCTCCAAGAGGTGGATTTATGTGCGCAAAGACATGTGGCCTCCCTCATTCTGGGCCTTGAATCCCCTTGAATACTTTTGGTGGTGTGCATGGAGGGCATCACAAATACAGCCCCACACCAAAATGTGAATGATCTGAAGTACACATCAACCCAAGAATAATACACTCAAATCCCTTACCAAAGACATGGCCTCCTCACAGAAGTGAATACTTTTTGGCCATGGAGGGTCACAAATACAGCCCCACACCAAAATGTGAATGACATCATCAAGAATAATACATACCAGTAAAGTGGTTTTCGGCAAGGGGTTGGTGACATCATCAAGATATACATACCAGTAAATCGGATGTGGTTTTTTTTTTACAGAGATGTAGAAACTTTGTTCTATTTATTTTCTTTTGTGATAGATTAAGATCAATATTATCCATGGCGGAGAGTATAATTACTCATAAGATTAACATAAGTCTCAAGGCGTCAGACTGGCTCATTGTTCTTACAATGATAGGAGAAAAGGATTTGAAAGTAGAGGCAATCATAGCAACGACTCTCACGAATATAGATTGTAGATCAAAAAGGACTCCTCTTCCTGCAGGTCTGAACAAAACAATCGTTATATACATGACTCCATGGACTTTTAAACTATAGCACATTTTATATTTTTATTATAATAAGGGGAACTCTTCCCAACTTTTAAATCTTCCATGCGTTTTTAAATAACTTGAGAAATCTCCGTTCTTTATTCATTTATCAACTGTTCAATTTTATGCATTTGGCCGATTATATATATATTTTTTTTAAATCCACATTTTCAAGGTCTATTCCACTACCCTGAGAACAAAATTGTACAAGCTTCAGGTCCTTTTAAGAGTCTGGCATTACTTCTAATAGAGGGCATATCAAACAAGATGCAGCCTCTCTTATTTCCCAACAATTTTTAACAATATATTATTTTCAAATCAGTTTATAAAATTTTAAAATACTTTGTTTTTAATGAGTGTAAAAAGTTGCTTTCCTGGATTATTTTATCTTTTTTGCTCTATATAATGGATGAATTTAGAAAAGCAAAACTGTTTTTTTTTTTTTTTAATATAGAAGATAATATCCTAAGACATTCAGGGTGTAACTCTCCGTTTTTTATAAGTAAAAGATATAATTTCATCAAGTAAAAACTTTTTTATTTTTAAAATTCATAAGTTTATGGGAATTTTGGAAAGCAAATTTGTCATCATTAGTTTTGATGAGGTTGCGTCTAAAACAATACATATACTATTGTATTTTGGTAGTTACTGTTGATCCCCTCATTGCTCACCTAAAAAATAGAAGAATCCAAGAAAAAAGGAACGACTATTAAACAAAAATTACGAATAAATTCGAAACAAGGCATTACCAAGATAAATAATGAATTGAGTATAATCTGTTTTAATGTCTAAGGAGTATTTGAAAAGTATTGGTATTTAAATGTATATTCAAAGAGCTTAAGATTTTTATAGATCTTTAGGTCTATAATATCCCAGCTCCCTAACGTAAGGCTTATAAAAAATATTGCCAAATTTTTCGAACTAAACCTAATCGGAATTGAAAAATATTCAAACCAGGGCAGCCTAATATATATTAATGTATATATATTCAATATGATATTTAAAAAAGCATGGCTTAAGGCATTTATATATATAAAAAAGTATTTATATATAAAAAATAGGTTTTGCATGTCATTCTTGTGATGTAATTATTATAATAACTAATACTAAGTATATAATAGGGATGTTCAGTATACTGATACTATGGTGGTACTGGAATACTTTGGATCCAGGCCTATCTTGGACCGGATCCGAAGTACCCAAGTACGGTCTAAGTTAACTGGTATTCTCTGAAAGTATCAGAGATCCAAACTGTCTTCGGGTACTCGAACATTTTCCAGATTAGAATGGAACTTCCGGATCTTTGAAAGCTTGAAAATTTGATAAATACTTTTATCATTATTGTTGATATTTTTTTTTTCTTGTTTAAGAATTCATAGATGACCACAATGGAATAACTGCAATTAGACACTTTTTTGAATGGCAACGTTAATCCACTAAAGTTATGATAAGTAGGTAAAAGATTCCCCAAATCCATGAATAAGTAATTAACTAATTATATGATTATGGAGTATAACACAATCTTATGTCCATTCGATCAAAATCCTTACCTGAAATAATAAATATAAAATATTTTAAAATTATAATTGTACTAAATATGCATACAATAGGACAAAATAATCCATAATTTCTATTATTAAATAGAGCATATAATGTTTTTGTACCATTTTTGCTATTGGAGAGTGTTATTGAATTAGTAAGAATTAATATTTCAATGGGCCACCCGGTATAACATACACAGTCCTTAAAAAAGAAACTGAGGAGGTGAAATTTACGGATGATAGCAAAATAGAATTCAATCAAATTTTACCCTGTATATGCGTGTTTGTGTACGCTATAAATATAAATCTCTCTAACAAACAAAAAATAGTAATAGACAAACAATGAGTTAGAAAAAGCAGAGAAGAAGATAAATCTTTTCATTTGTTTGTTCATCAAAAACAGAGAGTTGAAGCACAGCTCAAACGTCATTTCCAAGCAAACCATTAATTGCTTTCGAAAATTTAATTTATTTTTTTCAAAATAAAAAGGAAACAGGGAAAATGCATCAAGTAGTCTTCAATAAGACGTTATTTAGAGTGGAAATGCAGTTCTTACTCACTTAATTACTCATCTTCTAAGACAGTGGTTCTCAAATGGGGGTTTGCATACTCGTTGGAGTAATTGGTGTACATCAAATTTTGAAATAATATTTTACAAGTGGTATACAACTCAGAGGTTGGCTGAAGGGGATTTAGCCCCCAAATAAAGGAATGTTAGTTTTTTTTACTAGAAAATTAAATGGTTCAATTTTTTCACCAAAAAAATTTCTAAAAATTTTATAATTGAAAAAAGATTCAGCTGGTTTTAAATTTTTTTTTCGAAAAAAAAGACTTAATTTATGAGAATTGATGTGAATTTTAGAAAAAAAAATTGCAAAAATTTAATTTTTTGTAAATAACTCTGGATTTTTGAATTTTTTTTTTTGAATAGCCATGGATTTAAAAAAAACAATTCAAAAAATTTAATATTTTGAATTTTTTTTCCAAAATTTAATTTTTGAAATTTTTTTCCAAAAATTTTACTTTTTGGATTTCTTTTTAAAAGAAACTCCAAAAACTAAGGTACGCCCCCCTTCAAAATATAATCCTATAATCCTGGGAGCGCCCCTGTCACTGAAGCTAAAAATGTTTTGTGCCCGTAAAGGGTTACTTCTGTCAAATAAATATTCTCCATCTACATCACTAAAAAAAGGTTGAGAATTCCTGTTCTAAGAGACTTGAATTATTAATTTAATAATTAAAATATAATAAGTAGAGTTGTAAATTTTAACCCTGCCATAGTAAATATACTTTTTATAACACAGTGCCCAGCCTTGTGAATACAAGGCTTGTTGATGATGAAAAAAGAGAACTGTCTAAAAAATAATACTTTCAAAATCAAACTTAGTGAATTACATTTTTTTTTTTAAAGATAAGATTATAATATTGACGTTATTTGAATTTTATATAATTTGTCTGGGGGGGTGAAAAATCCTTGTTTTAAAATATAATGAACAACATGAGCTTGTGGTTTTAACAGGATATAAAGTCCATTTAATACTCCACCAAAAATTTATCGAAAGTTTCAACGACAGACGATACAGGCAATTGGGAAGGGTCCATTGGTGAGCAATGAGGCATAGTTTGAGTTCACCCGAGGCTCCACCAAAAAATCCACCTTTTATGTATTATTCTACGGTACAAACATTAAATTTTGAATTTATGAAATAGTCATTACTAATTAAATTAGTATACATTAGTCTAGTGAGGAAGATTTGCAATATGGGCAACAAGACGAATATGAGGAAGGTTACACTCCGAAGGATAATTAAAGATGATTTGGTGACAAAATCAATGGCAAGGAAGAAGAAACATCTAATTACGTCAGTCAGACAGGATAAAAGGTTGCCTAGAAACAAGCACCTTTTGAATGTCTCCAAGATCATTTCCCCTCCAAGATCATCTTGATCCTAATCCAGACTGCCTAGGAACTAAGAGGCCCTCCTCAAATTGTCTCCTCCATTTCCTTCTTCCCTTGAAAGGTATTTTTCATTTAGTCATTTTGTCCATAATCTTTTCCACACGAATTCCTGTGTCAATGAGATCAGAGATCCACTGCATTTTTTGCATCTTACTCACTCACAATTGAAAAACTATCGAAAAATGTATTATTGTTTTTTTTTTGCACGAAATACCAAGGACGGAATGTTTTAAAAAATAATCACAAAACCTCCTCATATTAATGACTAAACTTAATTAGCAGTTCCCCACGTATTGCTTACAAACCTTGTATATTTTGTGTCTTTGAAAATAAAAGACACACTCCATAATAGTAAACCCAACTAGCAAAATCTGATACATGGCAATTCATTTAAAAGCAAATATTTCTCATAATTTTTTATTAACTCAATTGACGACTTTGCATATGAATATCAAATATTTTAATGGATACGATCTTTAAAATTTTAGCACCCATAAATTCCGGAAATATCCACATTAAAAACTCATCAAATTCAATGTAAAAATGTATTCAAAAATACATCATTTTCATAATATATAAATGCCTGTCATAAATGTATCTCTTGTACAAGTCATAAAAACCTTACACGAACATGGATACACTATAATTTCACCATCCTTGGTGAGACATTCTTACACACATTAAACAGCATTTATGAGGAAAAATGAATGAATGACTTTATAGACTAAAATGTATACAAACAATCTTATTATGTATTATTAAGAAAATAAATATCTTGAGTTGAATAAAAAATGATGACCTGTCGGTTAGTTAAAAAATAAAACCATCAGGGTAAACCTGACAAGAGAAGAATGTTTTGCAGGAGAGCAATTTAGCACTAATGACATTTCATTACTTCAGCTACAAGCAGCTGTGACAAAAAGGGAGGGAAGGAAGAAATAATACTACTACTACCTGACAGTCACTCACCTGTCAGGATATTTATAGATAACATAACTTATTGGTCAGTATACTACATAGGTATGTATATACCGAGCAGAAACTTTTTACGTTGATCCCATCTACAGTCGTCGTAATGACCGAACTGTCAGCTGAATGGAAATCAATGAGGACCTTCAACCGCCCTACACCCAGCATCAGTCACGGCAATAGGCATTGATGCCTCCAACGGCGCCCTGATTTTAAAAAAAGTTGAGTGACGTCATCAAGGATTGAAATTTAAAAGAGATTTCCTGTACAACACTCCCACCACCTCATACTTTCACTTTTTATCTTGCAATTAGAGTCAACGACAGAGGATAGTTGAATTTCAATCCTTGCAACCTTTTAATATTAAGGAAATAACTTTGGTACTTCCAGCGTAGGGACGCGAAGTGACGCAAACAATACATTACCTGAGGAGGAGGAAAAGGGTCTCGACTTTTTCGAGGGACGCATATATATATATCGGTTAATTAGCACTTTGAAGGGTCACAAAAGTAGATGGAAGGTCTCATTGTGAGGAAAGAGTTGTGAATTTCGCTCTTATGGAGTATTGGAATGAGGGTAGGGGGTGATTTCTCTCGAAGTCCATCCGTTAACTGAGGGAATAGCCCGGAAGAGATCATATCTAATTATGTAAGAAGGTATTACGACTTTTTTTTATTTACCATGAAGCATGGCAGTAGAATCAATTTCAGGAAAACTTTGAACGGGAGTCGCAGTGTGCAAACTTGTACTGCCGTTTTTCCTCTTGGACATCGATGCACTCGGATAAGAGTGAATTAAAAAGGCTAATTGAAGTATGATTACCCTTAGTTTACAATCTATAATCAGGGTCCTTATTCAAACTTAATTATTTGTTACCTAAAAATAAGTCTTAATATTATATAACATAAATTATTATTTGATTTTGTGGTGATTGTATCGATCATAATAGTTGGAATAAGTTTCTAGGTAGGATTATACAATCGTAGGAGCTTTTACAGTATATTTCAATAATAGTATATAAGCCATAACTAAAAAATAAACGCCTATTATTAATAATGTAATTTAAATTAAGTTTCTTATTTAAAAGATATGAACAACTCAAATTTTATCAGATTGACGCTTAGTCCACAGTCAATAATTATGTCTCCTCTTCAAACTTAATTATTTGTTTGTTACCTATAAGAAGTCTTAATATATAGGTAGTATAATTTAGTATCACTGAATTGTGCTATAATTTTATCCATCACGATTGTTCGAATAAGTTTTGACGTTTTACCCGGAACAACTGGCAACCTTGGATCCATTAACTAGAGCTCATAATCAGAGGATTGAGTCTTTGTGGAGTCATTTCAAGGGTATGCCCAGAGATGAATACATCAACAGAGTCTTTTTAGGTATATCTCAACCAGGACCATGTGGATGAAGTGTCTCAAGGATACTAGAACTGTTTATAGAATTCTTGACGACATTATGAGACAATATCTACTCTGAGGTTCTTTCATATTTTTCAAGTTCATTTAGACTCCACTTTTTTTTTTTTTTGTATGACCTGACTTAGTGGATTTGATGGCATATATGTTCTTCAGAATGATACCCATTAACTTCATTCAAGAAGAAGAATAAGTATATCTGAAATATTATTCACAAATTGGACTTGTTACAAAGCTTTGGATTAAAACATTTTATTTTTAAAGGATTGGGAAATAAAGGAATTTGAGAACTGGACTGCTTTAATTTATTTTAGAATGGTTCTTTTCTTTATTTAAGTATGCCCTTCACCACAATGATACCTTCCATCTACTTTTGTGAGCCTTCAAAGTCATAATTATCCGAATAACTTGAAAAAGTCGAGATCCTTCTTCTCTTCGTCAGTCAATTTATTCTTGCAACTTTGCATCACTTCGCTTGACGTACCAAAGTTATTTTCTTATTATTAAAAGCTTCTAAGAATTGAATTTCAACTATCCTCTGTCGCTGTATTCAATTTCCAGATAGAAAGAGAAAGTAGAACGTGCGAACAAACTTGTAGGGTATACCCTTTGGTAACTTTTTAGGACCGGAACGAGACTGAATGCAGTCATCAGCCCAAATAAGTACGAACATCGCACTATTAAGAGTTACTCAGAGTCAATCTACGATAACTTGGTGCAGCCGGAACAACATTATTGCCTTTCAAATTAAGGCAATTGATTCCGTTTACAAAAATTAAAATATCTCTTAACACATAATATGAACATATGTTACATTATTAACATAGATTTTGACATAAGATATTGAATATTTTTTTATAGTAATTGTCAAAATATGGAGAATTATAACAGTACAAATAAATACTTCCCGATAAAAATCTCATTTCTGCTTGTTGCACTTTGAATATGAGCCCCACGACATGCACTATTTTTCAATTATAATTTCAAGCACAAATATTTAGTGCTACATTTTTTTTTTTTTTTTCAATTTTCTTATAATACTCAATGAGAACAATTACTAGTCAATGCGGTGACCTTTGGCAGAGATGATGGCCTTCAGATGGCATATAAAAGCTGCACACCCGTTGCAGATATTCTCTTAGCACAATCCCTCCCATTCTCATTGACGAAGGCATTCAGGGTGGTGATGTTTCGGTGAAGGATGTTGTATGGCCTTGAAAGTCAAAAGGGTTCAACTTAAGCCGACTTCAAACTGCTTAGAAGTCGTATCTTTAATTTATTAATTTAAATTATCGTCGTTTAAAAACCTGCTCCCGTTTCTCAGGACGAGTCGATGTCATTACTGACGCCAAAGGCGATTGATCATATTATTATTCAGCTTTCATTTGATTGTATTAAAATCTGATGATAAGTATGGGTGATTTTTTTTTAAATTGCCATTGTTGTCAAATAGAGGTCGCACCTTGTACAACATACATCAAAAAACACGGTTTTTTTAATTTTTGTATAATATTTATTTTCGAAAAAGTTTTTTGAACCCATCAAAACCATTTTTTTTTTCTTTTCTTTAGAGCAAATAAATTTTACAACGAGACAGTTTCAGCCCAAACTACGACGGAATAAGTACAGCCATATAAAAATTATACAAGTCCCAGACCGGTCTTGGATTTTGAGACCCAAATCCAACACTAATATTTAAATGTTTATTTTATTTTTTTTGTTACAAAGCCGTTTTAATGGTGTTTATAATTTTTTTTTTTTTTCTAAAAGTAAAACTTTTTATTTTTTTTAATTGCAAGCCATTAAATAATAATTATAATTGTTAAACTAATGATATTTCTTTTGTGTGAGTGTGTCTTTCGTTCATATTTGTCTAGGACTCCCCCTTTCTTAATTTAAAGATAAGAAAAACAAAAAACTGCGGCCTAAAGTAATTATTGAGTTTTCTTTTCTGTCCTCTCTCTTATTTTTTTATGCCTTTTTTTCTCCCCCCCTTGAGACCTCTCTGGCCCAGTTCTCTTTCATTTGAGTCTTATTACCATAAAATGAAAGGACATATGTGGTGCTGTAACATAAAAACAATCTCAAACAAAAATTAAGAAGAGTATAAATCCTTTTTTTTTTTTTTCGTACTGAATAATTATTGTCTATACAAGTTGCAACATGTATAAGTAAATGTATTCATTTCAATTACGGGTAATGCGGAAAAGTTGTGATTCGGTAATAAAGATACCTGTTCCTTCTTTCCAGACAATACAACAGAAATACAGACAGACAAACCTTACTTTATTAAAACATCGTAGATTAATTACACTTCACATGGTGGTTTTTTTAGCTAAAGTAGTCCCACCTAAAGAGTTTTTGAGAATAGATTTATTCGTTGATATGGCTGATCAGTGGTCTATAGTATCTAATTCTTGCTTTACTATAGTACATTTGAATTGAATCATTCAACATCATGAAACGTCTAATTAGTTTTTGTTTTTAAAATAGTATTTAGCCTTTCTATATATATTTCTAAACCAAATTCGATTTTTGTAGACGCTGCAAACGTCAATGCCTGAAGGAACAGTTCCAATATTTGTAGGAATTATTGACTGTTATAACTTTGAAAGAGAGTCAAACGACAGCAGAAATACATGGTAGAGTGGGTGATTTTCAATTTTTTTTCTAATTTCTATTACGGCCTGTGTTAAAAAGTTGTCATATTACATAAGGGAAAAACATACATCTGTAAAATGGCATTGTCCTACAGAGTCCTCTTTAGATTGCACATCTAGATCAAATGATGAAAAAGGGTATCTTTACTTCGTGAATATAGATACTTATAATACATGTTTATTTATTTTTCAATGAAAATTTTTGATAAGACATTTTTCTAATTTATAAAAAGGGTTTAAAAACTGTCCAACTACACTCAACTATATTCAAAACCTGAGAAAACATTTGAATGTGCCCATAAAAGACAGAGTGTAACCTTAAGGATTTGTTACAGAGTTAAAACTATGAATCATTGATGGCAATTCTTGTCAATGTCCTTGTTTATTTCCTTCCTTCCCTCGTCACAGCTGATTTGTAGCTGATCGAATGAAACGTTAGGACATCTAAGCTGTTCTTCCCCAAATCATTCTATGTATCGTCAGGGTTAACATGTTGATTTTTAGTTTCTATTTTTTCAACGTTCCCTAAATACACACGATTTTCATCACTAATTATAAGATTATAAGTATATTTATTATGTGTTCTAAAACATTTCCTTGATAAAAGTTCATTCCATATAGTGAATAAAGATATTAAGTAAAATAACTGCACATAAATAATTAATTTGAGTAGCAACGTCCATCAAAGTCCGACATTTGCAATAAAAATGCTTCAAAAGTTTTAAATATGAATTTTAAGTTTGAAAGGTTTTGTTTTGTTTTTTTAAATTAAATTATCGATTAGGCCTTAGTTTGGAAAACGATCGATCCGTGATCATTAAAATTTTGACTAATTCGATCCACATTCGTTATATACATATATCGTAGTAAAAATTGGAATGATCCGATCCCAGTTCATTTATTTAAATTCAAATTTGACAGGAAATTATAGAAAAATTAAGTAATGGAGTTTTTATGTACGACCTTTTTACATCAACCAACGAATTTGGTTGCAGGCAATGTTTTTGCCCGTCTTTGTTTGTTTGTTAGTCATAATGATGACGTAAAAATGTTAGAGATCAAATTTGAATTCTAGTTTTGGGTAGTTTTGATCTACAATTTTAATTTTGGTCCAAGGACTTAATCCAAGAAAACTCACTTGAGACTTAACTGGGGGAAAAAACAACTCGAGACATGGAAACAACAAAATTATTTACAGCTTTCTCTAGTCACTAAATTTTCTCTGGGTTTCTGTTTTTCTTCATTAAAATAAAATTTTCTTCCATTAGGATTTTGTAAAAAATAACTATTTTAAAAGAATAAAAAAAATATTTCAAAGCAATATGTACCAACATAATAAAAATAATAATTTCACAATCGAAAGAGAAGTGAATTCGGAATGAGGCAACAGCGGTTTCTTTTGGATAGGACCTTATATAAAATATCCCTAAATTTATTCAAAAATAGTCTCCATTTTCCAAAGAAGACGATGATATTTACATTTCTCCCACTGATGTGGCATTTTTTAATTCATAAATCCCTAGTTAAAGAACAAAAAAAGTTTAACTTGGCAAAAAAGTTACAGACGGTTTGCTGATAAGAAATGTAAAAATAATTTTGTGAGTTAGTGAGTAAGGGATAAAACAAATGATTTTGATCATTGATAGCTTATTATATAATTAATTAGGTCATAGGTTATCAGGAGTGTTGTGTCGATAGTCCTTAGGACTGAACCATCCGTCCATGGAATTTTTCCTGAAGATTCAGCCAAATCGAGTATATTAGATATGTATTAAGATCATTGCACATATAGGTACTACAACAATATTCATATTTTCATTATAATGCAATATAATCCCAACTTTATAACTTATTAATATAATTTATTCCGGTCTATAACGGAATAACTATCAGAAGGAACAACAATTGCCCGAAGTTATTAGGCGTCAACAAACAGACAAACGTTCCTTTCATAATATGAAAGATAACTCTCCAACAAATCATCATTGATACTCTCAATTTCTCACGCGTAGTTACTGAATACTTAGATGTTCTCTAATTCATAATATAATACTGGCAGTAGTACCCGGCATTGCCTGGAGTTATTAGGCGTCATCGAACACACAACTTTTGCTCATATAATGTAGAAGATAACTGCACAAGAAATCCTTGTTGTTATTCTCCATTTTTTAAGAGCATACTCACACGTAGCTACTCACTCAATACTTCTAAGACATTCTCTCCTCAAGAATAAAATAAATAATCATAACAGCTTCAACTTTTTTATATATGATTTGATGAGTCAGTTAGTACTTTAGCTCGTTACATTCACATTTTTACAAATAATATTAAGTACTTCCTTTTTTCTTTTCCTTTTAAATAAGAGTTGAACTAAACGCCTGCAAGATTTAATTTATTTTATACAGTACTCCATTTATTTATAACCCATTTTTTTAAACTGTATTTGTATATGAATCAAGGATACAGTGCACCCGGTAACGTGTTTTCATACATGTAAACTTTGTTTTATTAAATAGGTGGATAATGCAGATTTGTAGATTTTTGTGACAAACTGATTTTGAGAGATATAAGTAATTTTTTTTTTTTTTTTTTGATGAACAATTTATAACAATTTTAATAATGGAATCACTTTGTCATTGTCCTTTCTTTCACTTGTATCATTTGAAATACTGATTCTTTTGCTATCTGTTGATATCATTTTAACAAAAATTTAAAGCTTACTCTGTATGGAGAAACTTGAGACATTGTAACACTCATAATCAGCACATAGGGGGTCAGAAGCATCAAGTTTTGCAATTTCCCCCTCCTTTTTTTGTATTCTTCTTTAGTATCGTAAATATTTCCCCTTACCAGTTTTTAGGATATTTGTAGGAGTAGAAAGAACATGTCTTGTCTCATAATATGAAGTGAAAAGAAAATAAAATTTTCTTTTTATATTCGTGTTTATCTCCTTGGCAATCAAAACAAGACCTTACATGACTTTCCAGTATATTTTCCACATTTTCAACAATTACACTTGAACCTTTGACATCAAAATTAGGGGAACAATATCAACGAAACCAAAATACTACGTGATTGGCTGTTACAATTTCAAGACGATTTCCACATTTTCAGGCGCTTGCCTTTTGTTTTATTCTTGTTTGAAGAAAAACTGTAAAATATGGCGTATTTTCTCTTTGACGATTGTCCAAACAAACCTGAATCAAACTGTACCATAAGGTTTTTCTGTACGATATCTTATACTTCTAATACCATCTAACGTAAACGAATTACACTAATAAAACGCGAGATACACATTACTAAAGCCATCTATTGGAAAAATGGGGGATTTATTTTTAATTGATCACTTATTTTTCTGCAATAACAGATCAAAACTTGATATTTCAACATAAGTCTATTTATTTATTCTTCACATAACATTATTTAGGATTTATTTTAATTAATTTATATTTCAAAAATATATCTTTAAACTATTACAACCATCCCTGGCTACCTGAATAGTTGCAATATTTGAGGGGTTGTATTCAAATTCAGTTTGTAGAAATACTACGGCTCAGTTGTTTAGAATATAAATCTTAATCAATCACATTTTTGTGTTAAATTAGCTGAAAGTGATCAGAACTATGCAAGAAACTCTTGGAAAGCAAATATAATCAAAAAAAAATCAATGCATTACAAACATTGCTTATTTCTACTACTCAAAATATATGAAATTTACAATTTACTTCCCCTCAATAATTTTTTATTATATACTTGAGGACATTGCATGGAATTAAATGCATAATAATAATAAATAATTAAACGTAAATTGCATTGAATCAAAGAACACATATTTATAAATAAATAATAATAATAGTAATCATGGAATCAACAAAACAAATATTTGTAATTATAGTCACTAATATTACTCTAGGCGGCTTCTACAAATATATTTGCTCTGAATGTTTCATGGACATTAGGAAACTCCTGTAATTAACTCTTATAACTCGAGATTGTCCGAACTATTTTCAAAGCTTGAGATTGCGTCAAAAACTGCTGAGTTAATATTTGTTTCTCTGCATCGCATGTAAGCCTCACAGTAAAAATGAGCTTAGAAGAGACGTTTGGAAGAAGTTGTCTGTACTTTTCGGAACAGAATTAGCTCGGTTTAATTGGTTACATAGAGTTGCACTGATTAAGTATGAGTAAACATTATAGTATTACAATTACTCCATCTAAACTAGGAATCTTTTAGTGAAATACATATACAAAATAAAGTAGATTAATTTATCTATGGATCACCTGGGTGTGAGCCTACGCAGATTGAGCTACGGTGATTCCATCCAATAGAGATTTTTGACCATCTCAAGGTGTCCAAGAACACAGTCTACCTCGTCAAGCAGTAGTTTGCCAGCAGTGAGAATGAAGAAGAAGCTCTCAGATACAAAACCAGTATTGAGGGTCAGGAAAAGACTTCTGGCCAAAGTCGATGTGGTCCCCCATAGACCTGACTTCAACATGCTTAACTTAACGTTCTAGCCGGACGTGGAGTACAGGGCCTGCACAATCTGCCCCCAAAAATCGTCGCCCTGAACGAAGAGAAAGCTCTCAGAAACTTGTGAGAGCCATGAAGGAAGCTATCCAATCCAATTTTCGAAAACCAAGTACTCACATTGGCATCTCGAAGTCTGGGGTGTCCGTCAAGAAGGAGGAAGGTAAAAACTTGAAGTTGAAGAAGACACTTTGCTCACGCCTTGTATGAAAATGGGGCTTCTCCGTCGATGAAAAGAACTTTTGAACAGCTTAAAGTCGGCTACAGCCCTGGCTTGACTTTACGTTTTGACCGTACGTGGAGTCCAGGGCCTACACTATACACCACCCAAATATCCTCACCCTAAATGAAAAGAAAGCTTTCTGATACAAAACCGGAAGTAGGGGTCAGGAAAAATGCTTTTGGTCCAAGTAGATGTGGTCCCACTACAGCCCTAACTTAACCTGCTTGACTCTACACTCTGGCCATATGTGGTCTCAGGGGGTGGACCCTACGAGACCATCCCTGACCCCAACATCTTCAAGAATGAACAAGAAGACATGAGACTCAAACCCGTAAGTTTTGTTTAGAAATTTTTTATGTCAAAGCAATAAAAGATGTCATCATAGAACATTCGTAAATATGAATGACAGTATGTGCATGCAAGATACATTAGCGTCTCGAAGTCTTCGGTGAACCAGGCTATCAAAAAGGAGGCAGGTAAATCCTTGGTGTTGAAGGATATGCCTATGCCCACATTGGAATAGTGCATTTCCATCGATGCAAATGGCTTCGGAGCGGTTTAAAGTTGGCTAAAGCCCAACTTGAGCCTACTTGACTTTACATTCTGTCTGCAAGTGGAATCAAGTGCCTGCATCATCCGCCACCCAAATATCGGCACCCTAAAATCCACTATCAATGAACACCGGGAGATCATGACCGAGGAAACTATGAGCAACGGGTGTGCATCTTTGAGACAATAGCTGAACACCATCATCGTTGCCAAGGGCGAACGCATTCATAACTAATTGGTTCAAGGTGTGTGTGAATAAAATAGAATAAAATTGGCGGTTATTGACCTTATAATTGGAAATTGTTATAATTTCCATGCAACACGCGGTATCTTATATATTTTTAAATTGTCCCCCCACGAAGAACAGTAACTCCAGAAAATACCAAGTACTACTCCTAGTTATTAATAAGGGAAAAGTGTTATGCGCTCATGATCAAAATATTCACTGATATCTGCATCTCACATATGGTATATATCAAGGTTATACCATAACACGTGTACGACGGATGTTTTGACTTCCACCACGCTTTTTAATATTGGCGTCATGGTGTATGAGTGGTTATGTGCTTTGTTAAAATCTGTCTGTCTTGCCCAGCAGTCGGTACGATACATCAAATTGAAGTTTACCGCAAGCCCGATTACGTTATAGTCTAACCTTGTATTTCTATAAGCCTTGATATATATAATCTGTATTAATGTATTACACATATATATATATCTCATAAAAAAGAAATAAAACGATTTGAAAAGTTGAATATCTTTTGATATTTAAGGAGGAGAACAGACTCTTCCATCGCATCAAGTTGAACAACCATTATACATAACTTTTAAAAAAGAAAGTTTTAAAGAAAGGGAAGAAAAAGAAATACTAAAACAGCCTTGTCTTTCCAAATTTTAAATTCTTTTTTCACTTTCTTTACGACTATATTTATATGTTCAATAGGAGTACAGATATTTGACTTCACACCAACCACCACAATCTCACAATAAACGTCATATCTCAACAGATACATGTTGTATTTGAACATCTATGTATTGTATGAATATTTGCATCATTCATACAAAAAACATGGCAAATCAAGAGCTAAAATGAAGACCACAAGATCAATTCCTAACTGAGAGAGGCAAATTGACGTAACTCAAATTTGTATTTGTATATACTTCCCGATGTTTATTCTAAGGAAATAATAAAATGGTCAGTATACAGGATTGGGCAGCAAAACGTGGACTTCCGATCCCCCTGGCTTTCATGACCTCCTATACTCCTTCATCTTTCATTTTGACCACTTGACAACCAAGTTTAAGCACGAGTACATGACTACCCTATATTAGAAAACTGCCAATCAAAGCT
Organism: Lepeophtheirus salmonis; assembly: GCF_016086655.4. Classification (NCBI taxonomy): domain Eukaryota; kingdom Metazoa; phylum Arthropoda; class Copepoda; order Siphonostomatoida; family Caligidae; genus Lepeophtheirus; species Lepeophtheirus salmonis. Next base: position 3,672,373 of record NC_092584.1, on the reverse strand, counting down.
GATATATTGAGGTAAACGTGAATTGCAATTGTCATTCTATAAGAGGTTGTTGCCATCCTTGATATCTTACTTACAATGAGTAGTGGTCATAGGCAATTTCGCCGCTCGTGATTCTGCGACGTACATATTTGCCTTGAGTAATTTTTCTATAAGATATATTCGCCGCCTTTTAAGTGTTTCTATATTATAGGTTCAAACTTTACTTTGAGTTGTTACTATTGAGACAATCCTTTCTCTCTATCGATGTAGTTTCTTACATTTCTTCAAAACTCAACTAAAATCTTGACTTTGAGTAAGGTGCCTTCCTAAATTGACTCATTATCCTGTTTCTGTGACTCCTTAGTCCTTATCAACAAAAATATTCCTTCCTCATTGTTAACACTATTTTCCTTCTTTCTTATTCTTTGGATCTACAGCTCAGATACAAGAGTAAAGAACTAAGGTAAAGTTCGAACCTATAATATGAAACAATGCACACGAGTTAGAGGGGGAAAATGTACATTAAATATCAAGCAATGTAGATTATCTCATTGGAACGTGAAAACTGGGGATGTCCCCTCAGCAAAACTCGTCAATTTGTACTCAAACATAATGAAGTAAGGAGAAAAAGGCATCAAAAATTAGGGGGGTGTCCTTAAAATGCAAGTATTTACTCGTAACTCAGCAAAAAATATGATTCCCTTTTTTTCCTTTTCGAGCACGTTAACGTATGATCAAAGGTGAAAATCCAGTGTTGAATGGGCATTTTAAAAAAAGAAACTGAAAATCAACTTGGTGACCCCAACAATCTCAATAGTGGTTTGGAGGAGAGAAAGAATCATGCTCATGACGTTTAATTAGATCAGCACTGACAAGAAACGAAAGGAGACAAGGATATAAACAAGGACTTAAACTAAAATTACTTCCACGACAATCCCCAATTCTACTCTGAATCCAACAAAGGACTTACAATTATAACTCTGTAACAAATCCTCAGGGTTACCCTCCGTCGTTTGTGAGGACACACGAACGTTCAAACAAGTTTTGAATTTAATTGAAACTATTTCGGAAAGGATGTCCACTTCTCAGGAAATAAATAATAATGACAACTGCTGATGAAAATAAAAATCCTTCTTTATACTACACACACACAAAAAAACCACAGGATTTACATGTATGAGTATGATAATCTTCAACACAATTTTTTTATTTGGATTCAAAAAGTGTTGCGTCCACAGAGGGAACAAATCTGCTGTATCCTATCCACTTAATAATCTAATGAAAATCTTTTTATTACTTATTTAAATTTGTTAAATCCATGCCTCTTCTTTAAGAATGAATAGTTAAGAAGCTAATGTTAGTTTAAAAACGTTTGTATTTCTACAATCCCTTGGATTTATTTTGAGATCCGTAAAAGTTGGACTACCTGCTTGGATCTCGGATAATGCAAATTTAGTTATACCGTCGACAAGTACTTTTAATCCGGATATAAGAGGCTTTATGTGAGTACCAGTACCTTTCAACATTCCGAAAAATATAAATATTACATATACCGTATCCGTGTACTACAGAATCGGATACAAAATCCGCCCTTTGTTTATTAAGTAAAACTATAAGATTTTCAAGATCCAGAAAATGTCTCGGATTTTGGATAGATCCGTAAAATTTCAAATACACGAAGCTTGTTCGGATTCCGGATAGTTATACAGTCTGAAAGCTATTAAATCTCGTCGGCCTGGACTGATCACTGAAATCTCTGAAACCGAATAGAAAGTTCAGTTTCGGACTGAGTACCAACACTAATATATTGTACATATGCTGTATAAACATACATTTTAATTTATTCATAATGTTTATTGCTCCTTCTTTTGTAAGAATTTGTTAATTTAGCTACAAGCTTTTTCCTATATGTATATATATATATATATATATAGATCTGTATACAAAATAAATATCTAAGCAAGGAAATTAATAATAAAAATAAGAGTATTTAGATACATATTAATACAATAAAAAATAAAATAAAATGACAGGAAATTAAAGATATTTTTTTTCCCTCCTTTTTTTCTCTTTCTAGCTCCGTATACAATGTTGAGATAGATATTCATGTGTTATGTAGATTACATATTGTATCCTATCCAAAAGATATATCTGCACTATAAGTCGGATATACCGAAACTAAGAGTACGATCATTCTCCCATATTATTAAGTAGGCCGGAAGAGGAAAGCTATTTTTAAAACAAACACCACTTCATCAATATTTGTACAAAAATGAACCTGGTCAGCTGTGACAAGTGAGGAGTGGGAGAAGGAAATGAACAAGGACTTGACCAGAATTACTCCAATGAAGGTCCTCAATTCCACTCTGAAGGCGGGATAGAACATCTATCGTGCGTGTACACGTCCAAGTGTATATAAAATGCTATCGGGAGAAGAGATCCTCTCGCAAAAATATCATTTAGATATATATATATATATGTAGTCCCTTATTGTTTTCTCATGGCAGCCCAGATCCCTCACCATGGCCTTCATGGACCTGGTAGGGTCATCCTCAACCATCTTCTTCACCTTGTCGACAAAGTCGGTGTCCCTGACCTTCCTGTCGGCGCCCTCCTCCTTGGGTGCCCTCTTTATGGTGGCATCAACATCCCAGGTATCCTCTAGCTTCTTACGAATACGCTGAACAGTCCGTAAATTCACTCCTAAGGTTGAAGCAATCGTTGAATTGGAGATTTCACCTCCATTATTAACCAATGACTACGGCGGACCTCGAAAGCTCCTCGTTCCACTTATAGCTCTTTATCTCCTCATACGATGACGGCATGATGCTAACTGAACTACGGTTCGTCAGTTGACGAGAATAGCTTTCCTATTTGGTTACCGGTGTTTTATTTGATAATGTCGTCTTCAAGTTATCAAGGTTTAAAGTAGGCGACAATTTGATCCCCGCTCCCCGTAATCTAAAGGTTTTTATGAAAAGTTTCCGATCTCGAAGTGAAGATGGCAGCACTCCTAAATAAAAGCTAGTCACATCTATCTAGCATCTGTTGAGAGTTACTCATCAAAGTTTCATCCATTTTGGAAGTGCATTTGTTATGTTACAGACGTTTGAGTTCATTGATCTAGGTGTTTTTGTGCAAATGGACAAAATCGTGTATGGAGCAGCAGTCTTTAAATATTTTTTTCTTAAAGGAGAACCTTTAAATAGGTACATAGAAAATTTGACGCGTCTAAGTCAATCCAACTCAAGACTAATTGACAAAAACAACAATTGTCACGTAAATAATTATTTTGCAAAAAAGAATCCGAGTACTATTTGGACGGACACAGACATGGGAAGTGTGTAGACTAATAAGGAGAGTATTTTTTTAAATAAAAAATATTTTCTATTACCATTATTTAACTGTATATAAAATAAAAAAAGGATTTTTTTTTTTTTTGATTTCTAAAACAAAAATTGACTTCTTGCCTATAAGTTTGAGTCATCCGACACATCTCTATCATATAATAATGCAAAAAAAAATAATAATAATAATTGTGTAAATAATTTTATAAGGCGTGAATCATTAACGTACAATTACTTTTTAGTCCTTAAAGGGAATTTTGGGAAAAGGAAACATATTATATATGGGAAAAAAAAGTCCAACTTTTTGATTAAGACGCAAATAAAGTGTATATAAAAAATATCATTTTGTTATTTCAAACTATTGATAGCATCAATATCGACGCAAGGAGGATGGGCTTGAGGGGCTCTAGCCCCCCCCCAATTAAGGAATTTTTGCTTTTTACTACAAAATTTAATGTTTGAATTTTTTCTTCTCAAAATTTAATATTTAATTTATAATTTAATTTTTCCAATCTTTGTTTTCCAAAAATTTAATTATCTATTAAAAGTTATTGATTTTTAATTCTTTCCCAAAACATTGGAATTTGAAAAAAAAAAAAAAAAAATTATTTTTTGTCAATAGCTGTGATTTTTGAAATTATTTTCCAAAAAATGTAATTTTCGGTTTATATTTGAAATTTATTTTTTAGAATTTTTCTTCCAAAAAATTTACTTTTTCGAATTTTTATGTAAAAAAATTAAATTTTATTCTTGAGAAGGGAACATCTAGGTATAAAGTCATAACTAGTGCTTGTATCCATGAAAACCGGAGAGCAACATTGACGCTTTGCCCCGAAGTTATAAGTGTAATTCTTTCCTAGACTAGAAGTAGAATTGGGGTTCAAGATTACATATATGTCTTTGCTATATACAGAGTAGAGGTGGATTACGTATAGGCTCGAGTCTTAAAGCCCGCCATCCGAATCTCATTTGTCTTGCCGTAACCCTGTGGGCCGTACCTTCCTGCCTGACATTTATTTCTAATGTAAAAGAATTCCTTTACAACTAACTGATGACATCTTTTTCGATTTGACACGCCCCCCCCGTCTCCCCCAAAACGAGGGATTTTTCTTTTATAGTAGAAATTTTTTTAATATGGAAGAAAAAAATTAATGAGAAATTCGAAAAAATATTTATAAGGATTTCATTTCTTTAAAAGAAGATTATTCGACCGAATTATGGAGCAAAGTAAACAAATTAATTTTGTGGAAATTTATCCCCCCACCCCACCCCCACACACTTTTTTAAAAAAAAAATATATATATATATATAATCATGCTGACGCCCCAGTTGTATGATATGTTACTTCATCAATTAGTTAATACATTTGATGTTTTAAATATAGATATTTAGCTCTCATGAGAATATATTGGAACACTTCTAAAGTATAGGTGATCATATTTTGACCCGAAAGCCCGCAAGCTGTCCTTAACCCAAACACCTGTTAGTCCGAAGCCGGATAAACCTCTAATACGGAGTAGTATTTTGTTTATTTCCTCCTTGTTATACCTGATTGTATCTGATCCTAAAACATTCTTCAAATTGTCAGGGTTGCCAGTTTGCTTTTCGGTTTCTTTTATTTTTACATGTCGGCAGTACATGTTTTATACAATACTGCAGATGAGACAGTGGGTTCTTTAGTCTATAAAGCGTTCCTTGGCTGAGCTTTAAGTACACACGCTCGTTGCTAGACATCAAATAAAGTCGAATTTATTATTTAATATAATGTTTTCCACTTTTTTTTTTTTTTGCAACTCCATGCATCTACAGCGTCGTTTAATAGTCTAAATCCCGACAATGTTCGACTTCATCTACATCAATAATAACAGTGACATGGTCAAGGTCTAACAATATGCGCATGGAAATAATTTTATATTCGATTCGGTGACTGTCAGACGCCACTACACGCTTGATTCTGTCCCTGAAGTTGGCAAAGATGTTTCCGACGTGAGTAGGATTCCCATTCGTGGCATCACGCATGATGTTGGGCTTCAAGGAATTCACAAAGGGGGGTGGTGGTACTTGGCTAAGGGTTTGACTTCTAAGTTTCCCTATACCCAGAAGTCAAGGGATCTTGACGTTTAACATGTAGTGATGAACGAGGAAGTATTTTAGTATCGAAAGCTTTACCTGGTGACACTTTGTCTACCTCATCTAAAGTCAGATTAATTATTTTTATTTAATATAGTATACTTCTTTTTCTTTTCTTTTTTTTTTTTAAATATTGGAGCGCACGCTCGATGCTATATACTAAATGCATGCAAGATTTTTCTTTTATATGACTTCACTGTTTTTACAGAAATACATATGTACATATATTAATATAGACGATAATTCATAAAACAAGAGAGAAAGATTCACGCTTTTCTTCTATATAAATAATAATAGACTTTTGAAGAGTTTTATTTCTTCATTTTTCTCCTACTATTTTTTCAAAGTTTTTTATTTAACGAGAAGAAGAAAAAAAAAGAATTTTTCTCCATTTTCTCTTCTTCTTTTTATTTTTGGCCCTTCCTTACAATTTAAGTCAATTAACTTTTTATTGCACTTCAATGTAATAAATTTATTTAAATTCTGCCCTCCATTAGAGAATTTTTTTTAGGTAAAAAAGAGATATTTTATGTAATTAAGAACATTAGTAGTTATAGGTAGTAACAGATACATAGATTAACTTCATTTTACCTCACTTATTTATTTTGATGATGTGAAATTCACCGAATACCTTTGTGTTTTGTCATAAAGTAGTTGAGACTGGAGGTTGCGTGAGATATTTCAGAATATTTTTTGATATTTTATAAATAGAATTGTAATTGTAAATTTGAAGCACCTTGGGAATACTAAAATAAAAGGAAATCCATAGATGACAAGGTAAACCTGACAACTTGAAGAATGTTTGGATGAAGTGTTGTGCTTGTTATTCGATACAGTACAGTTCATTATTAGGATCGGTCCTTAAGCACGTCTATCCTTCGGACTATCAGTACTAGAACTAATTTAAAAAGAAGAAATAAACTTGAATAGTGTCATCAAGGACTCAACTGGAACTGACCTAGACTGAACTGAACGAGAAGTTTTCAGTCCCTGAATAAGGACCTACACAACACTAGCTGTCATAACGTTTCAATATATCAAGTGATCCATTTAAATCTGTACATTTTGAATTTTCAACTTCAACAATATATTATTTATTTATTAACAATAGATTTTGAACAAAATTAATACTATCAATAAATGTGTGCCCGAGCTCTTTCAATCATTAATGTGCCCATCTTAAGAGGCAATGATGGCTTCTAGGATAAGAGGGAAGGCCTGGCACCCACTGCGTATGTTGTCCTCTGTCATGGCGTACCAGAGCTGTCTGACAATGGCTTTGAAGGCCTCGGTGTTTGGATGAAGACACCCACCCCCAAAGGCATCAGGGCTGTAGAGTGGCCAAAAGTATCAAAAAAGAGTTCAAAATAGATTTTTGCAACGAAGGAGATGGGTTTCTTTTATTGGTAGTGTCAGAAGTGGCCTCTCCATCCTCAAAAAACCATTTCCACCCACTTTTATAATAGCTCTCAGGACAGTCTGGTCTAAAAAACCCAGATCTCTGTATAAGTATTCATTAATTAGAGAGGATTGGCCTGGACACACAGTTTTATTTAACTCCTCTTGGTCCAGTTTGGATTTCAGACTTGCTGGCGGTGTAGACTATGGTTCTGGAGACACCCAATTGCTTGGAGGAGTAAATTACCCCTGTTCCCCAACCACTGCTCCAGTGGATTCAACTCCGAGTTCAACAAGGAGTTATCATTTTATTATACGTGATTCATGTGCAAACACATTGGTGGTTACACTTTATAGTTTCGTTTATATGTTCCCTCCTCATGAACGAAAGAATAACGTGAACAACTTAGCAAAATAAAAAAAACATATATTCAATTAGCAACCACAAAAATTCGGGCACTCTTCCATTATATTATTATTTTCATCTATAGTCATAAGTAGTGATGTAAATAGTGTGTTTTTTGAGCTTGTTACAAAAAGAAACCAAAAAATAACATGGACACAGCTGACAATTTGAAGAATAATGTTTTGGAGGAGAGTGGCTTAGTTGTCAGAACGTTTCATTAGATCAGCTACAATCAGCTTAAGGGTAGAAGGAAATAAACAATGCCATTGGCCAGAATTACTCCAATATCAATCCTGAATTATATTCTGTGTCTAACAAGAACTTGTATTATAACTAAGGAACAAATCCTCAAGATTACTCTACGGCTTTATGTGCACACACGAATGTTAGATCAGGTTTAGGATGAAATTGAATGTGGTAGGAAAGGAACTTCACTACACAGTAGTTATGACAGCACAGCTGCTATCCTCCCAAACATTCTTCAAATTGTCCAGGGTGACCATTTTGATTTTCAGGGTTTTTTTAGCATCCGGCAGATTCTATTATTTTCATCAGTTAATAATGGGGATATCCAACCCGTGGCTCGCATTTTGATTCTGCACTGTCCATAATACCCGAGACCTTGGTGGTGGTGAATAAGTCCCTAGCACGATAAACGACTGCATCCGCGTTCCTTGGATATGACTATGGAGAACAGTCAGCCTGGGAGAAGCTTCAAAATGACACTCCTTTGTTGCTCCGATTTACTCGTTCTTGTATGTAATATTTTTAATTTAGTTGAAACTTTACATAAGGAATCTTGAGTCCAGAACCTATTTTTTCACCAAGTTTGAAGACAATCCACGAATAAATTTCGGAATTTATTAAAATTAAGAGTACCACTATATAAGACTAACCCTGTATAATCAGAAGTCAAAACATTCGAGCAATGGTGATAGTATCACTACCAAAAGGACAGCAAACCAACTACAGACGCTTCTCTTTTCTTAATAAGCATATAATGCTATAAAAACCTACAGATGTGAATATTGACTAAAGTGCGGTGAGTGTAAATGTTTGCTTCTTGTTCCTTAGTCATTGTTCTGACTGTTGATTGGCTTAATTAGAATTAACTATTAGTAGTAGTGATACGACGATTAATCAGAATCGGAGAATCGGGTGGTGATTTTTCTGGAATGAGGATCCGTATTCGTTATTCGGATTCATATGTATTATTACTTATTACGGGTATTTAAATATTTCATACTTTTCAAAGTTAAGAAATTATTAAATAGAATCCTCCAACTCGGGTGTTTGTACTAGAATCCAACACTAATAAAAAGCGTATTTGCATATATTATGTATAATATGACAATTCAACATTAGCATAACGTTACCTGAATAATAGATATGATGATACTCTTCTTTTTCAAATGAGTAAGAAGAGGAATGACGAGTCCTCCTTGCCAAAGTGTGTAATGTTTAATGTATAAACTAATGTAAATAAGTGACGTAGAGCTACCTACTTTACATTTCCACACTCAATAAATCAATTCCCATGTCGACGTAATATCATCGATAAATTTAGCATACATATACATTATAATAATCCTATCATCTACTTGGAACGAGGAGCTCTTTAGAAAACTCCTTTTGGAACTGATATAACCTTGTCATAGATAGACGATAATTATTATTTTTAACAACACAAACTGTCTCATAGCTCTTTGGCAGATTTAAAATGTTTGTTAATCCATGAAAATGAGCGAATTTAATTCATCCGACTAACCCCTTACTCAAAAACTCAATTCATACACCTATAAATGTGTATTTTTATCATCTATTTTCAGAGTAATAAGAAAAAACTCACAAATATCGTAATCATTAAAGCCTTTTAATGCTTAAAGCAATACTTGTAAAACATTTTATGTAAAGAAACTATAGTTTTTAGGTCATATAAAAGTTCACAAAAAATGTCAAGTTCTTCTAATTTTTTATTTTAGCTTGTGTACTAGGCAGGGATTCTCAACCTTTTTCTAGTGATGTATCAACTGTAAAATATTTATTTAACCCAAGTACCCTTCTACCAGAACAAGACCTTTTTAGCTTCAGTGACGGGGTGTACGAGGGATTATATATATATATTTTTTGGTGGGGGGCTTTGTTTTTGGAATTTTTCTGAAAAGAAATACTCCAAGAAAAATTAATTTTTCATTTTTTTGATAAAATCCTTACTTTGGGGGCTCACCTCCTGCGGACGCCCCTGACGTATTTACCACTTATAAAATATTTTTTCAAAATCTCAAGTGCCCCCTGGGGTACCTACAAGTACCCTTATTTGAGAACCACTGTACTAGGGAGACCTCTAATATCGATTTCCTGTTATATTTTAATGAAAAAATTATCTTTGTAATGTTTTTAGAGTTCAAATAGCATGTTTTTTACGGCTTTAACTATTTGAAAATGGCCTTTATTAACGACATTCTTTATTTGTAAAGAGATTCAGAAGTTTCAATTTAAAAGTGATGTTACTAAATTTCAAAAGTTTCATTTAAGTTTATTTTCTCAATTGATGAGTAAGAATATAGTCCATATTTTTTTCATTTTGAAGGAAAACAAATTGCAGCCCATATTTCGTGGTTTAACCAGAAATTAGGTTTTTCTTCTTTTTTTTTCAAATTGCATCCGAAATTTTGGGCTGAAATGGAATCTGGTTTTAACCACTTATTGTAATGAAAACTACCTTCAAACATTAGAAAATGAAAAACTGTTGTTGCATGTGATCTTTATTGTTTATCTTTCATTATTTAATCAATCGTGGTATGTTAATATTTATCTCTAAAAATAAAAATTCTCGTCTATCTTTGCTGTAAATTGATTTAAAAATGCATAATAAAATTAATATATGTACATGAATTCAAATAATATATTGGGCGAAAAGTAATTTCGTATGTCCCGCACTTTTTTCATGAGAAAGTATATCTTGTTCATTATTGGTTATATCGGATCATATAATAAGGCGTTATAAATGTGTGGGTGTATACTACAAATATTGCAACTGGTTGATTTAGTCGTGAATTACCGTGCGTCGAGTAGGGAGGTCTCAAAGAATAAAATCGATATATTTCACATTTTTACTACCTGAAAGAGAAAAATGAGTCGAAAGCGGCCAAAATGCATGGATGAATTGCTTATGACGTCATGATGGTTTCAAAATGATGAACATTGACCGTCAATAACGTCATTTAGAAAGATTAAACTTCGCTCTTCAGTCTGAGATCGCAGTCTGGACCAAAATATCGATATAAAAAATCTCTTTAGTCCGAACCAAACAATAAAAATCGATCTTGGACTGAGTTTAAAAGACAAAGTTGTGCCCGGTTCAGGTTCAACTTTTCCATTGATACCAGTCTCGATTTTTTCAAATCAATGTTCTAGGTATTGGTTCAGCTTTATCAGTCTCAGTTCTTTTTTAGAGCGGCTCAGTTTGGTAACAGGCCCTTATGACAAGGGGCGTCGTTAAACAATATTAAATATTAAACAAAAGAATTACGTAGTTACATGTGAAACAATCCTTCCTCAATTAATACCATTGAACGAGACCTTTTATTAACGTTACTTCTCTTCAAATCCAAATCCTAGTCAGCATATTTTTACTAGTGGGGGTATCGATGCATTGCATGCATGGACATTTGACCTGAAACCATTTCACCTTCGGCCATATATAAATAAATGAGATTAATGGGGAATTTTTGTTACTTTTGATTTAAATTAATGTTTCTTTGAAATTTTTTAATTCAAATATATATTATGTAATGAACAAGGTTGCGTCTGGTTGGGCAGTTCTATCGATCTTGTTGTCTTTCATTTCAATAGCTTCGGTCTCGGTTAATCTGTAGCCGTCTCGGTTCAGGTCTTTGGTCTCGGCTCTTTTTGATACAGGCTCAGTTTGGTAACAGGCACTTATATTAGAAAATTTGCTCCAAGAAAGGATATTAGATCCCAAAAGGAGAGCAACTATCTTACATCCAGAGTGCGTAGTGAAGCAAGTTCGAACAGGGGTCCGAAAACTAATGTTGGATCTGTGAGGGGAGGCTAAGGGCAGATTTGTGATTTTAATATTATTAATATATATATGTGTGTAATTCAGAATTCCTCTACAAAATTGTGAATAAATAATATGAGTCTCGTAGTACATTAAGAAAAATAGCAGTTGGTATGGTTGACTTATTTGGCTAACTACGAGATGATTTCGGGCCTTTTTCTGTTTATTTTTGGGGAAAGGTTGCGTGATACAATCAAGGTAATGACGTGTTTCATTTAGATAAAATCATGTAGATGGAATATGAAAAGGTTAGAAATATACCAAAAAATAAAGCGAACAAAGATTAGTACACGAACTGAGACCGATAAGAAATATATACATTACGGTCTAGGCTCGACTTTGTCGGTCCCGGCTCCAGCGTCTCAAGAACCGGAACCACTACACCAATAAGGCACAACCTTGCTAATAGGCATACAGCAGTTTTAGTGCCTTAAAAAACTTTTTTACATGCACATGTGTAACACATTAAAGAAAACACATAACATTTTTGTTTTGTTCGATTGACAAATGGGAAATGTTTTTTTTTTTTTTTTTTTTAATAATATATAAGGACCCATTTAATTAATGATGATTATCTATTTAAAGAATAAATAGAAGAGGAAAAAACTTCTTTCTTTTTTTTCCAAGTATAACTTTTAAAGATATAATTCTCATTATTTCATATTTATTCACAAACCCATTGACAAGATTTATGTATTAAGTTATATACTATGTTCTAACAAAGTATATAAGGATATGCATGATAAATTGAATATACCTAAGCATGTAATTTATAAAACATTTTGATCGATAGTGAAAAAGTATAGCATTTACTATAGGTAGTCTAAATAAAAATGATACATCTTTTGGTACACTTCACATAATGATGAATAAAATTAAGATGAACAAACTAATATTGATGGAATTTTATGAGTAGAATGTTGAGTTATATATAGCTAGTGAAAGTATCCGGCACTACTCAGGATTATTGAGTGTCTACGAACAGACACACATTGCTTTAATAATATAGAACAGTTGACCTCTGAGCCACAGTACCGGGCAGTACAAGAATTAATTAGCTATTTTTCTGTTTTATTTAGGAGGTGTGTTCAAAAAGTAAAGTGACTTTTCAAATTTTGCGGGTATCTTAATTTGAAATGCTTGCTTTTAATTATTTCTCATGTACTCTCTACGAACATATATTTCTGTTTCATCTATATCATATGTTTAGTTTGTTTCTGAGAGGCATCACTGTTAAAAGTATTTTGACTGTTAGGGATTTTTTTGTTATTAAAAAAACATGGATCAAAAGAATTTGCTTCAAGTTTTGTGGGGGAAAAATGAAATGAAGTCCTATAAACACTTGAAGACAGTGTGGCATACGATGAAACTGTTTGGAATTTTTAAAAAAATTAGAAGAGGTACAAACTCTTCCAAGATGGCCGGCTCTGGACGCCCAAGCACGTCAACAAAAGAAAATTACTATTAGAGAAGATGTTGAGGATTTTGACATATCGGTTGGCTCGTGGATGAGACAAGCTTGTTCCGAAATTGCTCAATATTGATCTTTGCTTGTGTGTAATATATTTTTTGGTCAAAAACAACACCACAGCCATCATATTCACCGGATTTGGCCCCATACGACTTTTTCTTGTTCCAAAAACTGAAAAAACCTATGGAAGTACGGAGATTTGCAAGTATTGAGGAGATAAAGACTACATGGCTGGAAAAGCTCAAAGCTATACGGATAAGTGCTTAGAGAAGTGATTTGAAAAAGTGTGTTGTATCTGAGGGGAATTAATTTGAAGGGG